>NC_135236.1:205598216-205906758 GCF_051348905.1 Ranitomeya variabilis
AGTGCCTGAAAGATGCCCGCATCAAAATGGGATACATGACTCATGACTTACCTATGTGTTACAGGTCTTGAAAGGATTTTTAAAAAAAACCAGGACATCCATGCGGTGCACAAGGGGTGGGCGGGAGAGGTGGAAAACGGCAGTTTCACCTTACCACAGCACTTCTATGGGTCCAAGATGAACCCGTAGAAGTTCTGTGGTAGTGCAAAACAGCTGTTATCCACCTCTCTCTTGCACTCCTACTGTGTACCACCTGGATGTTCTGTTTTTTGGATTAAAGTACTTTTAAATTCCAGGATGTGGTGAGTGCCACTTTTCTTTCTTTTCATGTGGACATAGAGTGAGTACGCGAAGTATTCATACCTCTTTACATTTTCACTCTTTGTTTCATTGCAGCCATTTGATAAAATTTGTTCCACTTGGGCGCAATGGTAGCACCCCGCCATCAACATTATTTCTTTATATATTAGTGGTGCCCACTTCTCTTTTACATAGCCATTTGGTAAATTCAAAAAAGTTCATTTTTTTCTCATTAATTTACACTCTGCTCCTCATCTTGACTGAAAAAAAGAGAAATGCAGTAATTTTTGCAAATTTATTATTAAAGAAAAACCAAAATATCACATAGTCATAAGTATTCAGACCCTTTGCTCAGTATTGAGTAGAAACCCCATTTTGAGCTAGTACAGCCATAAGTCTTCTTAGGAATGATGCAACAAGTTTTTCACACCAAGGTTTGGAGATCATCTGCCATTCTTCCTTGCAGATCCTATCCAGCTCCGTCAGGTTGGATGGTGAACGTTGGTGGACAGCCATTTTCAGATCTCTCCAGAGATGCTCAATTGGGTTTATGTCAGGGCTCTGGCTGGGCCAGTCACTAATGGTCACAGAGTTGTGCTGAAGCAACTCCTTTGTTATTTTAGCTGTGTGCGAAGGGTCATTGTCTTGTTGCAAGGTGAACCTTCTGCCAAGTCTGAGGTCCATAGCACTCTGGAAGAGGTTTTCATCCAGGATATCTCTGTACTTGGCCGCATTCATGTTTCCTTCAATGTCAACCAGTCATCCTGTCCCTGCAGCAGAAAAACACCCCCATAGCATGATGCTGCCACCACCATGTTTCACTGTTGGGATTGTATTGGGCAGGTGATGAGCAGTGCCTGGTTTTCTACACACATACCGCTAAGAATTATCACCTAAAAGGTCTATCTTTGTCTCATCAGACCAGAGAATCTTATTTCTCATAGTCTGGGAGTTCTTCATCTGTTTTTTTAGCAAACTCTATGAGGGCTTTCATATGTCTTGCACTGAGGAGAGGCTTCCATCGTGCTATTCTGCCATAAAGGCCAGACTGGTGGAGGGCTGCAGTGATAGTTGACTTTGTTGAACTTTCTCCCATCTCCCTACTGCAACTGTGGAGCTCAGCCACAGTGATCTTGGGGTTCTTCTTTAACTCTCTCACCAAGGCTCTTCTCCCATGATTGCTTTCAGGAACCTTGAGTACTGCAGAAATTCTGTTGTAACCTTGGCCAGATCTGCTCCTTGCCACAATTCTGTCTGTGAGCTCATTGGCCAGTTCCTTTGACCTCATGATTCTCATTTGGTCTGACATGCACTGTGAGCTGTGAGGTCTTATATAGACAGATATGTGCCTTTCCAAATCAAGTCCTGTCAGCTGTACTCCAATGAAGGAGTAGAACCATCTCAAGGAGGATGACAAGGAAATGGACAGCATGTGACTTAAATATGAGTGTCTGAGCAAAGGGTCTGAATACTTATGACCATGTGATATTTCAGTTTTTCCTTTTTATTAAATTTGCAAAAATTTCTACATTCCTGTTTTTTTTCCAGTAAAGATGAGGTGCAGAGTGAAAAAAATGAACTGTTTTGAATTCTCCAAATGGCTGCAATGAAACAAAGAGCAAAAAATTTAAAGGGGTCTGAATACTTTCCTTACCGACTGTAAAACAGGACTAAACACATAAGGGAGAGGATGCAGGGATATAGAAAGGAAAAGCAAGAAAGATGAGCCTTAAAATCTGATGAGACCAAGAATTAGAGTTGATGCATGATCCAGTGTGCATCCCTCAGAGACCAAATGCACATAAAGCGATCCAGTTTATTAATTAATGCAGTGACATATTCCATATATCCAACATTCTGGTCATTTACATACAAGGGAAAGGTTGCTACCAAAGTCTGTCAATGAGACAGTGAGTTTGCTGCCATTAAAATATAGAGGAACAGTCTGGTGGTTATTTCCCACTGGAAATGGAGAGACATTTAGTAAGTAAGATAATGGGTCCAAAAGGAGGTCAGTTCCAAAACCCCTCTAAGTTTATGTGCACACAGTGCCATTTTTCATGTGTTTTTGCAGCATTTTTTTTCCGTGCGGAAATGGGCCAAAAATGCTATGGAATCCTTATGCAAGCTAATTTAATGACAGTCCTGAAGTGTTGTGCACATGACCAGTACATTTCCTTAAGTATTTGCAGTGCTTTTTTTCTGCAGTATGTCAAATCTTTGTGCGTTTCTGCAGCGTTTTTCACCCACTGACTTCAATTGAGTCAGTCATATCTACAGCAAAAACGCAGGTATAAAAATGTTTGCAGATTTGCTGAGTTTTTGTTTTGCATTCTACTGACTTTCTATGGTGTTTCTCAAGCTGTCATCTGTGTGACAGCGTGAGAAACATCGGTACGGTAGTTGTTATCGGTGGTAACGCTACTGCTGGTAAGAGCATTGGTCAGAGCACTGTAATATCATGCTGGCAGATATCAGCATGACCCCGCAGCTGTGACTGTCACCCACTATAACGCTACCGCCAGTACTGTTGACCAGAGCGCTGCGGGATCATGCTGGCAGATGTCAGGGTGACCCCGCAGCTGTGACTGTGACCCGCAGGCGTGGGCTGATGAGACTACTGCTCTCATCGGGCTACATCTGGTGTCACTGATAACTGTGACAGCAGGTGCAGCTGATGGGAGACGTAGTCTCATCTGCCGAAGTCTGTGCTCACAGTTAAAAAAAAAGAGTAACATTGTATACATATTCAAATAAAAATTAAAAAAATTATACTCGCCTAACACCAAATCCCCAAAGCCTTAGTTTCATAGAAATAATGTAAAATAATAAACCAACATATGCTCATCTGTCCGCCGTAGTCCATGTAATCCCAAGTGTCCCACGGCGATCTCACGTGTAGAAAAGTCACATCAGGAGATGTTACTGCTCTACCCAGCTGCTGGCGATACACTGACAGGAAGTAATAGCTCCCTCAATGTACCACTGAGCTGCCGTGAGAGTTCACCAGAGTTCATCAGCTCCGTTGTTCTCACTTATGGCACCGCTGTGTGGGAAGTTTCCCATGCAGCAGTGGTGCCTTAAGGGATATCACCAGAGCTGATCAGCTGATGAACTCCAGTGAACTCTCTCAGGGCAGCTCAGTGATACACTGCGGGAGCGATTACCTCTTATCAGTGTATCGCCGACTGTCTTTGAGAGCAGTAACATCAGTAACTGCTGTCAAAGTGATCAGGATTGTCGTGGGACATTATGGATTATCTTCTCTGTGGACCAGTAAGGAATATTGCTGTTTATTTTATTTTTGTTGCAGGAGACGTTGGCTTTGGTGGATTAGGCGTTCAGTAAGTATGGTTTAATTAAGATTATTAAAGAAGTCTGTGTCATTATTTCAAATAAAGGACTTTATTCTGGGTGTCTGTGTTTTTATACAATTTCACTATGGAGTTACTAATGGATAGGTGACATATAGACGCCTCTCCATTACTAACCTGTGGGCTTGATGTCACCTGACAATACAAAGGTGACATCAACCCCACAAATATGAACCCCACTTGCCACTGCTACAGGGCAAGTGGAAAAAGCAACACTAAGCGTCAGATTTGGCGCATCTTATAGATGCAAATTTTCTCGGCCTGCTGAGAGTTGCTGTTTAGCCTGGGAGGGGCCAATATCCATGTCCCCTTCCTATGCTATTAATATCAGCCTGCAGTTGTCTGCCTAGACTTTGCTAGTTTGATTTTGTAGGGGGACCCTATGTCAATTTTTTTCTGGGATCCCCCTGTAAATTAGCTAGTAAAGTCTAAGCAAACAGCTGTGAGCTGATATTAATAGCCTGGGAACCTTTATGGCTATTGGCTCCTTCCCAGAATATTAACAACAGCCCTCAGCCGTGGGCTTTCCCTTTGCTGGTTATTAAAATTAATTAGGAGCCCACACAATTTTTTTTTCTTGTTTTTGTTTAACATTAACAGTTGCTGTCTGGTTACAGAATATGTCGGTTCATTCTGTTAACGCTCCTACATAGGCTGGTGACAATGTGTGTGTTTATGTTTGTGTTTACTTATCGCCTTAGTAATGAGGGTGTCGGGCTGACACCTTTCATTACTAAGCCTAGAGCTAGGTGTTATTGAAGCCCTAATGCCATTACCGATGCCACTGCATCAGCGTGAAAAAAGTGGTGTTGAACCAAAAAATTACATCACAAAACTTTTTAAAAAAATATCTTTACTTAGCTCAAAAAAGCATTGATTGCTGTACAAAAACACTTGCAAAAACACATACAAAAAACACATACAAAAACGTGGCAAAAACGAGTGTTTTTTCAGCAGCGTTTTTCCTGCCAAGAGATGCAGAAACTTTGCAGAAATTTCTGTAAGCAAATACTCAATGTGCGCACATAGCCTAAAACAGCTGTCTTAACTTAACCCTGAAATGTTTGATGAAAATGCAATCACCAAAAATATGGTAAATAGTACCTTGGGAAACCCCACATCTGCAAAAGATAGAGGAAATGGTTGGCTAGGATTCAGTCTATGTAGCATGGCACCATTGCATCAAGTTTGTGTTGATTTTCTCTATATGTTACACATGGAAGTCTTGGCTGTTCTGTTCCATATAAGCAGTCGTGTGCGATTTAATAAGTTGTTACCCTAAATATCAGCAAGCAGAAGTAGTATTTTTAACTTAACGCATTAACTATGCCATGGTGCAGAAAAGTATTGTGATGCTGGAAACTGAAACATTTCCCAGTACAAGCAATTAATGGAAAGTTGAAACCACGGGCTGCTTGAACTGCAGCCTGGATGCAGAATTGCAGCCAAATAAATTATTCTATGAAATGCTCCAGTGTTTTCAGAGTGATTATAGTTTGCGGATCTTAAAGGGACTCTGTCAACTGAATTTGGAGGGAACAATTTTCAGTCATATGGGCGGGGTTTTCGGGTGTTTGATTCACCCTTTCCTTACCCGCTGGCTGCATGCTGGCTGCAATATTGGATTGAAGTTCATTCTCTGTCCTCCATAGTACACGCCTGCGCAAGGCAAGATTGCTGGAGCATTTCAGAGAAGAATATACCTTGCTGCAATCATACCGCCAGCTGTGCTTTGTGCTGCCCACAGTTAGGACAGCATGAGCTGCCTGACAGGTTTCCTTTAAATATGTCAAGTTGGAAGAACAAGAGATATTTCACTTTGCAAAAGTGCAGTAGCCTATATCAAGATATCTTGATTAGTGATGAGCGAATATACTCGGTACTCGAGATTTCCCGAGCATGCTCGGGTGTCCTTTTTAGTGCTCGGAGACTTAGTTTTCATTGCCGCAGCTGAATGATTGACATCTGTTAGCCAGCATAAGTACATGTGGGGGTTGCCTGGTTGCTAGGGAATCCCCACATGTACTCATGCTGGCTAACAGATGTCAATCATTCAGCTGCGGCAATAAAAGCTAAATCTCCGAGCACTAAAAAGGACACCCGAGCATGCTCGGGAAATCTCGAGTACCGAGTATATTCGCTCATCATCACTAATCTTGATGCATCTGGTATGGGGGTCACATTAGAAAGTGTTACATAGTTATTTAGGGACACTGCCCCAAAAAGACCACCTTCGAGTAAACCAACGTCTTATTCAGACTAGATTTTTACATACGGATTCTAAGGTCCATCAGATACACGCATACTGAACCCATTTTGTTGACGACCATTTTTTAATCAACTTTTCATGATTTTCTCAAGAGAGGTTATAATTTAGGTCAGCTACCATATTTATAAAATCCTTGTGCCACCTCTGTTGACACACGCTCCTTTGCCAGGAAAAACAGTTGGACCTTCAACACAGAAAATATTTTACGTAAGGATTTCAATTTGATGCCAAGCATTATACAGCAAGTGTTGCATTACAGGCTGTTTTTTTTACTGATTTGACATGTTTGTTGTAGGACCCCCTGGATTTGATGGAATGGATGGGATGCCAGGATTTAATGGTTCTGATGGGGTTCCTGGTATTCCAGGACACAAAGGTGAACTGGGTGCTTCTGGAAAAAGAGGAAAAATTGGTAATGTGATTGTTTTCTCTGCTGTGTTCCAATACAGATGATTGTTGTAGCAGATGTTAACAATAATAGCTATGTATCTATCTATCTTATGCAATATTTAAATCTGTCAGCAGTTTTATGATATTTCATCTTAGACCAGCAAGTAACGTAGGCCAAAAGAGCCTGATTCCAGGGACGTGTTACTTATTAAGCTATGTACTGAAGTTTCAGTACAATCAGCGTTTTATCAGTAGCAGATTATCACTGACGGGCTAACTGGTCATTGTAACTTCGCCCCACCCCTGATTGCCAGCTTGCTGACAATGTATAGTGTAAACAGGAATCTGCTAATCAGGCGTGTGGGCCGGGTTATACACCACACAGCTTTCTGACCACTGCTACATCTACAGCAGGGAAAACATGGAAATTATCAAAATGTCACTAATCAGTCCGTTAAGTCACACACTGCTGGAAGCAGGCTCTCTATTCCTACATCATGCAGGTCTCAGATTACATAGCAAGAACCTGCTGACAGATTCCCTTTAACCCCTTCCCGACATGCGCCATACTAGTACTGCTCTGCGGGAACTGCGGCGCACTGATCGTGCGGCTGCACGCTGAGCGCCGCAGCAATCGGGTGCGGATGTCAGCTGTATGTGACAGCTGACAGCCCACAAGAACATCCACAATCGGTGCTAGCACCAATCATGGGCATTTAACCCCTCTGATGTCGCTGTCAGTAGTGACAGTGATATAGAGGGGCATTGCGCAGGGATGGGGCTACCTGCACGCTTTCATCAGGACAACGTGATTCGATTGCATTGTCCTGATGGTCTCCATGGAGACCCCCGGCCACAAGATGACCACGTGGTCCTTCAGGGAAGGTGGCGTGTCAGTGCCTGCTCAGAGCAGGACCTGAGACGCATCCTCCCTGCCTGTCAGATCCTGGTCTAATGCCCTGCAGTGCAGATGAATTGCAGAACATCAGATCAGCGATATGATGTTATAAAGTGCTGTCCCATACTGGGACAATGTAAAAAATGTAAAGTGTAAAAATATTTTTTTAGAAATCCCTAAGTAACGAAAAAAAAGAAACGAATATTTTTCCAATAAATACATTTATTTACGTAAATAAAAAAATCCAATAAAAGTATACATATCTTCTGTCAATATGGCCATGTGAGGGCTTATTTTTTGCAGGACAAGTTGTACCTTTGAACGACACCATTGGTTTTACCATGTCGTGTACTAGAAACCAGGAAAACAATTCCAAATGCGATGAAATTGCAAAAAAAGTGCAATCCCACAGTTGTTTTTTGTTTGGCTTTTTTGCTAGGTTCACTAAATGCTAAAACTGACCTGCCATTATGATTCTCCAGGTCAGTACGAGTTCATAGACACCAAATATGTCTAGGTTATGTTTTATCTAAGAGGTAAAAAACAAAATTCCAAACTTTGCTAAAACAAAAAAAATAAAAATTGCGCAATTTTCCGATACCCGTAGCGTCTCCATTTTTCATGATCTGGGGTCAGGTGAGGGCTTATTTTTTGCGTGCTGAGCTGACATTTTTAATGATATCATTTTGGTGCAGATACGTTCTTTTGATCGCCCGTTATTGCATTTTAATTCAATGTCATGGCGACCAAAAAAGGTAATTCTGGCGATTCGAATTTTTTTTTGCTACACCGTTTAGCGATCAGGTTAATCCTTTTTTGATAGATCGGGCGATTCTGAACGCGGCAAAACCAAATATGTGTATGTTTGATTTTTTTGTTTATTGTTTAATTTTGAATGGGGCGAAAGGTGGGTGATTTAAACATTTTTTTTTTTTTTAAATATTTTTTTTTACTTTTGCCATGCTTCAATAGCCTCCATGGGAGGCTAGAAGCTGGCACAACTCGATCGGCTCTGCTACATACTGCATTGCTATGAGAGTCGTCCACAGGGTGGCGCTCATAGCAATCAGGCATCAACAACCATAGAGATCTCAAGGAGACCTCAGGTTGTCATGCCGACGCATCGCGTCTGCGATGCACTCATTTCAGTCCGGATGGCCGGAAGCGGTAGTTAAATGCCGCTGTCTGCGTTTGACAGCGGCATTTAACTAGTTAATAGCGGTGGGTGAATCGCGATTTCACACTCGCTATTGCCGGCACATGTCAGCTGTTCAAAACAGCTGATATGTCTCGGCTCACCACCCGAATCCACTTCAAAGCAGGGGATCCGACCTTCGCCGTACTAGTACGCCGGAGGTCGTGAAGGGGTTAAGGACCAGGGGTATTTCCATTCTTGCATCTCCATTCTTTGCTCCCCTCCTTCCCAGAGCCATAACTTTTTTATTTTTCCATCAATATGGCCGTGTGACGGCTTGTTTTTTGTGGGACGAGTTGTACTTTTGAACTTCAACATTGGTTTTGCCATATAGTGTACTAGAAAATGGGAAAAAAATTAATTCAAAGTGTGGTGAAATTGCAAAAAAAAGTGCAATTCCACAATTGTTATTTGCTTTGTTTCTTTACCATGTTCACTAAATGCTACAATTGACCTGCCATTACGATTCTCCAGGTCATTATGAGTTCGTAGATCCCAAACATGTATAAGTTTTACTTTATTTAAGTGGTGAAAACAAAATCCAAATTTGTAAAAAAAAAAAGTTATTTTCCAAAACCTGTAGCGTCTCCATTTTTTGTGATCTGGGGCTGCATGAAGGCTTATTTTTTGCGTGCCGAGCTGACGTGCTTACTGATACCAGATCAGACGAAAGAGGCAATACCAAATATGTGTATTTTTTATTTTTTGTTTTACTTTGAATGGAGTGAATGGGGGGTGATTTGATCTTTTATTTTTTATTATATTTTTAAAAACTTTTTTTTCCACTTTACAATAGCTTCAATAGTCTCCATGGGAGACTTGAAGCTGTGATCATCTGACCGTCTGTAGCCCTGCTCTATGTAGCAGAAATGCTGACTTGCTATGAGCACTGACAGCTGGATGGCGCTCATAGCAACCTGGCTATGAGAACCACAGGGGTCAGCTGCAGACCCCGGGTTGTCATGCCAACCCATTGGTGATCCGCGGTCATGTGACACGGCGCGTGCATGTTAAATGGCGCTGTCAGAGATTGACAGCGGCATTTAACATGTTAACAGCCACGGGTGGATCACGATTCCTGCCATGGCTGTTAGGGAACATGACAGCTGATCAGATTAGCTGTCACATGCCGGAAAAGGTGCAGGCTCATCGCCAGGGCCTGCAAAAATGCAACATGTGAACATAATCTAAATATGGCTTTTACAGATACCACTGTTGAAGAGCACCTTAATATTACTTATCTGCGTTGCATACAGAAAATTCTTAAAACCAATGTTTACGTGAAAGGATAATATATCAGAAGCATAATTCTCTCCATCGGGCAGATAGCCATTTCTCCTGTAGCATAAATAAACAGTGTTCAACTGTAAAAGTGAATCTATCTCTTAGTCTTTGGCAGACACGTACTCCTTTTTAAGTTCAGGCCAATCAATTTTGCCATGTCCCAGTGTCCATGGAAGCTCCTGTACATAACAAGGTGAACTGCCACTGACACATAATGCATAATTTGCTTCTTCATTCACCCAAAGACAAATTCTACATGACCTGCTCGAATTACAAATGAACGCCAAGGACATTGAGTGCTGTAATGTCTATGGCATCAGCAAACTGTTACCCAACAATAATCCGCAGGTTTTCGGCAAACTAGAGGCGGTAGCATAAAATGTTGTTACATTACATGGAGCGTTTTGTTTTTCTTTATTATTTAGGTGAACCAGGAATGAAAGGTGAACAAGGTGAAAAAGGAGAGAAGGGAGATTCCGGTGAAATTGGTTCTTCTGGAAAAGAAGGCATGCACGGAAAAAGGGGTGAAAAGGGGGAGAAGGGGGACCAAGGTGACACTTCTAATGACGTCCTTAGTGAAGGTAGATGAACATTGGAAAACAAATGCAGTTTCTTGAATAATGAATGAATACCCCCACAAAATACCTCCGTCCCCAGTACATATGTAATACAGTATGTTCATTTTTATGTATTCCCACACGGGTGTACCTTCCATGGACTCAAGGTACAAAACTCCAAAGGGAGGAAATATACAATGTCTGCCATTCTGATCATATGTAAACAATTCTGTAGGTATGAAAGGAGAAATGGGACCTCCAGGCCCACCAGGTCCACCAGGTCCTCCTGGTCCCATGGGTCCTCCAGGCAGGAAGAAAGTCAAAGCTCAGCCAGTTGTACAGGAATTCAGTACAAAGTGCACAGGTAACTGATTTCCTTAATAATTTACTGAATATACTTTTTGCCACATTGTCCCCTAAACAGGTCAATCAGGATAATTTAACTGAGAGCTAAATGTTTTATGCAATTGTACTCGGTAACCTTTCCCTCTCTCCATGCTTGATTTCTTTAATCATGCAATTTACATATCTTCCTGATAATTAAGAAAGCTTATTGTTATAGTTCCTGGATGGGGGCAAACTGTGATAAATACCTATGCATTTGCGTGTCTCATGTCATGCGTGCTTATTTTCCAATGGTTCAACATTATGCTGTATCAGTTTATCTCTACAAAATATATAAGGATTCTTCCCGTACAGACATATCAGAAGGTAATTACAGTCATAGCAACTATTGGGGGCAGAGAATGATAGACCCTACTCATGTCCAAGAACATTGTACCTTTTGGTAAGGAATAAGTTGGTGGTTTTCTACCATTTAGCACCACTATGTTCTACATGACCTGTTTACACCAAGCCTGACTGCACTTCTGTTCTTAGTTCTTCATAGATCTATCTATCTATCTATCTATCTATCTATCTATCTATCTATCTATCTATCTATCTATCTATCTATCTATCTATCTATCTCATATCTAACTATCACATATCTAACTATCACATATCTATCTATCTATCTATCTAGCTATCTCATATCTATCTATCACATATCTAACTATCTATCTATAGCAAAAAGTGAGAGCAGCACAGAAAAACCAAATTCTGGGTGCAAAGCCCCTCAGGCATGTACCAAACCTTATAATGAGAGTCCAAAAAGTCAGAGGCAGCACACCATTGCAAATGAGTTCAAGAAGTGTTCAAGTTTAATAGCCCATCATGGCGACGTTTCAGCTCATGGAGAGCCTTTCTCAAGCCATGATGGGCTATTAAACTTGAACACTTTTTGAAATCATTTGCAATGGTGTGCTGCCTCTGACTTTTTGGACTCTATCTATCTATCTATCTATCTATCTATCTATCTATCTATCTATCTATCTATCTATCTATCTATCTATCTATCATCTGTCTCATATCTATCTATCTATCTATCTATCTATCGCCTATCTATCTATCTATCTATCTATCTATCTATCTATCTATCTATCTATCTATCTATCTATCTATCTATCGTTATCATTTCCAGGGAGCCCATAAAACATAAATGTACACTATATTATATAGGGCAGCAGGGTGGCTCAGTCGTTAGCACTGCAGCCTTGCAGCTCTGGGGTCCCAGGTTCAAATCCCACCAAGGACAACATCTGCAAGCAGTTTGTATGTTCTCCCCGTGTTTGCGTGGGTTTCCTCCGGGTACTTCGGTTTCCTCCCACATTCCAAAGACATACTGATAAGGAATGTAGATTGTGAGCCCCAATGGGGCCAGTGATGATGATATCTGTAAAGTGCGGTGGAATATGATGGTGCTATAAAAATAAGCCAAATCATAATTATATTTCTCTGCAGTTGTGATTTTCTCAATAATGTTTACTGAGATGGTTGGACTCAGTATTACTGTACATGGACGCATGGAGTTAACATAACTACTACAAAGTGTCTAATTGTTTTGAAAACGTATTTACTTACCAGAACCCAAATACGCACTGATGACTTTCCATGTGCTGCTGTCATGGGCCTTGACACTTTTACTGGGACAGATAACGTCTTGAGAGAGCATTTTTGGATTTCTTCCAATGTTAATGTGTACGTTAGAAATCAAGAAAATAGCACTCATGTATCCGTCAGCTAGATCTAATCATGCACTACCAGTAGACATCACCAAACATATACAAAATATTAGGACTTATACACGTGTATGTGTGTCTCAGTGTGGCCCCCTGCTGAGGCATGAATACAGCGTTATACAGGTATTATTAGAGGTGTTATTCCACCATGGAGGACCATTACGTGGGAACGAGTTGTCATTGTGTACCATAGACTTGAATCTGTTTTTGTCTACTTATACCGATAGTGAGCGCAGTATATAATATAAATAGCACAGCAAATATTAATCCTTTATCTGCAGGAGTGTTGTCCATAATGTAAGAGGTGGTTATATTATGGCCCTAGAGATCCATATAAGAAGAATTCTCTGGAAATAGGGGACTGTTATGTAAATTGGGGTGTAGTAGAGTATTATCTCATCCAACTCACAGACACGTAACTGCTTTCGGATAAAGCTACTCTCCTGATAAATTATAGGCTTTTTTCCTAATAAGAAATATATAAAGTAGCTGAATCTTGTAATATGTACTAACCCGATCTCATATCGAATTCTAAGGTGAGACTTGTGACGTTCCTAATGATGACACCATGGCTGGTAAATCCAGTGAGAAGACCAATGGCGTTCCTCCAAAGAAAGATGGTAAATAAGCTTCTTATGTTATTTAAAGGGAACCTGTCAGCAGGATTGTGCTCAGTAACCTACAGACAGTGTCAGGTCGGCGCCGTTATACTGATTACAATGATACCTGGGGTGATGAGATCTGTTTTGTGGTTGTAGTGTAATCTTTATTTTTAGTTCCGGGGTGGCCTGTTGGGGGTCTTCATGTGGTGCTCTGATTGGCTATTCATGATGCAGACTGCTGACAGGTCACTGATCCCCCAGTGACCTGCCCCATATTTTACATACTAAATATAATATGTATTGAAAAAAAAATCATATTCAGCAGGTGACGGCGCCTGTGCTGCAGCACAATTCTATCTATAATGTGCGATAAATTATTTTATTTAGTGATATACATTTATTCTGAAAGAAAAATAATTTCTCTCTCAAAATAGCTCTATTGGTGATCTAACACATAGCCGATAGATTGTACTGTGCAGGCGCTGCTGGCACCATCTTTTTGGAGACTATTTTTTTTCTCTAGCAAAATGGCACCAGTAGCATTTATGGATTGCTGATAGATGCCACTGCATTTTGAAAGAAAATTTTTTTATGAATAAATATATATCATCAAATAACACAATTAAATGCATATTATACATGCGATCATGCTGCAGCGCAGGCGGCGCCACCTGCCTGCTCAATGTGATTTTTTTTTTCAATCCATATTATATTCAGTATGTAAAATAAGGGTCAGGTCATTGAGGGATCAGGGACTTGTCATAAGCCATACAGATGCATATATAATCAGAGCACCACATGAAGACCCTCTCCAGGCTGACCCCAGAGCACGAGCATACAATGAAAATTACAAACACAGATTAGACAACCACAAGGCGGAATTCATCACCAGGTATCATTGTAATCAGTATAACGGCGCCGACCGGACACTGTGTGTAGGTTACTGAGCACAATCCTGCTGACAGGCTCCCGTTATTAATGCCCTGCTGATATCTAATAACGTGTGTTTGTTACCCAGACTGCACCATAAAGGCGATAGAGGATCCAATTCACATTGCCAAAGTAAAAGAGACTTTTGGAGCTTGGATGACGGATTTCTCAAACCAAACGAGTGATGAAAGAATTTGGATTGTGGCACATTTCTCAGGTGCAGCATTGCTGTGAAGCTTGTTACATTCGTTTTTCATTGATTAGTTTATTTACTTTGCTCCTGAGCTACATTTGACATCTACACCTGGAAAGCACTAAGCACATATGACGAATGTTTCTAGAATCCTCCATTGCCCCAGCATATGCCAAAATGTTTAGTGTGGAAAGAACCTTTCTGTACAATGGTTCTGTCATAAGATACTCCAGTTGTCAGAGGATGCAAAGATGACCCCAAAATTGAAAAAAATTGCATCCTTATCATGACAGTGGCAGCAGGGTTATGTGACCTACATGTATTGGCTTATATTTTATTTCTTTATTCCTTTTTACAGGATTAATAGTAAAGCAATATGAAAATATAAGTACTCTGCTGAGCGATGACTACAAGTCTACAAAGCTGCGCTGGTTCTACCATGGATGCGGCCATCTAGTGTATGACAATTCACTGTATTACCACAAGGGAGGATCTAATAAAATTGTAAGGTAAAGTATTCCTTCATCCACAATTACAAGAATGTTCTTCACTTCACAATCAGCCATCATGACTTAAGTTACTGACCGAGAATTGGTTTCCCTATTTAATTTGGGAGACAGCATTAAAGGGTTTGTTCAGTCTTCTGATGAAAGAATACAGGCGCTCTAAGTGACTGCAGATTTCTGAATACTTAGGGTGTGTGCACGTCACACTGTCAGGATCCTCCAGTATTGTCAGCCAGAGCGGTCGGTCACGTGACTGTACATATAACCTTTACCTACTTCCGGTCACATTCTCGCTAGACATGCTGAGCATGTCTAGTTGGCACGTGACCATGTGTATGCAAATCACATACTTCTGGTCACGTGATCGCTGGCTCTCACCAGCAACACCTAAGAATCATGATAGCATGTGACGCACCCAATGTAAAGATTCAGAAGTCTGTAGTCATTTAAAGTGCCTGTAGTCTTTCATCAGAAATCTAGACAACCCCCTTAAGTAATAACAGTAATAAATATTGTTCTTGTGCTACAAAAATATTAGACATCAGCCAATGGGGTATGATAGAAATTGCAGCATACCCCATAAAGTGTTTCTAGTGCAGCAGTTTTTGTTTGTGGTTCTGGGACCATTGACCTACCAGCACATGTTTTTGGAGTGTGAAAGGTAAGTCACACAAACATGGGGAGAACAAACAAGTTATCTTTGGTCAGACCAATAATAAATACTGAATATTGTTGACTTGGGAAATAGACATGACTATTTTTGTGTTTTTCATCTTTTAGGTATGAACTTGACACTGAAATCTTCCAGACTCTCGGCATTGACAATGCAGCTTATCACAATCGTAGCTATCTCTTCTCAAATTCTAAATCTTACTTTAAAGTGGCAGCTGATGAGAAAGATCTCTGGATCATCTACTCCTCTGACACAGATAAAAGTATCATGGTTGCTCACCTGGATGACAAAACCTTCTCCGTCACTCAGCACATTAACACAACATACCCAAAGTCCAAAGCGGGCAATGCCTTTATTGCATGTGGAATTCTTTATGTTACAGACACCAAAGATTTGAGGGTGACCTTTGCATTTGATCTCCTGAAACAGAGGCAGGTTGATGCTAGTTTTGACCTTAGATCATCAACATCAGTTCTTTCCATGCTGTCCTACAACCCTAAAGATCAGCATTTATATGCATGGGAAGATGGATATCTGATGTTATATCCGGTGCGCTTTGTATCCAGCACTTAGATAAGGGAAACTGCAACCAGGGTACCTACAAAATGTACAAAATGGGTTCACATTTCATGTATAAATGGACATCTTATGAGCCTTCAACTCTGGTTTATAATTCTGGAATCATCATTTTACGTTTTTAAATAAATATTTTCATAAAAAGATACAATTGATAAGAGATGCTGTTTACTTGTTTCTGCTTTGTTGCAAGTATTTGCTTTGGCAAATTTCTTTTGACAGAATTAGGTATACAGTCATTTTGCTGTCAGTATCAATCAATGAAGCAAAAGATTGTTCCTTAGGGTACCGTCACACAGTGGCACTTTGGTCGCTACGACGGCACGATCCGTGACGTTCCAGCGATATCCATACGATCTCGCTGTGTCTGACACGCAGCAGCGATCAGGGACCCCGCTGAGAATCGTACGTCGTAGCAGATCGTTTGAAACTTTATTTAGTCGCTGGATCACCCGCTGTCATCGCTGTATCGGTGTGTGTGACACCGATCCAGCGATGTGTTCGCTTGTAACCAGGGTAAACATCGGGTTACTAAGCGCAGGGCCGCGCTTAGTAACTTGATGTTTACCCTGGTTACCATTGTAAATGTAAAAAAAAAAAAACCACATACTCACATTCCGGTGCCTGTCGCGTCCCCCGGCGTCCGCTTCCCTGCACTCCTCCTGCATCCTGTGTCAGCACCGGCCGGCCGTAAAGCAGGGCACAGCGGTGACGTCACCGCTCTGCTTTCCGGCGGCGCTTACACAGGATGCAGGAGGAGTGCAGGGAAGCGGACGCCGGGGGACGCGACAGGCACTGGAATGTGAGTATGTGTTTTTTTTTTTTTACATTTACAATGGTAACCAGAGTAAACATCGGGTTACTAAGTGCGGCCCTGCACTTAGTAACCCGATGTTTACCCTGGTTACCCGGGGACTTCGGCATCGTTGGTCGCTGGAGAGCTGTCTGTGTGACAGCTCTCCAGCGACCACACAACGACTTACCAACGATCACGGCCAGGTCGTATCGCTGGTCGTGATCGTTGGTAAATCGTTTAGTGTAATGGTACCCTTAGAGCCTGAAGAAAGTAGGTAAACAGATTTGTAATGGTAGTTAAAGAGATATTATCTAGTCCTCCAAAACTTCTGTACATAGATTCCACAGGAAAAGTGTCAAACTTTCCAATTTACCTTTTCACCGCAATCCAATTCCTTTTTATACCATATTTTTCGAACTATAAGATGCACTTTTTTCCAAAACTGTGGAGGAAAATGGGGGGTGCATCTTATAGTTTAGATGTACCAGTTCTGGCTATGGAGGGGAGGTGGGGGAGCGGTTTCGGCAGAGCAGGGGGTCACAGAGGCAGGAGCCGGCTGCTGTGGCTAACTCCTGCACCCGCTGCTAAAGAGAAATGAATATTCACTGCATTCCACGCCCATGGGTGTGGAGGGCAATGAATATTTATTTCCCTTAATGGCATCCTGGTATGATTAGCCCCATCTGGATCCTGGTATGATTGGTCTCATCCTTTCCTTATCCTGGTGTGATTGGTCCCCACCCCCATCCTCGCATGCATGACCCCATCAAAAAACATTAAAAAAACAAACTATTATACTTACATTCCTGGCACTCCCTCGCAGCATCCTGTTCAGATGCCAGCAACTGCTTTATGCTTGTACGCAGTGCATGGCAGGTTCATCATGCACTGCTAACAAGCTAAAGGGCAGCTGCCGGAATGCTCAATGCTCTGCATGCCAAGATTGTGTGTGTGTAAAGCAGTGAGTATTCATTGTTCTCTAGCCAGCATAGTGTCAGCCAGAGACTTCCTGCTGCTGCTGGAAGTCATATGTGCCGCTATGTAAGAGAAATGAATATTCACCCCATTCCATGAATATTAATCTCTCTTAAGTATCGGCACACGTGACCGTCGGCAGCAGCAGGAAGTCTCCGGCTGACACTGTGCTTGCTAGAGAGCAATGAATACACACTGCTTTGCGCGCACACAGTCCCAGCATGCAGAGCATTGAGTATTCCGGCAGCTGTGCTCTGCTTGTGAGGAGCGCATGATGTCCCTGCCATGCACTACTTACAAGCATAAAGCAGTTGCTGGCATTGGAACAGAACGCTGCGAGGGAGCGATGGGAAGGTAAGTATAATGGTTTGTTTTTTAATGTTTTCTGCACACCAGGATGGGGTGGGGTCCAATCATAAGGATAGGGCCATGCATACCAGGTTGGGGGTGGTTGGGTGGGGGCTAATCATAAGGATGAAGCCATGCATACCAGGAGCGGGGTTTAGGGCCAGTCATACCAAAATAAGGATGGGGCCAATCATACCAGGGTAAGGATCGGACAATGCATACCAGGATTGGGATGGGGGCCAATCATACAGGTTAAGCATGGGACCCTGCATATCAGGATAGAGATGGGGCCATGCAAACTAGGATGAGATGGGGACCCTGCATACCAGGATAGGAATGAGGGGGACCATTCCTACCAGGATGGGGATGAGGGAGCCATGCATACCAGCATGGGGATGAGGGAGCCATGCATACCAGGGTATGGAGGAGTGGGACCATGGAAATCAGAATAGGGATGAGGGGGACCATGCATACCAGGATGGGGATGAGGGAGCCATGTGTATCAGGATGGGGATGAGGGGACCATATATACCAGGATAGGGGATATTAAGTACAGAATTTACCACATTTTTTGCTTCAATTTTTTTCCTAATATCCTCCTCTAAAACCTAGGTGCATCTTATGGTCCAGTGCATCTTATAGTTCAAAAAATACGGTATACAATGGAACACATTTACTAACACAGGTTTACTCCTTATTAATAAGCCAATATGAAATTGTATGGTAGCATAAGTCATATATCTCAATACAGAATTCAGCAATTGCCGAATGCAGCACGAATACTGAACAGTGCCAGGTTGCTCTCATTAACTATTTTACAAAAATTGGAAAAACATTACAAGAATGGGAAAAACAAGATAATCTTATGATACCTTTTAATGGCTAACAAAATAAAATAAATTATGTCACAAACCAAGGCTACCAGCCTGCAACAGATCATTCAAGCCTCAAGGATCCCTTGAAGTCCTCTGGTGGTGACCTACAACCCACAGCTTGAGGTACTGAGAAAAACTGCTAAAAAACCTTCACCACAGCCTACACAACGATGCCCGGCTAAAAACAATATTCAAAGATCCTCCCTTGCTGTGCTACAGGCAACCTTCAAGTTTAAGAAACATCATGATCTGAAGTTCAATGCCCTCAGATATGCTAAGATGAAGCTATGCTTGCAATGTGAAGAGCAGCGAAACCTGCACTCATGTAGAGACCAAAGACAGGATACCGGTCCGCAATGCACAGCAGGACTATAAGATTCCCGGGACACTCACATGTTCTTCTTCTAATGTGGTGCACTTAATTCTGTGCACTATATGTCATATTGGGGGTCTCTATGTGGGAGAAACAGGACAGAAACTGAGAGCAAGGATGAGGTCTCATTGCCATACTATTACAATTAAAAAAAACATTTATCAGTGGCCAAACAGTACTGTATCCAGGACACACCATAAACAATATGAAAGCTGTCATATTAAATAGAAACTTTAAATCACAAAAACATCAAAGGGGTTGGGAATACAAACTTATTAAAGTCTTTGATATTCTTCACAGGACTAAATCTGTCAGGTGGATTTATGACTCACTTCAAAATCTGAGAAATCTACTCCGGAGACAGTGAGGGCACCAGGCCTCTGATCTTACTTGGATATTGAGACCAGAAAACTTTCACACCACTAATCTAATCCAATCCAATTAAGGATTCATTCTCTGAGATCAGTTTGTTTGTTTATTTAAATGTGCATTTATTATGCCGTGCATCCGATTTTTTGTTGTGGATATATTTGTGTTTCTTCAGATACTTTGTTATGCCATGCCTAATGAAGAAGTCTCGAAAGCTTGCTTTGTATCATCATTTATTTCATTTTTGTTAGCCACTAAAAGGAATCATAATTACAAGATTATCTTGTTTTTACCTTTGAGCGCATTATTTTTTCAACTGTCTAACACGATACCAAAAGTTTTTTTCTTTTAATTATTTTACAAGAAGCACTACTTTCCCAAAAGTGTGACAGTTTGTCGGCAAGTTAAGGCCCCGTCTCACATAGCGATTTACCAACGATCACGACCAGCGATACGACCTGGCCGTGATCGTTGGTAAGTCGTTGTGTGGTCGCTGGGGAGCTGTCACACAGACAGCTCTCTCCAGCGACCAACGATCAGGGGAACGACTTCGGCATCATTGAAACTGTCTTCAACGATGCCGAAGTCCCCCTGCAGCACCCGGGTAACCAGGGTAAACATCGGGTTACTAAGCGCAGGGCCGCGCTTAGTAACCCGATGTTTACCCTGGTTACCAAAAAAAACAAACAGTACATACTCGCCTTTCGGTGTCCGTCAGGTCCCTTGCCGTCTGCTTCCTGCTCTGACTGTCTGCCGGCCGGAAAGTGAGAGCAGATCACAGCGGTGACGTCACCGCTGCACTCTGCTCTCACTGTACGGCGGCACTCAGTCAGAGCAGGAAGCGGACGGCAAGGGACCTGACGGACATCAGATGGTGAGTATGTACGGTTTTTTTTTTTTACATTTACGCTGGTAACCAGGGTAAACATCGGGTTACTAAGCGCGGCCCTGCGCTTAGTAACCCGATGTTTACCCTGGTTACCAGTGAAGACATCGCTGGATCGGTGTCACACACACCGATTCAGCGATGTCAGCGGGACCTCAACGACCAAAAAAAGGTCCAGGCCATTCCGACACGACCAGCGATCTCGCAGCAAGGGCCTGATCGCTGGTACGTGTCACACATAGCGAGATCGCTACTGAGGTCGCTGTTGCGTCACAAAACTTGTGACTAGGGTTGAGCGACCTTTACATTTATAGGATCGGGTCGGGTTTCACGAAACGCGACTTTTTCAAAAGTCGGGTCGAGTGAAATCGGCCGATCCTATAAAAAAGTCGGGGTCGGGGTCGGCCGAAACTAGAAACCCAATGCAGTGCATTGGGTTTCCAATGGTTCCCAGGGTCTGAAGGAGCGGAAACTCTCCTTCAGGCCCTGGGATCCATATTTAAGTGTAAAATAAAGAATTAAAATAAAAAATATCGCCATACTTACCATCTGATGCGCCCTGGTACTAAGCGGGAACCTTCCTTCCTTAGAATCAGCCTTCCAGGACCTTGCGGTGACGTCGCGGTGACGTCGCGGCTTGTGATTGGTCGCGCGGCCGCCCATGTGACCGCTCGCGCGACCAATCACAAGCCGCGACGTCACCGTGACGTCACCGAAGGTCCTGGAAGGGCTGATTCTTAGGAAGGAAGGCTGCCGGAAAGAAGCCGAGGGTGAGTATATTCCTATTAGGTATATACTCACCCTCGGACGCGCCCTGCTTCTTTCCGGCAGCCTTCCTTCCTAAGAATCAGCCCTTCCAGGACCCTCGGTGATGTCACGGTGACGTCGCGGCTTGTGATTGGTCGCGCGAGCGGTCACATGGGCGGCCGCGCGACCAGTCACAAGCCGCGACGTCACCGCGACGTCACCGCAAGGTCCTGGAAGGCTGATTCTAAGGAAGGAAGGTTCCCGCTTAGTACCAGGGCGCATCAGATGGTAAGTATAGCGATATTTTTTATTTTAATTCTTTATTTTACACTTAAATCTGAATTCCGATACCAATTCCCGATATCTTAAACATATCGGGAATCGGTATCGGAATTCCGATTCCATATTCAGAAGATCGCCGACTTCATGGCCGACCCCACACAGGGGTCGGGTCGGGTTTCATGAAACCCGACTTTGCCAAAAGTCGGCGACTTCTGAAAATTGCCGACCCGTTTCGCTCAACCCTACTTGTGACTCAGCAGCGATCTCGCTAGCGATCTCGCTATGTGAGACGGGGCCTCTATGCTTTCTCTATGTTCTTAGTGTTGGTGGAATTCCAGAGGTTAAAAAAAAAATAGGAAAACCCCTTTAATACTATTTTTTAAACTAATTATGCCAGGAATCTGTCATAATAAATGTTCACCAATGTTCACAGACAGATAGAGATGTATGGAGTATTAGGAAACACATATCATTGTAGTGTAACCTCGAAGATCTCTGATTGAATTGTAAATTACACATTTCTGTTAAAGCACAACTCCAGCATTTTTTTCCATTTTACCATTGGAGTCAATTCTAAGCTCCCTGTCCCTTGTATTATACTTACCAGCCGTCGGCTTCATAATAGCTCATCGAGTACCAGGGGAGGAAATGTTGGAGTCATGTATTAATATGCTGATGGTGGTGCATGTAGCTAGATTTGGTATTTCCAACCCTGGGCAAATGATCAAATTCATTCCTTGAAATCAAATATCAGAAAAAAATGGCAAAACCACAACAGTTTTATGAAAATTTCTAAAGACTCAAACTGAATAATATTTATGGATCTACCTCATTTAGATTTTAGATTTGTGCATTTAATTTATTACATAAGAAAATCTTTTATATCACAAATGACAATGCTGATGATCCACAGAAGAAAACAGACTTTAAGGAAAATGTATCAACACTTTTCAAAGCAAATCAGAGTGGTTTCCCATATCAACAAATCAGATAGCTGTTATCATTTTTAAAGGGTCTCTTAGAAATTAAAGGAATCTGATTGGTTGTTGTGAGCAGTTATTCTATCTTTGCTTTCAACCAGTTTGGATACGTTTCCCTATGTACTACAAATTGTGATCAGTTTTTTGCTTAAAATTTCTAATTATGAAAATACAAAGATGGTAATTTTATAGTATTGTAGTTTATCATCATCTCCATCTAATTTCATCATCTTTAGGAGGTAATTAATAGAAAAAGGCTTTCTCTGAATTTTAATTAAATACATTCCGTATAGCAAACACAATGTGAAATACTGTATCTTAACGTGTGTTTGCTAACAGCTTAAAAGGAACCTGTCATGTCTCCAAACACTGTCATCCACAGATATAGGGTTAATCTACAGGTTAATAGCATTACAATACTGGGAAACGCCATGAGAAATGTACTTTATTCCTCCTGGGAGCCGCCAGCTTTCAGTCATAGAGGCGTGGAGCGTTTATGTTACCGATCCGTGCGCAATGAGCAACAGCTGTCATCACACTTGGGCACTTTGATTGACAGCTTGCTCTGCAGTGCATCTGTTCAGAGGGAGCTGTCAATTAAAGTGCAGGGGTTTTCTTACAGCCGTTACTCACTATGTAATGCCCATTGCATATAGCCACTCCATGCATGCCTCTATGACTGAAAGCTGGCGGCTTCCCAGAGGAATAACGTTCATTTTCTCCAGATAGCCATGCTTTTGGTAAGCCAGCAAGACATAATTGTAATCCAATTAACGTTCTGATTAACCCCTTTCTGACGTCGAGCGGGATAGTACGTCCGATGTCAGAAGCCCTGCTGTGAGGTGGGCTCTGGCAATTTTCAACAGACAGCTGACATGTGCCCGCAATAGGCGTGGGCGGATTCACAATACGCCCACGCATAATAACTAGTTAAATGCCGCTGTCAAACTCTGACAGCGACATTTAATGAGCACTTCTGACCATCGGGCTGGAAATAAACACACCGCTGACCCCTGTCACGTGATCGGGGGTCAGCGGTGCATCGGGATGACAACCAGAGGTCTCCTTGAGACCTCCATGGTTGTTGTTGCCGGATTGGTATGAGCGCCCACCCAGTGGTCGGCGCTCATAGCAATGCTGTAATTCTACTACATAGGGGTGATCTGAGGATCGTCTCTATGTAGCAGAGGCAATCGAGTTGTGGCATCTATTAGTCTCCCATGGATGCATGCCAAAAGTTAAAAAAAAATGTGTTTCAAAATATGAAAAAATTTAAAAAAAGCATACGTTCTAATCACCCTATTTAATAATAATAAATAATAATCTTTATTTTTATATAGCGCTAACATATTCTGCAGCGCTTTACAGTTTGCACACATTATCATTGCTGACCCCGACGGGGCTCACAATCTAAATTCCCTATCAGTATGGCTTTGGAATGTGGGAGGAAACCAGAGAACCCAGAGGAAACCCACGCAAACATGGAGAGAACATACAAACTCTTTGCAGATGTTGTCCTTGGTGGGGTTTGAACCCAGGACTCCAGTGCTCCAAGACTGCAATGCTAACCACTGAGCCACCGTGCTTCCCCCGTTTCGCCCCATTCAAAATAAAACAATAAAAATAAAATCAAACCTACACATGTTTGGTATCGCTGAGTTCAGAATCGCCCGATCTATCAATAAAAAAAAGGATTAACCTGATCGCTAAACGGCGTAGTGAGAAAAAAACTCGAAATGCCAGATTTACATTTTTTTGGTCGTGGTGACATTGCATTAAAATGCAATAACAGGTGATCAAAAGAACGTATCTGCACCAAAGTGATATCATTAAAAACGTCAGCTTGGCGCACAAAAAATAAACCCTCACCCAACCTCAGATCACAAAAAATGGAGACACTACGGGTATCGGAAAATTGAGCAATTTTTCTTTTTTTAGCAAACTTTGGAATTTTTTTTTTACCACTTAGATAAAGAAGAACCTAGACATGTTTGGTGTCTATGAACTCATAATGACCTGTTCCACAATTGGATGTGTTTAAAAAAAATATTCCAGTGCAGGACCATGGCCTGATCATACCACATCTCCTGGGCAGGGGAGAAAGCAAAAGACTTTACAGACATTACAGCATGGGATTGCAGCTGATTCTTTTTGTGAGGCAAAGCATTTCACTGCTTGTTTTTAAGAAATGTTTTACCTCAAAGTAAGAATCCACTGTGATCCCATGCTGTCCTGTCTGTATACTCTCTTTTGCTTCCTCCCCTGCCCAGGAGCTGTGGTATGATCAGACCATGTTCCTGTACGGTCAGGCACGGCCGTTACACAGTACACAGCAGGGGCACATTTATAACATTATCTCAGCACAGGAACATTTTTTTAAACACATCCAACTGTGGAAATTATTATTATTATATTGATTAAAATGTTGATTAAAATAAACTTTGTTTGTGGGAAACCCCTTTAACCTTACATCTTAGGTTAATAGCATTAGAAACATGACAGGTTTCTGCTAAGCACGTGTTATCATATTGTACAGGTTAAAGTACCTTAAAGCAATATAATTATACTAAATAATTTCTAGAATTTAACAAGATTAACAATAACAAGCCTTAAGCATGTGTGAGTAATGGAGACGTTGTTCTGGCTTGTCTTCTCTGTATGCTGTAATTTGTGTAAATGCTTTATGTTTTGTTGGTAGCCTGTGAATATATTTTCATTTTAAATGACGTTTATAATACAAAATTATAAAAAAAAACTCTCATACTGACTCAATTTAATTATGAACAATCAACATTTCATGCCAAATACATAGGATGCCTATTTAAAATGCTTAGAATCGTGGAAGTTCAGAATTGTGTAACCATACTAGTTTTTCAGTGGCTTGTAGTTGTGGGTGAAGGTCTAGTGTTTGATGGAGAAATTCCAGTCAAGATAATCTTTTGATTTGATTTTGATGTGAAAGATCACATTGATGATTTTTGTAATCTTAGGTCACTATTTTCAGAATTAAAAAGGTGTGCAGGCAAAGGAACATTGGACTTACCAGTGGACTTGACTCATCTATCCAAAATCAATGCATTATCATTGAAGGTTTTTTTGGATCATGGCTAATTTTTGTCATGCACTGTCTACACAATGTTAGGATTTGGCTCAACTTGCCAGTTGGAACGATAATCAGGTGATCGCTCACATACAGTTAGCTAATCTTCCTGCTTCTCTGAATGCTAATGTTAAAGCATTGAGAGAAGTTAGTTGGTATAGGATTACAAGTATGCTAAAGAACGATCACATGACTACTTATCAAACTGGCAAGCAGAGCCGAATCCTAATTATAATATTATAATATTAATAATATAATATATACAATGTAGTTTACACTGTATGATACTGTGTCTAAAGAAGATTAGCTCTAGCCTGGAAAACCTTCCTGACCAGGCCAAATTTAATAATTCCGACCAGTGTCACTTTATGTGGTAATAACTGGAATTCTTCAATGTATCCCACTAATTCTGAGACTGTGTTTTTGTGATAAATGTAGGCCAATATTTTTTGCATTCATTTGTGAAAATGGCGAAATTTTGGCAAAAAAAAAAATCGCAGTTTTAAAATTTGTCATTTTTATGCCCTTAAACCAGAGTGATATATCACACAAAATAGTTAATAAATAACATTTACCACATGTTCATTTTACATAAGCATCATTTTGTAAACATTATTTTTCAGTAGGAAATTACAAGGGTTAAAAATTTATCAATTTTCCAATGAAATTTACTAAACCAATTTTTGTAGGGATAACATCACATTTGTAGAGAATTTGAGGGGCCTATAAGATAGAAAATACCCCAAAGGGACACCAATTTTAAAACTAAAGTCCTCAAAGTGTTCAAAACCACATTCAAGAAGTTTATTAACCCTTCAGGTGCTTCACAGGAATTAAAGCAATGTGGAAGGAAAAAGTGAAAATTTTACTTTTTCCAACAAAAATGTTGACTTAGCCCCACATTTTGCAATTTCACAAGAGTGAGAGGAGAAAATGGACCATATAGTTTGTTATGAAATTTTTACTGAGTGTGCTACTACCCCATATGTGGTGAAAAGCTACTGGAAGGAGCACCATATGACTTTTGGAGTGCAAAATTGGCTGGAATCGATAGAGGACAACATGTTTTGGTTGCAGAGCCCCTGTTGTGCCTAAACAGTGGAAACTGCCAACAAGTCACCCCATTTTGGAAATTGAGACCCCAGAGAACATGATCAGGGCCCGAGTTATTCGGTTATTCACTGATAACGGCGATCACAAAAAATGTATGCCAGTTGTTACAATGATTTCTCTCTCTTCTGATATGATATACATGTCAGAGGAGAGAGAAATGATGCCTCCAAGAACACCTGATACCTCTACCATCCCCGGGCACTCCTGATCTGTCCCCGGCCCAGCGTTATCTTCCTGGAAAAAAAAATGGCGGGTGCATGCGCAGTGCGCCCGCCGAGATCTGCCGGTACCTGGCAACAATAGAAAATTGTTCCTATTGGATCCTTTTGATCACTCTGATAGACTCTATCACAGTGATTAAAATAAAAAAAAATGTAAGGGTTTGTAGGGTTGGCATTAGGGTTTGGTTAGGGTTAGGGTTGGGGTTAGAAATTTTTATTTTTTTCCAAAATTAAAATAAAAATGATTATATGATGACTAGTGTTGAGCGAAAGTGCGCTCTACTCAAGTTTGCTTTGGGTGCTCGTGTATGTGTGGAGTATTGCGGCTCCCAGCATGTTTTTTTTGGGGTGTCTAACAGGCACAAGGCATGAGAGGCAGGAACTTGAGCATGTCACTTGAGCATCTGCGATATTCTGTGCATACCCAAGCACTCAATGCAAACTGGAGTAGTGAATACTTGCGCAACACTAATGATGACATATTCAATACGACAACCTAATATTAGCAACTTCTGTGTCATACCTGTGGGTTCAAAATGCTCACTATTAGAGATAAGGGAATTTGATTGGGTCAGGGTTTATTCGGCAAGCTATAGCAATTACCGAATAAGCTACAGAGGGAACCCGGCTTCCAGGATCACTCCAGCTGATCAGCTGTTCGGCTCCGCAGCTGCATGTGTTGCGGCTGAATGACTGTCACGACACTATATGTCCTATTAGGGGTCTCTATGTAGGAGAAACAGGACAGAAACTGAAAGCAAGGATGAGGTCTCATTGCCATATGATTACAATTAAAAAATTTTTTATCAGTGGCCAAACAGTACTGTATCCAGGACACAACATAAACAATATGAAAGCTGTCATATTAAACAGAAACTTTAAATCACAAAAACAACGAAGGGGTTGGGAATACAAACTTATTAAAGTCTTTGATATCCTTCACAGGACTAAATCTGTCAGGTGGATTTATGACTCACTTCAAAATCTGAGGAATCTACTCCAGAGACAGTGAGGGCACCAGGCCTCTGATCTTACTTGGATATTGAGACTGTAAAATTTTCACACCACTAATCTAATCCAATTAAGGATTCATTCTCTGAGCTCAGTTTGTTTTTTTATTTAAATATGCATTTATTATAAATATTTACTATAAAAATTTATTTGAAATCAATACAAATATTTGAAAACATAAAAATGTATTAGAACATTCATTCTGAAACTTTATTGGAAATTATTTCTTGTGCCTTTTCCTTTTCTCTTCACAGCTTCTCTTAATACCCCTTCTCTTATAGGAAGCCTGCAGATCTTCTCTATGTAGCATTCAGCAGTAGTCCCCCATCATATTCACATTCCATTTACGTTGATATTGTCATTCCATCTCTTTGATATCCTGATGAAATCTTTTTCCTTGCTCTTCACTAGCAGGTGTTCAGGAAAATAGTACAAATGGGAATGTAAAAATGTAACTTCAAATTCATCATACTACCCAAGCCTTTGAAACTTTTCAGCATGTTCTCCAGGATGGACTTAAATCTTGAATTTTTGTCGTTACTTACAAATTTAATCACAACTTCTTTAACCCCTTCCCGACCCATGACGTCATGAAAACCCGTGCCAATCCGACCCATGACGCCTATGTGGCGTCATGGAATGATCGCGTCCCTGCAGATCGGGTGAAAGGGTTAACTCCAATTTCACCCGATCTGCAGGGACAGGGGGAATGGTACTTCAGCCCAGGGGGGGTGGCTTCACCACCCAGTGGCTACGATCCCTCTGATTAGCTGTTGAAAGTGAAACTGCCAATCAGAGCGATTTGTAATATTTCACCTAAAAAACTGGTGAAATATTACAATCCAGCCATGGCCGATGCTGCAATATCATCGGCCATGGCTGGAAATCCTGATGTGAGCCCCCCCACCCCACCGATCGCCCCCCCAAGCCCCCGATCTGTCCTGTAGTCCCCTCCGTCCTGTGCTCCGCTGCCCCGTCCTCCTGTCCGCTCCCCCCGTGCTCCTATGCCACCCCCCTGAGCTCCGATGCCCCCCCATGCCCCGATCTCCCCCCGTGCCCCGATCTCCCCCCCTTATACTTACCGAGGCTCCCGGTGCCCGTCCGTCTTCTCCATGGGCGCCGCCATCTTCCAAAATGGTGGGCGCATACGCAGTGCGCCCGCCGAATCTGCCGGCCGGCAGATTCGTTACAAGTACATTTTGATCGCTGTGATAGAACCTATCACAGCGATCAAAATAAAAAAATAATAAATAACCCCCCCTTTATCACCCCCAATACAATAATAAATAAAAGAAAATATTTTTTTTTCTTTTTCCACTAGGGTTAGGGTTAGGGGTAGGGTTAGGGTTAGGGGTAGGGTTAGGGTTAGGGCATGTGCACACAGTGTGGATTTGGCTGCGGATCCGCAGCGGATTGGCCGCGGATCCGCAGCGGATTGGCCGCTGCGAATTCGTAGCAGTTTTCCATGAGGTTTACAGTACCATGTAAACCTATGGAAAACCAAATCCGCTGTGCCCATGGTGCCGAAAATTCCGTGCGGAAACGCTGCGTTGTTTTTTCCGCAGCATGTCAATTCTTTGTGCGAATTCCGCAGCGTTTTACACCTGTTCCTCAATAGGAATCCGCAGGTGAAATCTGCACAAAAAAACACTGGAAATCCTCTGTAAATCCGCAGGTAAAACGCAGTGCCTTTTACCTGCAGATTTTTCAAAAATCGTGCAGAAAAATCTCACACGAATCCACAACGTGGGCACATAGCCTTAGGGTTAGGGTTGGAATTAGAGTTAGGGTTGGAATTAGGGCTAGGGTTGGAAATAGGGTTAAGATTAGGCTTGCAGTTAGGGTTACGGATAGGGTTAGGGGTGTGTTGGGGTTACAGTTGTGGTTAGGGTTGGGATTAGGGTTAGGGTTGGGATTAGGGTTAGGATTAGGGTTGGGATTAGGGTTACGGCTGTGTTGGGGTTAGGGTTGTGGTTAGGGGTGTGTTGGGGTTAGGGTTGTGATTAGGGTTATGGCTACAGTTGGGATTAGGGTTAGGGGTGTGTTGGGGTTAGCGTTGAAGTTAGAATTGAGGGGTTTCCACTGTTTAGGCACATCAGGGGTCTACAAACGTAACATGGCGCCACCATTGATTCCAGCCAATCTTGCGTTCAAAAAGTCAAATGGTGCTCCCTCCCTTCCAAGCCCCGACGTGCGCCCAAACAGTGGTTTATCCCCACATATGGGGTACCAGCGTACTCAGGACAAACTGGGCAACAACTATTGGGGTCCAATTTCTCCTGTTACCCTTGCAAAAATAAAAAATTACTTGCTAAAACATAATTTTTGAGGAAAGAACAATTATTTTTTATTTTCATGGCTCTGCGTTATAAACTTCTGTGAAACATTTGGGGGTTGAAAGTGCTCACCACACATCTAGATAAGTTCCTTGGGGGGTCTAGTTTCCAAAATGGGGTCACTTGTGGGGTGTTTCTACTGTTTAGGCACATCAGGGGCTCTGCAAATGAACATGACGCCCGCAGACCATTCCATCAAAGTCTGCATTTCAAATGTCACTACTTCCCTTCCGAGCCCTGACGTGCGCCCAAACAGTGGTTCCCCCCACATATGGGGTATCAGCGTACTCAGGAGAAACTGGACAACAACTTTTGGGGTCAAATGTCTCCTGTTACCCTTGGGAAAATAAAAAATTGCTTGCTAAAACATCTTTTTTGAGGAAAGAAAAATGATTTTTTATTTTCACGGCTCTGCGTTGTAAACTTCTGTGAAGCTCTTGGGGGTTGAACATGCTCACCACACATCTAGATAAGTTCCTTGGGGGGTCTAGTTTCCAAAATGGGGTCACTTGTGGGGTGTTTCTACTGTTTAGGCACATCAGGGGCTCTGCAAATGCAACATGACGCCCGCAGACCATTCCATCAAAGTCTGCATTCCAAAACGTCACTACTTCCCTTCCGAGCCCCGGCATGTGCCCAAACAGTGGTTTACCCCCACATATGGGGTATCAACGTACTCAGGAGAAACTGGACAACAACTTTTAGGGTCAAATTTCTCCTGTTACCCTTGGGAAAATTAAAAAATTGGGCTAAAAAAATATTTTTGAGGAAAGGAAATACATTTATTATTTTCACGGCTCTGCGTTATAAACTTCTGTGAAGCACTTGGGGGTTCAAAGTGCTCACCACACATCTAGATAAGTTCCCTTGGGGGTCTAGTTTCCAAAATGGGGTCACTAGTGGGGAGTTCCTACTGTTTAGGCACATCAGGGGCTCTGCAAACGCAACCTGACGCCCGCAGAGCATTCAATCAAAGTCTGCATTTCAAAACGTCACTACTTCCCTTCCGAACCCCGACGTGTGCCAAAACATTGGTTTACCCCCACATATGGGGTATCAGCGTACTCAGGAGAAACTGGACAACAACTTTTGGTGTCCAATTTCTCCTGTTACCCTTGGGAAAATAAAAAATTGTGGGCTAAAAAATAATTTTTGAGAAAAGAAAAATTATTGTTTATTTTCATGGCTCCGCGTTATAAACTTCTGTGAAGCACTTGGGAGTTCAAAGTGCTCACCACACATCTAGATTAGTTCCTTGGGAGGTCTAGTTTCCAAAATGGGGTCACTTGTGGGGGAGCTCCAATGTTTAGGCACACAAGGGCTCTCCAGACGCGACATGGTGTCCGCTAATGATTGGAGCTAATTTTCCATTCAAAAAGCCAAATGGCGTGCCTTCCCTTCCGAGCCCTGCCGTGCGCCCAAACAGTGGTTTACCCCCACATATGGGGTATCATCGTACTCAGGACAAACTAGACAACAACATTTGGGGTCCAATTTCTCCTATTACCCTTGGGAAAATAAAAAATTCTGGGCTAAAATTCATTTTTGAGGAAAGAAAAATTATTTTTTATTTTCACGGCTCTGCGTTATAAACTTCTGTGAAGCACCTGGGGGTTTTAAGTGCTCACTATGCATCTAGATAAGTTCCTTGGGGGTCTAGTTTCCAAAATGGGGTCCCTTGTAGGGGAGCTCCAATGTTTAGGCACACAGGGGCTCTCCAAACGCGACATGGTGTCCGCTAACGATTGGAGCTAATTTTCCATTCAAAAAGTCAAATGGCGCTCCTTCCCTTCCGAGCCTTACCATGTGCCCAAACAGTGGTTTACCTCCACATGTGAGGTATCGGTGTACTCAGGAGAAATTGTCCAACAAACTTTACGATCCATTTTATCCTGTTGCCCATGTGAAAATGAAAAAATTGAGGCTAAAAGAAATTTTGTGTGAAAAAAAAGTACTTTTTCATTTTTACGGATCAATTTGTGAAGCACCTGAGGGTTTAAAGTGCTCACTATGCTTCTAGATAAGTTCCTTGGGGGGTCTAGTTTCCAAAATGGGGTCACTTGTGGGGGAGCTCCAATGTTTAGGCACACAGGGGCTCTCCAAACGTGACATGGTGTCCGCTAGCGATGGAGATAATTTTTCATTCAAAAAGTCAAATGGCGCTCCTTCCCTTCCGAGCCTTACCATGTGCCCAAACAGTGGTTTACCCCCACATGTGAGATATCGGTGTACTCAGGAGAAATTGTCCAACAAATTTTAGGATCCATTTTATCCTGTTGCCCATGTGAAAATGAAAAAATTGAGGCTAAAATAATTTTTTTGTGAAAAAAAAGTACTTTTTCATGTTTACGGATCAATTTGTGAAGCACCTGGGGGTTTAAAGTGCTCACTATGCTTCTAGATAAGTTCCTTGGGGGGTCTAGTTTCCAAAATGGGGTCACTTGTGGGGGAGCTCTAATGTTTAGGCACACGGGGGCTCTCCAAACGCGACGTGGTGTCCGCTAAAGATTGGAGCCAATTTTTCATTCAAAAAGTCAAATGGCGCTCCTTTCTTTCCGAGCCCTGCCGTGTGCCCAAACAGTGGTTTACCCACACATATGAGGTATCAGCGTACTCAGGACAAATTGTACAACATCGTTTGTGGTCCAGGTTCTCCTTTTACCCTTGGGAAAATAAAAAAATTGTTGCTAAAAGATCATTTTTGTGACTAAAAAGTTAAATGTTCATTTTTTACTTCCATGTTGCTTCTGCTGCTGTGAAACACCTGAAGGGTTAATAAACTTCTTGAATGTGGTTTTGAGCACCTTGAGGGGTGCAGTTTTTAGAATGGTGTCACTTTTGGGTATTTTCAGCCATATAGAACCCTCAAAAAGACTTCAAATGTGAGGTGGTCCCTAAAAAAAATGGTTTTGTAAATTTTGTTGTAAAAATGAGAAATCACTGGTCAAATTTTAACCCTTATAACTTCCTAGCAAAAAAAAATTTGTTTCCAAAATTGTGCTGATGTAAAGTAGACATGTGGGAAATGTTATTTTGTTAACTATTTTGTGTCACATAACTCTCTGGTTTAACAGAATAAAAATTCAAAATGTGAAAATTGCAAAATTTTCTAAATTTTCGCCAAATTTCCGTTTTTTTCACAAATAAACTCAGAAATTATCGACCTAAGTTTAACACTAACATGATGCCCAATATGTAACGAAAAAACAATCTCAGAAACGCTAGGATCCGTTGAAGCGTTCCTGAGTTATTACCTCATAAAGGGACACTGGTCAGAATTGCAAAAAACGGCCAGGTCATTAAGGCCAAAATAGGCTGGGTCATGAAGGGGTTAAAAGAACCCAAAGCCCTTTTCTCAACAGCGTTCATTTTTGTTTCAAACTCATCATCCTTCATGAGTTTCTGAATATCCGGACCCACAAAAATACTTTCCTTCAGTTTTGCTTTGGACAGTCCCCGAATTTGGTACACAGGTACTTAAAAGTCTCTCCTTCTTTCACAAACTGTTTCATGAGTCCAAGCTTAATGTGGAGTGGTGGCAGGAGCAGGGCCGGTCTTAGGTAAAGTGGGGCCCTAGGCAAAAGTTTAAAATGGGGCCCCAAATGCTAACAAATTGCACCATCACACAGAAACATTTCAGTTGTAGTTACATGCGCCAATTTCAGGCCACTAAACGAGTGTGATTAACAATATTGAAGTCATTCGCCGCTTGTTTCCGGCCACTTTACACCAGTTGAGGAATAATGATGGGGACAGAATAATCACTAGTAGATCAATCTGTCCACATACAGTACCATCTTAGCAGCCTATCTGCAGTTTTCACCGGGCGATGTGCTGCTGAGAACAATGATTTTTGTTGTGGCATAACCAATCCAATCACTCGATGAATATCTTGCATTTTGCTCTCCCCTAGTTCTCCATATAGTATAATACACTTCCATAGTCCTCCATATAGTATAATGTACTCCCTCTAGTCCTTCATATAGTATAACACACTCCCCATAGTCCTCCATATAGTATAATAGACTCCCCATAGTCCTCCATATAGTATAATACACCCCCATAGTCCTCCATAGAGTATAATACACTCCCCATAGTCCTCCATAGAGTATAATACACTCCCATAGTCCTCCATAGAGTATAATGCAGTCCCCATATAGAATATAATTCTGACCTCATATAGTATAATGCAACACCCCATAGCATATAATGCAGCCCCCCCCATAGAATATAATGCAGTCCCTAACAGGATATAATACTGTGTGTTTATAGTAACCATATATATATATATGCGTTACACCGTACATACATAGATACACATACATATACTGTACATGCAAACACACACATACTGTACATACATACACACAGATTCACATACATATACCGTACATACATACACACACATACTGTACATATATACACACAGATTCACATACATATACCGTACATGCAAACACACACATATACCATACATACACACAGATACACATACCGTTATACATGCACATACTGAACATACACACACATATACCATATATACAAACTCACACATACTATACATACACACAGATACACATACATATACCATCATACATACACGTACTATACATACACACACACATATACCGTACATACACAGACATACCGTACATACATATACCGTATATACAAACACACACATATACTATACATACACACAGATACACATACATATACCGTCATACATACATATACTGTACATATACACATATACCGTACATACACATAGATGCACACACATATACCGTACATGCATGCACACATATACCGTACAAACATACAGATACACATACTCGTACCGTACAAACATATACACACATACCGTACATACACACTCATATACCGTATATATATATACACATATACTGTACATACACACACAGTTATATACACATATAGTATAGACATACCGTACACACATATACATACACATATACTGTACATACATGCACATAAACATACATATACACCATAAACTGTATACATACAAATATATCTCATATACACAGATACACACATATTATACACACAGACATACACATATACTGTACATGCATACACATACAGTAGATACACACACACTGTACATACACAGATGCACATACATACATCTACAAGCATATACATACACACATGCTAATCTTGTATATCAGGTGATCAGATGAGCCCTGGAGGAGGTCAGTTCAGTTGGAGAGGGCTGCAGAACTCACTGTGGGGGAAAGGGCACAGAGCAGGCAGGACTGATATCAGCCCCCTAGTGCGGCCGTGTGTTGTCCTGTGCAGTGAGCTCCTCCCCATCTCTTCACAGTGAGGAGATGCCACAGCCTGCTGGGAACAGCACATTGGAGGGAGCAGAAGACACACTTTAAAGGTACCTTCACACTGAGCAACTTTCCAACGAGAACGACAGCGATCCGTGACGTTGCAGCGTCCTGGATAGCGATCTCGTTGTGTTTGACACGCAGCAGCGATCAGGATCCCGCTGTGATATCGCTGGTCGGAGCTAGAAGTCCAGAACTTTATTTCGTCGCTGATCACCCGCTGTCATCGCTGGATCGGCATGTGTGACGCCGATCCAGCGATGTGTTCACTTGTAATGAGGGTAAACATCGGGTTACTAAGTGCAGGGCCGTGCTTAGTAACCCGATATTTACCCTGGTTACCATTGTAAAAGTTAAAAAAAAAACACTACATACTCACATTCTGATGTCTGTCAGGTCCCCTGGCGTCCACAGGGTTAAAACTGCTTTCGGCAGGAGCGCTTGCTAATGCTGCGCTGCTGCCGAGAGCTTCCTGCACTGACTGTGTCAGTGACGGCCGTAAAGCAGAGCACAGCGGTGACGTCACCGCTGTTACTGCCGGCGCTGACACATTCAGTGCAGGGAAGCTCTCGGCAGCAGCGCAGCATTTGCAAGCGCTCCTGCCGAAAGCAGTTTTAACCCTGTGGACGCCGGCGGGGGACGTGACAGACATCAGAATGTGAGTATGTAGTGTTTTTTTTTTTTTTTTACTTTTACAATGGTAACCAGGGTAAATATCGGGTTACTAAGCGCGGCCCTGCACTTAGTAACCCGATGTTTACCCTGGTTACCCGGGTGCTGCAGGGGGACTTCGGCATCGTTGAAGACAGTTTCAATGATGCCGAAGTCCTTCCCCTGATCGTTGGTCGCTGAAGAGAGCTGTCTGTGTGACAGCTCCCCAGCGACCACACAACGACTTACCAACGATCACGGCCAGGTCGTATCGCTGGTCGTGATCATTGGTAAATCGTTTAGTGTGAAGGTACCTTAAGTCCTGCTCTTCCTCCACTGCTGTCCCTGACTCCCTGTGTGCTGTGCGGCGGGGCCTCTGACTGTAGGTGAGTACTCACCAGTCACCATTGGGACACGCCATGCAGGAGAACAGAGAGACAGCAGTCAATGAGTACTCTCCTCAGTCTGGCGAGGAAAGCGTTCATTGGCCAGCATCTCTCCCTGCATGACATGCCCCCCTTTGAACTCCTGCACTCCGTGCACAGCTCTCTCCCTGGCACTGGGTGTTAGCATGATTACAGGAGGGAGTGATAGGGGCCCAATGCTACATGATACGGGGCCTGCCTGCAGAGACCACCCTCCACCTCTCGGCCCCAGAGCAGTGGCACCAGCGGTATATCCGCCCCTGGATGGGGGCCCCTAGGGCTGCGGGGGCCCTAGGCAGCTGCCTAGTCTGCCTGCCCCTAACGCCGGCCCTGGGCAGGAGAACTTTAGTGGGATCAACTAAACTTTCCACAACTAGGTTCATGACTCCAGGTTGCAAAGATGTTTTTGCTGGCTAACTTTCTGGCTCCAGTGATGAGTCCCATTCCGGCTGTCCCATTCACACAAAAAGCATGGGTACTTTGTGTATCCTTCTTGCAGCCCAAGGAGCAAAGGGAGAATTTTCAGATCATCCTGTCATGGTCCAGTCCAGAGTTTATTTTCATTTTTCCTCTTTTGTGACTGGTCATGCGGGGGTTAATCTTATCAGCCTCGTTCTTGAGCTAGCTGGGCTATTTCAGTCCCTCACTGCCTGCCTACCACTGTTAGCGATAGTTCATGCTTCCCAGCTTGAGCCCCTGACCTGTATCCTGATCTTGGTGATCCTTGTCCCTCTGTCTGCCCATACCCGTGTATGACTCGATCTGTTCCCTGGACTTCGGCTTTGGTTTTCTGTCTCTGATACCACGTTACCCTCCTGGTTCTGACTTTGCTTGTGTCCCGACTTTCTCTTACGTCTCACAATTTGGTTACCACGATCCCGGTAGGTTCTGACGTCTTGCTTGTCCCCGACTATTCCCTGCTCGCCCCTTCTGTACCACGCTGATATTCTTGTGTATGACTTTAGGCTTGTATGACTTCTCTCGTTACCTGTGACACCTGTGCCTGAGCTCTATGTTACTTAGCTTAATGTTTAACCTCTCTTCCCTCACCAGCTACCACTGGTGGAGGTTTCGTCACATTATCACTAACCAACATTTAAACGGGATTTTGCATTTTTTTTTCTCTGGTCATGGATCCGCTGCATAACTTGGCGGATCAAGTGTCCAATTTGACACAGATGATGCGGGATTTTTCTGTGAGACATCAGTCCCTTGTCACGTCTCAAACCCACCTACAGAAAAAACTGACTGAGACTGTTATGACTGTGCAGGGTAACACCTCTCATGTTGTTAGTCTACCTGGTGACTCTGTGGATGTTGTATTGCACTCTCCAGAACCCTCGGTTAAACTTCCTGACACGTTTTCTGGTGAAAAGGATAAATTTCACATTTTTAGGGAGAGTTGTAAATTATGGTTTTCTCTTAGACCTCGATCGTCTGGGGATGAGACTCAGTGGGTAGGGATTGTTATCTCCCTACTTAGAAAGGGTCCCCAATCCTGGGCTTTCTCTCTGCCCCCTACTGCCCCTGAACGGAGGTCAGTGGATAGGTTCTTTGAGGACCTAGGACTTATTTATGACGAACCGGACCGTGTCAGGGTGGCAGAGGACATCATTATGGATCTGGTTCAGGGGAAGCATTCAGCTGAATGGTACAGTTCCGAGTTCCGTCAATGGTCCACTGAGGTATCTTGGGATGACTCCGCACTGAGATGTCTATTCAGAAAGGGACTATCGGATTGCTTGAAGGACGCTCTGGCTCTCCATCCACCTCCCAGTTCTTTGGAGGAGGCTATGACTCAGGCTATCCGTATGGATCGGAGGCTACGGGAAAGAGGTCATACGCAATGAGGGATTCCGTTGTTTCCTGTTAACCCTGATGTTTTGCTTCCATCTGAACCTATAGAGGGGGGAGCCACCGACTTCAAAGAGAAAGAGAGGAAATGGCAGCGTGATGAAAAGCTGTGTTTTTTCTGCGGAGATCCCGGACACTGGAAAAAAGACTGCCTCTCCTGTCCTTCGTCTAACAAGCGGCTGAGTCTGGGTGATCATCGTGGAGGTCACTCAGACTCTCAGGTACCATTTTCTTCATTTGCAAAGATACTGTTAAAAGTGGATCTTGGTGTGGAGAACAGCTTGGTTCATACTTCGGCTTTTGTAGACTGTGGGTCATCCCTGAACCTTATTGATTCTAAGCTGGTGGCCCGCTGTAGATTAGGGACAGTTAGATTGGAGACTCCCTTAAAAATTGTGGCTATTGACTCTACACCTCGCATAAAGGATGGTCTCCATTTTATTTCTAAAGAATTCACCCTCAGGGTGGGGGCCCTGCATTAGGAACGTATGACATGCTTTGTTTTGGATAACCTCCCTGCTGGCCTGGTGTTGGGGTTTCCCTGGTTGCAACGGCATAACCCAGTTATTGACTGGGGGTCCCGGGATATTGTTAAATGGGGACCTAATTGTTCTGAAAATTGTCTTGCTACTGTGTCTATGTCATCCGTCAGTCTGGAGGGTATTCCGGAGTACCTGAAGGACTTTGAGGATGTGTTCTCCGAAAAGCAGGCTGAGGTTCTACCACCACACCGCCCATTCGATTGTGCCATTGATCTTGTTCCCGGTGCCAAATTGCCCAAAGCCCGTTTGTACAATCTCTCCGGCCCTGAGCGGGCTGCTATGAAGGAGTATATCTATGAAAGCCTCCGTAAAGGGCATATTCGGCCATCTGTCTCTCCCGTGGCGGCGAGGTTCTTTTTTGTTAAAAAAAAAGATGGCGGTTTACGCCCATGCCTGGATTTTCGAGAACTGAATAAGATCACTGTGAGAAACACTTATCCTCTCCCACTTATACCTGATTTGTACAATCAATTGTCGGGGGCTAGGTGGTTTTCTAAGTTGGACCTCAGGGGAGCATACAATCTTATCCGTATGCGGGAGGGGGATGAGTGGAAAACCGCATTTCTCACTTCTGAAGGTCTGATTGAAAATTTGGTCATGCCGTTCGGTTTGACAAACGCACCAGCGGTATTCCAGAATTTCATTAACCATGTTTTTTTCTGACTATATTGGGCGCTTTGTGGTAGTTTATCTTGATGATATACTCATATATTCCTCTGATAGACTAAGTCACATGAGTCATCTTCGTGCTGTTCTCCAGAGACTCAGGGAGAACTCACTCTTTGCCAAACTGGAGAAGTGTTCATTTTTCACTCAAGAATTGTCCTTTCTAGGGGTCATTTTGTCCACTGAGGGGTTTTATATGGACCCTAGGAAGGTACAGGCCATTGTGGATTGGGTGCAGCCCAGAGATCTCAAGGGTCTTCAGCGATTTCTAGGTTTTGCCAATTACTACAGAAAATTCATCAAGGGGTTTTCCCAAGTGGTCAAACCTCTCACTGATCTCACTCAAAAGGGGCTGATCTCAAAAACTGGTCAGCTCCAGCTGTGGTGGCATTTTCTTCATTAAAAACCTGTTTCATGACTGCCCCTGTACTGATTCAACCTGATTTATCTAAACCATTTATCATAGAGGTGGACGCCTCTGAGGTGGGGGTGGGAGCTGTGTTGTCCCAAGGTCCCACCACATTAACTAACTTAAGACCCTGTGCCTTCTTTTCGAGAAAATTTTCCTCTGCTGAGAGGAATTATGATGTGGGTAACCGGGAGTTATTGGCCATTACATTGGCGTTTGAAGAATGGAGGCATTTTTTGGAAGGGGTGGTCCATCGTATAACTGTCATTACTGATCACAAGAACCTGTCTTACATCGAGTCCGCCAAACATTTAACTCCGAGACAGGCACGGTGGTCACTTTTTTTTCCCGATTTCAGTTTTCCATCACTTTCAGACCAGGGTCCAAGAATGTGAAGGCGGATGCCTTGTCTCGCAGTCTAGATCCAGTATCACCGCCTGAGCCTCCTTCCTCCATTCTTCAGCATGGGGTGGTGGTGGCTGTGGTGTCCCCGAAATTGGAACAGGAGATTCGTGAGGCCCAATCTCTTGCTCCATCGTCCTTACCTGAAAATAAGCTCTTTGTGCCTGTCCAGTATCGGTTGAGGGTGCTTCAGGAGTTCCACGACTCTGCTTTGAGTGGACATCCTGGAATCTCGGCCACTCGTAAAGCCATCACTAGGCTGTTCTGGTGGCCCTCGTTGACTTCTGACATCATAGAGTTTGTGTCGTCCTGTGAAACTTGTGCTCGTGCTAAAATCTCCCACAACCGGCCGGCCGGGGAATTGGTACCACTGCCAATTCTAGATAAAATTTATGGACAAATGAGTCCATGGTCTATCACTGATCTTCCCTCCTCTAATGGAAAAACTGTGATTTGGGTAGTGGTTGCTAGGTTCAGTAGACAAGCACATTTTGTACCTTTAACTGGCCTTCCTAATGCTGAGCCTTTATCCAAACTATTCATTGAGCATGTTATCCGGTTGCATGGGGTGCCTGTCAGTGTGGTGTCTGATAGAGGGGTGCAATTTGTGGCAAAATTTTGGAGGGCTTTTTGTAAAAGGCTGGGCATCAGTCTAACCTTTTCATCGGCCTACCATCCCGAGACCAATGGTCAGACTGAAAGGACCAATCAGTCTTTGGAACAGATTTTACGGTGTCTTGTTACGTCTAGACAGGATGATTGGTTCTCTGTAATTCCTATAGCGGAATTCGCTTACAATAATCGTGTCAATCAGTCCACTGGTACTTCTCCATTCTTCTGCAATTATGGATTTCACCCTCATTTTGGTCAGTTCTCCTGGCTGGATTCGGGATGTCCAGGGGCTGATTCGGCCTTTCTGCGCTTGGGGGAGATCTGGAGAGAGGTCCAGAGAAACATTGGGGAGGCTCAGGGTAAATATAAATTTTTTGCGGATAAACGACGTTCTGTGGGGCCGGCCTATCAGGTGGGGCATAAGGTATGGTTATCCACTAAAAATAAAAGGCTGAGAATTCCCTCTGCTAAGTTGGACCCCAAGTTTATTGGTCCATATGAAATTTTAGAGGTGATTAATCCTGTGGCCTTTCGTCTGCGTTTGCCTCCGTCTTTGCGGATCCCCAATGTGTTTCATAAGGCACTTCTGAAGCCGTCGGTGCCCTCCTCTGCTGAGTCTCCTTCGCACCCGTCACCTGTTGTGGTAGATGGCCAGACCGAGTACGAGGTGGAACAGGTGGTGGATTCTCGTATGCTCCGCCGTTCACTTCAGTACTTGGTCCATTGGAGAGGTTACGGTCCTGAGGACCGGTCATGGGTGCCGGTGCCTTCGGTCCATGCTGATCGCTTGGTCAGGGCCTTTCACGCTCGTCATCCAGGGAAGCCTGGGGGTCCGGTGGCCCCCCATTGAGAAGGGGGTACTGTCATGGTCCAGTCCAGAGTTTCTGGCTCCAGTGATGAGTCCCATTCCGGCTGTCCCATTCACACAAAAAGCATGGGTACTTTGTGTATCCTTCTTGCAGCCCAAGGAGCAAAGGGAGAATTTTCAGATCATCCTGTCATGGTCCAGTCCAGAGTTTATTTTCATTTTTCCTCTTTTGTGACTGGTCATGCGGGGGTTAATCTTATCAGCCTCGTTCTTGAGCTAGCTGGGCTATTTTAGTCCCTCACTGCCTGCCTACCACTGTTAGCGATAGTTCATGCTTCCCAGCTTGAGCCCCTGACCTGTATCCTGATCTTGGTGATCCTTGTCCCTCTGTCTGCCCATACCCGTGTATGACTCGATCTGTTCCCTGGACTTCGGCTTTGGTTTTCTGTCTCTGATACCATGTTACCCTCCTGGTTCTGACTTTGCTTGTGTCCCGACTTTCTCTTACGTCTCGCGATTTGGTTACCACGATCCCGGTAGGTTCTGACATCTTGCTTGTCCCCAACTATTCCCTGCTCGCCCCTTGTGTACCACACTGATATTCTTGTGTATGACTTTAGGCTTGTATGACTTCTCTCGTTACCTGTGACACCTGTGCCTGAGCTCTATGTTAATTGTGACAAGCAAGATGTATCAAATCAAGATACTTCAAAGCAATCTCTAGTAAAGAATATATGTAAGTAGCCGAGAGAGTCCTTTATAAAATAAACTAAAACATAACCTTTAATACTGCTGTTATAAAAACATTTTTATGGACAATAAACGTGATAAAGTGCAAACAGTGCATACCAGTGCTCAATAAAAAAATGGTTTTGTCTCACCAAGTTAGTTGTTAGTTCCTGGCAGGAGCCTATTGTTGCTTGACGGGGGAGGGGGAAAGAAAGTAATCACTATACTACCCCGGTCGTGCCCCTGTGTTGCTCCTGCCCTGACAAGGGCAGTACCCAAGTCAGGCTAAATGCTTGTACCCACCACACAGAAAAATTTAACTTCCCTACGCGTTTCCTCTCACATCAGTGAGACTCATCAGGGGAACATACAAAATTGTGGGATATTATATTCAAAAGAAATGCCCCTCCATCGGGAGGTGACTGCTATGTGTCCGATGCATCCGGTTCTCGGCATGGACTTATGGTAGGGTGAGACACAGGACGGAAAAGTTCCCCCTTAAATAGTTTCCTCCTTTTGAAAAGATGGTTAAATGGCGTCCTACCTTTGTTTCCATAGGGCCACGTGTTTTTTTAAAAGCAAACGTGGTGTTCCATGGCGTTGTATCACCATAACTGTGAGTATACATTTCCGGTGCCGGAACTGTTGTATCAATCATGTCTGCGTTCTCCAATGCAGTGCGTGCATTCAGGAAAACAATCCGCCGCTACTTCCGGTTTGCGCTCCCCGGACCTCTGCTTAATGCGCATGCGCCATCCAAATAAAGAAAAAGAAAAGTGACTTCCTGTATAGCGGAGTCCCGGTCTCCTTGGTAACGCGCGTGTTCTAGCGCTTAAGGCCATTACGTCTGCATTTACAAATAAACTGATTATCGGTAATACATGAGAACGTATTGTGTGAGCGTTCAACACCTCTAGAGATGTCCCTGTTATTAATGGGTCATTTCTCCTGTGTAAAGTGCATGTATGCTTTATCAAAAAGGAGAGAAGTAAGCTTCTGCTGTTATTGCACTACACATATGGACATTATAGGAAAGATACCTGGTGTAAATAAGGAGGCCCATATATTTATATAATGATCATATCCAAATATTGTTACCTTAATATTAATTATTAATATATCCAGATAATATGTTCTTGTACTTATTAATAAAGTGATATAATAGATAACCCAATGACTCCGATGTTGCTCAGGAACAATGCTCTAAATGTAGCAGCGCCCCAATGTCCATATGAATGCCATTTTAGGCTAAAGGTAAAATATTACACACAATGAGAGTTTGAATCTTAATCGGTAGAGGCACGGTAGTCCTATATAAAACAACTACCTCAACCCCACGGGACAAATCTAGGCTTATGTCTCACGCTCTGATCCTTGAGTCCAACTATATAGGATCAGAATTTGTAAAACAATTTCATTCAAGGGACACGAGGCAGATATTCAATATATTCGAGGAAAACCATATAAAAAGAAGGGAAAAAGACAATCCTGATAAAAATGTCCATAAAAGACACACAATTCTCAATTTATGCCACATGCGTCAGGGCCAGAGATATGGATATGTAAAATATAGCAGTGGCTAATATCTTACTAATTCCGTCCTAGTAGACGATATAGAATCTGTTTCATTGGCTCACCATTCCCAAAAGGACTAGACCCAAAACACCAACCTATAAATTGCAGCAGTAAAAACAGAATTTTTACAAAACTCGCGAGGTATACTGTTCGTATTCAAAGGAAACAGCTGTAGCTCAATTGCTCGTTTAAGCCATGTGGATGACACGTATTGAGGCGAAATATCCACCTAGATTCTCTTTGAAGCAGAATCCTGTCATAATCTCCACCCCTTCTTGGTGGTGTCACTTTCTCAATGCCCATAAACTGTATGGCCCTGACATCCCCAGTATGTAAACCATTGACGTGTCTTGCCACAGATGTATCTCTTTTATTGCGGATGTCGCCCAGATGTTCTCCTATCCTCCTCCTAAACTCTCCTATGGTTTTACCCACATAGGCCTTGCCACATCTGCAAACAATACGATAAATTACGCCCTTAGTTTTACAATTGATGAAGTCTCTGATCTCAAAAGGCTCTCCAGCGCTTTCAAAATTCTTGCCCACCAAAATGTGCTCACAGGCCATGCATTCCCCACAACGGTAGCATCCCTTAGTTCTAGCCGGCAACCATGTTCCCCTAACCGTAGGTGTAACAAAATCGCTATGTACCAATCGATTTCCTATCGTCCGGCTCTTTTTGTAGGTAATCTGTGGTCTCTCGCCCACAAAGTCTTTGATGTCCTCATCCATCTGGAGGATGCCCCAGTATTTCTGGATTACCTCTCTGACCATATTAGCACCGTTATCAAAGGTACAAATAAGTCGAGCTTTCCCTGCCGAATTCTCGATTCTTTTTTTGGGGACCAAAAGTCCTCTCCTATCTTGATTATTTGCATGTCTAAACGCCTCTCTGAGTACACCATCGGGATAGCCTTTACAACGGAACCTTTGACGCAGGTCATCCGCCTTGATTTTAAAATCTTTCTCATTTGAACAGTTTCTTTTCAACCTAAGGTACTGGCCCTTAGGTATACCTTTTTTCAAGGAATAAGGGTGGTGACTGTCCCACTTTAGTAAAGAATTTGTGGAGGTCGGTTTACGAAAAATGGTAGTCTCCAAAGCATCCCCACTTTCTGATTTCGTAATTAGGACGTCCAGAAAGGCCAATTTTTTTGAATCAATTTCATACGTAAACCTCAGGCCCATCTCATTGTGGTTCAAAAGGTCAATAAGCTCCTCAAATTGAGGCACAGTACCCCGCCATAGAATAAAAACATCATCTATGAACCTGACCCAAAGATCCACATTACTAGTCAGGTTCATAGACTTCTCAGAGAAAACGATGGTGTCCTCCCACCAGCCCAGGAACAGATTTGCGTAACTTGGCGCACATGGATTGTCCATAGCAGTGCCCCTGAGCTGGTGGAGGACTTTACCATCAAAGCAAAAATAATTCTGGTGCAAGACAAAATCCAGAAGGGACATGACCAACCTGTTGTGAGGGATACATTGAAGACCTCTTGTAACCAAAAAATGTTCAACACCTCTCATGCCAAAATTGTGTGGAATAGAGGAATAGAGTGCCTCAATATCAATACTGGCCAGGAACACACCTGGTTCTATATTGATATTATCGAGTTTACTTAATAGGTCAGTCGTATCTCTCACATATGATGGTAGAGAGCTCACAAAGGGTCTGAGTATCTCATCAAGGTATGTACCTACATTATGGCTTATACTCCCTATACCTGACACAATAGGTCTACCCTTAAGGGGGCAAACCCCCTTATGCAACTTAGGAAGTGCATAAAAAGTGGCCGCCACCGGATGTTTAGGGAGAAGAAAGTCATATTCTGCCTGACTGATCAATTGATTAGTCTTAGCCTCGTCAAGGATATTTTTCAATTCATTCCTAGTTCTCTCCATTGGATTGTTAGGAACTCTGGCATATGTTGTTGAGTCACTTAACAGGGATAAGCACATCTCTCTGTACCCATCAGTATTCATTATAACTATATTACCCCCCTTATCGGAGGGTTTAATCACTATAGATGTGTCCCTTTCCAGAGTATGGAGTGCTTCCATTTGTTCCTTTGTTAGGTTGTATCTGGTGCGCCCCTCCTCTTTTTGTTTAATCTCATTGGTAGTTAAATTGAGGAACACATCTATAGCGGAAATATCACCCCCTGGGGGTGGCATCTTAGTGCTGGTTTTTTTCAGTAATGTAAACGGACCCTGACCAGTTACAACTGATGGAGATTGGTCCAAATCAGCGAGAAGCTGTACTTCATGGAGCATGTCAACTGGAATATCAAGACCCGCACATATCTTCCTGTTCTGTTGTTTAAAGTGCTTATGCCATCTTAATTTTCTGACGAATAAATTGATATCCTTGATACAATCAAAAGAGGAAAAATTGGTGGTGGGGATAAACGATAGCCCCTTACTCAATACAGTCATCTCCGGCTCACTGATTACTCTGTCTGAGAGATTAACCACTTGTAATTCTAATCCTTGTTGAAAGGATTTCTGCTCCTCAGAGAGTATGTGTTGTCTAAAAAACCGGGCCTGGTATATGAATGAAAACTACCTCCCCTAGAGTAGCCTCTATTTTTACCCCTTTGGCGACCACGTATTTGCCTCTGCCTTGTTTCTGTATCTGAAAACTCGGTGTCTGTGGAGGAAAGGTCTGTTTCTCTTTCCACCCTTTCCAAACGATCTCCCAGGACCTGATAGATTTTATTCTCCTTAAAGTCCTGGAGATCCCTCAAATACTGTTTGTGTTTCCTTTCTTTCAGTTTATATTGAAATTTTTCAATTGAGTTTTGTAATTGAGTTTCCTTAATACTGAAGTCACTTTCTCCTTTAAATTTAGTTACTATCTCAATCTGTTCCTTCAGTTTGATCTCTAATTTTTCAAAATAATTTTTTTCCTCCGTAACTAACAGATTCATAAATCTCAAAGAGCTATTGGTTGCCTCTTTCTCCCAACGGCTCAATAGCTCTGGATTTCGACACCGGGGTGCTGGCAAGAGGGTAATACGTAATCCCCTAGGTACTATGTTGTTTTTGATATATGTGTCTAGGCTCTGGATTTCCCACCACGAGCTCGTATGTTCTTTATATAATTTATTCAAATCTTTAAAAGCTGCTGCATATGTCGGAGTATACTTCTTCTGAGCAAAGGTTTTCTCAGAGAATATCTCTTTGGCCTCAGTGAGCCACAGGTTAGTGTCAGGTCCTGCCGATAAGAACCCGGCCATAACAGAGAAATATAGACAATTGTGACAAGCAAGATGTATCAAATCAAGATACTTCAAAGCAATCTCTAGTAAAGAATATATGTAAGTAGCCGAGAGAGTCCTTTATAAAATAAACTAAAACATAACCTTTAATACTGCTGTTATAAAAACATTTTTATGGACAATAAACGTGATAAAGTGCAAACAGTGCATACCAGTGCTCAATAAAAAAATGGTTTTGTCTCACCAAGTTAGTTGTTAGTTCCTGGCAGGAGCCTATTGTTGCTTGACGGGGGAGGGGGAAAGAAAGTAATCACTATACTACCCCGGTCGTGCCCCTGTGTTGCTCCTGCCCTGACAAGGGCAGTACCCTTGTTTTTATAACAGCAGTATTAAAGGTTATGTTTTAGTTTATTTTATAAAGGACTCTCTCGGCTACTTACATATGAGCTCTATGTTACTTCGCTTAATGTTTAACCTCTCTTCCCTCACCAGCTCCCTCTGGTGGAGGTTTCGTCACAATCCCATATTGACCATGCTTGATCCTCATAGATACTTTTCTTGAGAATAATGTCTTCATTCTCGTAGCTTTCCTTCAATTGAAAACAATGTGATACAGGGACTGAAGCGCCCTTGCTGCCATTGTTCAGTAGAAAAGCTTGTAGACTTTTTTGATGAATCAATAAAGAGTCTCAACTTGTTCACATTGTACAATACACTAGAGCACTGTCTTGAGAAAAGTAAGGAAGGAATTCCTTTTCTCTGCTTTTTCACCATGAAAAACAGGTACCAGGAGCTAGCAAGTTCTTTTCCTATAGTCTAGAGCCTAAAAGTTCAGCAGAATGTTTAGGAAGGTCCAAGTCCCTGACTAAATCATTTAATTTGAATTGTGAAAAAGCTGTGGCTGTTGGGTTTAGCGTGAAAATCTTCCTCAGAATCTTGCTCTTCATGTTCTGAATCTTCTGAAATCAGGTGTATCTTCAAGTTTCTCTGGAGGTGAATGGACAGGTGTTCCTGGACCGTGAGTCACATGGCGAATCGCTGATGGGGGTTCTGGTTATATAATTTCCTTCCTATTTTTAAAGGGAACCTGTCAGCAGGATTGTGCACAGTAACCTACAATGTCAGGTTGGTGTAATGTGAATATATAAAATGGCTATTTTGAGTCCATTTTGAAATATACTGAACGCATTCAGACCATTACAGAGCAGCATTTCTTGTAATACATTTACAGACAGACAATGCTCATTGTGACCCAATCCTGAGAACTGTTTATTTATTGTCTGAAGACCTTTGAGGTTACAAACAGTTTTAAGTTTGTTTGTTATTGTAAAACAAGGTTTATTTAACCTCTGTCTGTGGTAGTTTTATCTAACCCTTGTGGGCTTTTACGTATCTATGGGTTTATGGCCCATTGTCTGATGATTCCATGGTATCTCAGTCTCATCCCACCTTGAAAGCTGGCCACTTGAAGAGCAGGATGAAACCAGAGTTACACATAGTGAAAATCACTATATAAGACCAGAGTAACATGACTAAGACAGAAGCATAAGCTGGTGTACCTGTACTTACATGTACAGTGTTGTGATACCTGCATAATTGGGGACGCCCATGCAGTGTTGTGAATTTTCCAGGGGTTCTCTGTCTTGGTGTTGCTTCTCTGATTTTCCAGACGGATGATGTTTAAAAGCTCCTTGGTGATGGATGATGTGAGTATGTGTACTTAATCATTATATGAATTTAATCCTTATACTGTATGTACTTTGTATCTTAAAATATACAAATGTGTATGCAATCATACTATCCAATCATATTATTCCTTTAATTTTGTATTTTGAAATAAAATTGTGTTATATCACAAATAGTAGCCTTCTTTAAAGCCGTATCCGAACCTTAGTGTTAAAAACTTGGCAATACAGTTGGCGACAGTATACTGATTAAAATGATACCTTAGCTGATGAAATCTGTCTTGTGATTGTTGTTTAATCTTTATTTGCAGCTTTGAGTTAATGATATGCCCGTGCTCCGGGGCGGCCTGTGGGTGATCTTCATGTGGTGTTCTAATTATGTATTCATGTGTATGGCTTCTGACAGGTCACTGAACCTGCTACTGCGCAGGCGGCTTCATCTTGGAGGAGGCAATTTTTTTTTCTCTAGCAAGGTGGCGCCGCAGGCACCTGTGCAGTAGCAGCTATCGGATCGCTGATAGCTGCTACTTCACAGGCGCCAGCAGCGCCATCTTAGTGGAGGCAATTGTTTTTTATCTAGCAAAATGGTGCCATTTTCAAACTTTTGTTTTAATGAATTTATGGATAAGATGAAAGAAAAGGATTGCATACACATTATTCATCATGCTGCAGCGCAGGCGCCACCACCAGCGCCTGTCTGCAGAAGGGGATTATTTTTCAAGATATATACAGCTCTGGCAAAAATTAAGAGACCACTGCAAAATGTTCAGTTTGTCCGATTTTTCTCTTTATAGGTATATTTTTTAGTAAAATGTAAATTGTTCTTTTATTCTATAAACCTCTGACAACATCTCCGAATTTCCAAGCAATAAATTTTGCATTTTTTTTCTGAAAAGGAGAAATGGTCAAATAAAAAAAAAACAAAAAAACAGTGCTTTCAGACCTCAAATAAGGCAAAGAAAACAAGTTCATAATCATTTAGAAACAACAATACTAATGTTGTAACTCAGGAAGAGTTCAGAAATCAATATTTTGAGGAATAACCATGATTTTTAATCACAGCTTTCATGCATCTTGGCATGCTTTCCACCAGTCTTTCACACTGCTTCTGGCACAAAAATGTAAGCAGTTCTTCTTTGTTAATGGCTTGTGACTCACCATCTTCCTCTTGATTACATTCCAGAGGTTTTCACTTGGGATCAGGTCTGGAGATTGGGCTGCCCATGACAGGGTTTTGATGTAGTGGTCTCTTAATTTTTGCCAGAGCTGTATATATGATATTCATTATGCAAAGTAGGAGGCAGGTATCTGAGGGATCAGTGACCTGTCAGAAGCCATACTGATGAATATCTAATCAGAGCACCACATGAAGACCCCCCACAAGCCGACTCAGAGCACGAGCATATCACTAACTCAAAGCTGAAAATAGAGGTTAAACAACAACCACAAGACAGATTTCATCAACCAAGGTATCGTCTTAATCAGTGTCACGTTGTCCACATGACAGTGTCTGTAGATTACTGTCCACAATCCTGCTGACAGGTTCCCTTTAAGGTTGAATCCTTCCACGTTGCACTTACAAAAGTAGCAGTCATGACTATAATTTTGCGGTCAGTGAGTCTTTTAGGGAGTGGATTATCAGTGAATAAAATTCCTTATAGACTGGTTTGTGTTTAATATAAACGACTTGTCAATTTAGGTCCTCAGTGAGTTATAGGAGGTGTGATATAGAGTCTTTCCACTGAGATCTATGGATTAATAAATAAGTATATGCACCCTAAGTACGCACATTATTAATAGACTTAAGTTGTTGGACTAGAACTCCTAAGGGACCACTATTTATAAGGAATAGTTGAACAATTTTTCCTCACTTGTATCTAGAATGTCACTAGTTATTTGTCTTCTGATTTGATTCTTAATAGGAGAATAGAATTTTTTGTATATACTGTATATTTATCTCTTGTTATGGGAGAAGATTTCTGTGAATAATGGTGTAAATAGTAAATATTGCATATTTTAAACTAGATGGGCATTTCCTGAAGGAAATACATGGTGCTTGAACAGCGCTGCCAGCTTTACAGCAGCACTTTTCACACATGGGACCAGGGGGGCCACTTACTTTTCCACACCCGGGACCAGGGGAGCACTTACTTTTCCACACTCGGGACCAGGGGCGCACTTACTTTTCCACACCCGGGACCAGGGGAGCACTTACTTTTCCACACCCGGGACCAGGGGCGCACTTACTTTTCCACACCCGGGACCAGGGGAGCACTTACTTTTCCACACTCGGGACCAGGGGCGCACTTACTTTTCCACACCCGGGACCAGGGGAGCACTTACTTTTCCACACCCGGGACCAGGGGCGCACTTACTTTTCCACACCCGGGACCGGGGCACACTTACTTTTGCACACGGGGCCGGGGGCGCACTTACTTTTGCACACGGGGCCGGGGGCGCACTTACTTTTGCACACGGGGCCGGGGGCGCACTTACTTTTGCACACGGGGCCGGGGGCGCACTTACTTTTGCACACGGGGCCGGGGGCGCACTTACTTTTGCACACGGGGCCGGGGGCGCACTTACTTTTGCACACGGGGCCGGGGGCGCACTTACTTTTGCACACGGGGCCGGGGGCGCACTTACTTTTGCACACGGGGCCGGGGGCGCACTTACTTTTGCACACGGGGCCGGGGGCGCACTTACTTTTGCACACGGGGCCGGGGGCGCACTTACTTTTGCACACGGGGCCGGGGGCGCACTTACTTTTACAGACGGGGCCGGGGGCGCACTTACTTTTGCACACGGGGCCGGGGGCGCACTTACTTTTGCACACGGGGCCGGGGGCGCACTTACTTTTGCACACGGGGCCGGGGGCGCACTTACTTTTGCACACGGGGCCGGGGGCGCACTTACTTTTCACACACGGGGCCGGGGGCGCACTTACTTTTGAACACGGGGCCGAGGGGCGCACTTACTTTTGCACACGGGGCCGGGGGCGCACTTACTTTTGCACACGGGGCCGGGGGCGCACTTACTTTTGAACACGGGGTCGGGGGCGCACTTACTTTTCACACACGGGGCCGGGGGCGCACTTACTTTTGCACACGGGGCCGGGGGCGCACTTACTTTTGCACACGGGGCCGGGGGCGCACTTACTTTTGCACACGGGGCCGGGGGCGCACTTACTTTTGCACACGGGGCCGGGGGGCACTTACTTTTCACACACGGGGCCGGAGGGGCACTTACTTTTCACACAAGGGGCCGGGGGGGCACTTACTTTTCACACACGGGGTCGGGGGGCACTTACTTTTCACACACGGGACGAGAGGGTGTCATAGTCACTTTATTCTGATGTTTGACTTTGATAAATGATCATGTCCTAAAATGGACACCGTACATTTGCATAGCTGCCATCTTTGGAAGGTCAAGTTGGGGGTAATGGAAAGTTCGCCATTATTTCCTATGGGAAATTTGTTTTTTAAAATGCGATTTAAATAAAATCTACATATCGGATCGACTATAAAAGTCATAGCACACCTGTCCCCACCGAGGCCTTCGAAACGCCGCCTGAACGGGGTCTCTGCGCCGAGCGGTTCGGGCCGCATTAATTGCAGAAAACGCGGAGAAGAATAAGAAAATATAAGAAATCGGATTACAATATGTTGCTTGAACCTAGGAGGTTCAAGCACCATAATTAAATATTAAAAGCTATGTTTCAAATTACTCCAATTGGATCAGACAGTGAACTATTAATAATTTTTGGAAACACTTTTTTGATTGATTGTCAGTGAATTGCTCTGTGATGCTTTAACCAAACTCATTGCTGTGCAGCTGTGAGACAGGCTGGTTGGTGTCCAGGATGTGAAGACATGCAATGCTATGTCCGATATACTAAGAGGGGAGTTCAGAAGTAAGATCACCATCTGAAACTTTTTCAAGTAGATAATGTCCATGTTGTAGTTAGGGGTTATCTTCAAGTACAGGCAGTGGCGTACGTAGAAATCATGGGGAATCCCATGAAAGCAAATAAAAACTTTATATTCATTGCGGTCACAGAAGAGAATATCTCACAACTTTACAATCCTTTCAAAGTATTTTTTTTCCTATTGAAGCCCCTAGAATCCCCTTCCATTTCCCCCATAAAGTATGATATCAACAAAAGTGCCCCCTAAACACAGTTTGATAGCCCCACAGTGAATTCCTTCACAGTACCCTACACATGCACAGTATGATGACTCTACTGTACATCCCCCTGCCCACTTCTCAGCAACGTGTGGTGACCCCAACACAGTATGATGCCCCAAACTGTTACCCCAACACAGCCATCCACATAATATGATGACTTCCACACAGCCCTCAATACCGTATAATGATCCTCCATACAGTTTAATGGCCCCCATGCCTGTCCCCACAGTATAATGACCTTTATACAACCCTTCACACAGTATGATGGCCCCAACACAACACTCCACACTGTATAATGGCCCCAACACAGTCAGTGTATAATGGCCCCAACACAGTGGAAATCAGTAAAGCTTTTGACAGGGACACTCAGATACACTGATTTTACTGTCAATACTCCATGCTGTGTTTTTCTTTCTTAGATGTAAATATTATATTGAGTGGCTAAAGTGGATTAATGGATGATTGAGTTTGAATCGAATTTCCAGACATTCAAAATTTCATGTGATTTCAAACATTTTGATATTCGATTCACGGTTCGCAAAAAACATATTCCCTGTCACCATTTCTATGACTTCTAATGGATCATGATTCCTTGAACAGCAATGGTCAGTACCTGGGTCATCATAGATCATGTAGAGCACAGTTTGTATGGCAGAGTCATTTTTGATCTCCAGAATCACTGGGTAAGTCTATCTCACCTGTAGAGTGTAAGCTCTTATGGTCAGCTGGGTCCTCCCTCTCTTCTGTAGAGTGTAAGCTCTTTTGGTCACCAGGGTCCGTGATTTCTCTTCTGTAAATTCTAAGCTCTTATGGTCAGCGGGGTCCTCTCTCTTTCACATGTAGAGTGTAAGCTCTTATGCTCAGCACAGTTCTTACTATGGTCTCCCTCATATATATTCTCCGAGAAATTACAAGTTTTCCAGTAGTGAGATTCTCGCTAATTTATTAACCATGAATTGAATTTTTTTGGCAAAATTTGACAAAGCAAGCAAAGTCTAATTTCATAGGATCCACTCATCTCTTGTAAATATGGATTATGCCCATTCTTATTACCTAAAAATATACATTTATTATTACATTAAGGAATAAAAAATACATACTAAGTCAAGAACAGAATTTCTCAACATTGAAATTGTAACACCAATAAGGAAAAGTCATCAAATAATGAAAATCACTGAATCAATATACGTGGTAATGATATGCACATAAGGAAAAAATTAAAACCCTTTTTTTTTCAAAATATCTTGATTTAATCAGTATCAAGTATAAGCACCAAATGCAGAAATACCTGCATTTACAAGCCTGGCATGTGATCGATAAACTTATTAATGACTACAATTTCAATGTTGAGGAGTGTATATAAAGTTAAATCAATGTGTACACTGTACAATTATCCAATATACAGTGACCACTCTCCGAGAGACACCCTGATCCAGACTTGATTTCCTATGACCTATTTTCAGTTACACGATATATAATGCGTTCTACCCATCCTTATGATGACGACCAGCGCTATTGAAGACCATTTTTCAATGCAATTTTAGATGGTTGTTTCAAAATGGTTTAACTATATTTTCTGTATCAATACCTTATTGTTTTCAACATCTCAATGCATAGTGCCATAAAAGACTACCTAACAACAATCCGACCCATTGGCAGGCTTGCTTTTGGTCTGCGTAGAGTAGTTGATAGCATCATTAATGCATTCATATTATAAATAGTCTCTACTATCCCCTGTAAAATGACATGAAGTTAGTTTGTGAATTAAGATATATAGGGTTAATATTGAGCTCAAGTTCTTGTAGGAATCTTTCAATTTAGGTCCTTAATTGAACAAAAACAGCTTCGGATGTCAGGTCAAGTTACAAACTTCTCCTTTTTTTGTAGTAATGACACTTATGAAATAAATCACCTGTATCTAAGCAACTAATCTCATAGCAACTTGAAGCACCTTTCCTACAAATAGGGTTGGTCATATTTTTTTCCACAGTCAGTATATTAAAGGGGTAAGAACTTCAGAGGCTTTTCAGAGAATGAAGACCTGCCCTTTGCACACAGGTAGGGCTCACTCTCTTTACTGCTGCCTATTCTACTGCTTCCCATTGAAATTGGTATAAATGTTTTTAATCCATTTAAAACTAATATTTTATATCGACTGAGAAAACATTTTTAACATTTTTTTTTCCATTTAAGAACAAAGTATGTTATTGACTTATTATAGAGGTAAGGATGTGTAGCTCCGTAGACAACTGAATACGTTTTTGTTTATTCCTCTCTATATTTTTCTGTATTTTGCTTTCTATAGTTTAATCTCTGAAATCGCTACAGCACATTTATAGATAAATGGTTGCAGTTCTTTTTCAGAGTTGTAATTATTTCTAATGTTTTTTTTATATACATTTGGTTAAAACCAGATATGTTTTCTTTTTAGCAGAACGTTGGTGTGATCTGATCACATTATGCTTTGTAATAGAAGGCATGTATTATAGACATGAAAATATGAAATATTGTGTGCGTAAAATGAAAAAATACATTAGAAATTGGTTATTGTAGTGCAGATTTCAGCAATATGTGCCAAAACTATTTCTTAATTATTATGGAGCTGCTGAGAAGTAGATAGCACAGTCTACAATGATTAAATCAATTTATTCCAGAATATTCAATTACATTTTTGGATAAAGAATGGGTCTAATATTAGAAATCTCATAATTATTATAAATGTTGTGAATATATAATGCACACATACACTCATTTACATTTATACCAATATAAAAGTTATTACAAATTTGATCTAAAAATAAATCACTCACTGACCAACATTGTAGTTTTAGTAGCTACAATAACATTGATCCTGACATTTTTGCATTGACTTCCTCAAAGTGATGCCAATTTACAATAATCTTTTATGCATTTAGTGCAATAGAAGTAATTTTATTTAGTTTGTGATACAGAGTAAAACTATTAACACCTCATTATTACATTGTCTGAGTTTTCTTATATAATCTTTCTAACTTGACCTGAAAACAAAAAACCCAAATCTCATCAATATTCTACTGGGAAGGTTCCAAGAAGCTGAAATATCGACCAGTTTGGAGCATCCTTACACTTCAGATCTTTTTTTTTTTTATCTGGTTCAGTATATATTTAAAAGGACTTCTGATACTTGAACCAAAATTATAGTTTGGGTAAAAAAATCCCCCTTCAAATGTCAAATCTCTGTTATTCTATTCTAATTATTATTCTTACCTTCATCTTTATGATAGCATTAATTGACGCTGTAGGCTTCCCAATGCGTTGCAAGTAAAGAGAAAAAGTGGAAGAGAGGGGTTAGTAGCTATTCCAGATCTATTGGTGGATCTTCCATTAAAATTCTCTCTTGGTACCAAGAGGTCAGCTGAATGGATTTAGTTCTAGAAAAATTACATTCAAGAAATGAATCCATAATCCAGCAATTTAAGTTTATTGACATCACAAACTTGACTCTCACATCCTTCAGGCTAGAAAGTGAAATTTGGACCCCTGCCCCTATATCTCTCACTGGTAGTTTTTCTCCATTTTCTCCAGCATGTATCTAAAGTACTAGATAAAAACTGAGCTCATTCTTCTGCCCCGGGATGGTGCCTAGCCGTCCAGCTCTTTATTTGTTGGACTGGTTTGAGACTCAGATCTCAACTTTTGATGGAAATGCTATCCGGAAAGGGAAAACATCTTATATCATCATGATAATGTAAGACATGCATCATTATTCTTCTGCGTCTTAGTTCTGCTCCTAAACCTTCCTGTATCCAACATTATATTTCACCATGTAATATTATATGAAGGAAATAAGCAGAATAGAGACTTTTTATCAAATTAAATGTGGATTTTATTTTAATGTTCTAGGTGAATTCCTTGATCAATATTTGTAATAAAGTTTGAGGAATTAATATATTTCTGCTATTGAAAAAGCTATAAATGAGAATATATTGTGGAAACGTTTGATGTATGCATAATAAGAAAAACATCATATTACATAACTCAGATTTTTACTATAGACATACTTTTTGAGATTTCAGGACTGGGAGTTGATAACTGTTATTGAGATTTTAGGGTAGGGGGTGTAGTTTTTTTTATGGGACATTTCCACTTTTTAGTTTTTGTGCCTAGAATACATACACTATGTTGCTATTTTATGCATAACACTTTGTGCTTGTGCAGAGAACGTTGAAGTTGGGTCAGAGTTTACCTATAATAGCTTCAATAAATTCTCTCCATATTAATGCATGACAAAACTACTTGAGGAAGAGTCAAAAATCCTTCATCACAATGTCAACTAGAGAGTAAGTAATAAGAGTGCTATAAATCAAAGTGGCAGGAATAAGGTCAGCAGAACAGAAAGAAGTTCTTTAAGACATTTGCGTACTGTTCAATCTATGTATTGCATGCACGCCACTGAGTATATGAGGGCGATACAAAGGAAGCATGAGCTCTTTTCAGAATCTTGGGGAAATCTTACTCAGGGTGACCATTAATTATAATTCTTCGCAGTACAGGTGAGGGAATGGTTTACAGGCACACAGCTATGACACAGTTCTGAGCTGAAGTTGATCACGGTGGTTTTATTCAAGCTTCTTTTCATCACACAGAATTACTTCTCTTCATGCAATGCTTTATCAATATATGAAAGTCTCTTCACAGATAACTTCTCTTGAAACACAGTGTCTTACCGTAAGCAGAACTGTACCTTCCTCGTGCAGTGAGGTGTGGAGAGGAGGATGAGTCCAGTGCTGTAGCTCTCTCAGTTCTATCTTGAGGTAATAAACATGCTCCTGACTGTCCTGACTGCTTCTATGATTACAGCATTCGCTTCCCATGAAAAACTGGTTTATACAGCTTGTCTGATTTCAGTCTGACAGGAAACTCTGTAGCACACAACTTACTCTTAGATGTCCAGGACACAATAACAACTTGCCCAGTATCCCCTAGGGCTGAGCTAACCACTTCCTGTCTGCTATAATCATTTTAACCCCTATAGTTGCTGGATGATTCATAATCAATAGTGCAGCTTATATTTGTCACATATGGAGCTGCTGTTCAGTTTTCTACCAAACTGGCTAGCAAAGAAAAATAAATTAAATTAAAAATGCAAACGTAAAAAAACTTATAAAACGTGTATTTCAATAAATAATTAGGTTTTGTTATATATAAACATGTTTTTATTGACATGTGGAAATTTTACAAACATTTTAATGAAGTAATCAATGTGTTTGACATTGTATTACAATTTCCATTTTGTACACTAACAACCAATGTTTTTTGAGTAAAATTCTTTACAGCTCAATTTAAGATGAGTAATTATTCAAGTGGTAGGAAACAATAGGGGGACAAAAACAAAAGGTTAGGGGGACCTTTGTTTTTCCATACTTCCCAGAGAAAAGTCACAAATACAAATCTCTCTAAAGCTGTGTTCACACTAGGTGTTTTTCAGCTTTTTTAAAATGCTTTTTTTATGCAAATTTACAGCTCAGATTGAACAATGGATGTGGCCCACCTAAGTGTGAAATTAAACAATTCATGAGCATTTAAATGACAGACCAAAGGGTGAAAGTAAGGAATGTCCTGCAAACTCAATGCACTGGCAGTATCTTAGGTGAATTATTAAAGACCAATTTACTTCCCCCAGCTGTTACATTTGCAAAAAATGCACCAAATCCAGGATTTTTGACGCCACTTTGATGCTACGTTTTCTGGCAAGAATGTAGGTTTTGCTGCAGAAAAAAACACTGAAAAATGCTTAGTGTTATTCTAGGTTACTTGTTATTCTTAAATTCATCTTTTCAGTATCATTAATTGATGCTGCAGGTTGGAACTATTCCAGATCTATTCCAGATCTATTGGTGGATCTTCCATTAAAATTATCTCTTGCTATCAAGAGGTCAGCTGAATAGATTTAAAGAAAAATTATATTCCATTTGTATTTATTATTCATGTAGGCATCAAATATCTGCAATTTTTTCCCATCTAGTGCTTTACAATTCAGCAGTTCATATACAACAGTCATAAGCAACAATGTAAAAAGATAATACAATAATTAAAGCAAAGATAGTGGCGACCCTGCCCATGACTCAACTAGAGATTCCTTTACTTAATTTCACCTCTCATCAACTGAGCAGCACCTTCTCTTCCAGTCTTCTCTGTCAACTGGGCATCCATGCTGATTGATAGCCTTCTCCCAGCAGGGAGTGGCTGTTAAATATTTATTTTGCAATCAGCAAGGAGGAAATAGCTAACTGTCACAAGAAGCTCATTGTTGTCTTGAGATGGCCATCCAGAAAGCCATGAATGAGGCAGTAATGCCTACTGTTAATATAAATGTCAATAAAAATTGAATTAGAATTTCCTGATTGTTCTTTCAATAATGATGGCAGCGTGATTCATAAAGATTGATGATTCAGAATTCTTACAGCTAAACATAAAAAGTACAATTCTCCACGAACCAATTTTGTTTCATCACCACTTACCAGTCCTTCTTGATTTTTTGCAATTTGCAACTTAAGGAGTTCTCCAATGCATAGCTTTCTGAACTTCCTCAACCCTGTAAGGAATTGGTGATAATGGTTAACCACAGTCAAGGCTTTCTACCTTGAGAAGTTTTACATCCTTTGTTCAACCTTAAGCACCATTCGATTTTTTTCTTAATCCACAGAGGTCAGATAATTTGTAGTATGTTTCCCTTTAACCGACAGTATTTTCTGGCACAGATCTCTAATATAGTCAGTCTTAAGGCTTAAACTTCTAATGCCAATAGATGAATCCTAAGAGATTATTGCCTACCTTTTGTAAATTGAATTTAAAGCGTTAGTCCTCCACTACTCTGTTAAAAAGATGAGCGGGGCTGGTGACGTCACATCTTCTCGACCTACCGAGAGGCATGCACAATTGGCAGTTATTGTGCACCTGTCCCATTCTAATGTCCCACTTCTCTTTGGATGTGGAAAACAGCAAAGCAGGACTAATGCTTTAATAATAACTAAGTATACAGTTTGATCTCATTAGTGGTGGTTATGTGCATATGAACGATAACTGGATAAGTGACAGGTACTTGGTTGCCAACCATCTAGAGATTACAGGATAGCCCGTAAAAATAGGACACTTTTTTGACCTCTCTGTAAAAAATGTTTAAGGCGTCCTTGATTTTTTTGAAGCTCAAGAAATGTATAAAGATTAGCTCAAGAAATGTATAAAGATTATTTTTACTGTAATTTTACATTCATAGTGAATGCAGATAATGTATTTATATCAGAATTATGGGCTGTAGACATGTATCACTTTTAATTATAATGATTTGTTATAGTTTTCCAATGTGTCCGTAAAAATATTGTCTGTCCATGATTTTTTTAATAGCTGTCCAAAAGAAATAAAAAATCAAGTTGGCAGCCCTAGACCGGTGTTGTCATCTATTCATCCGATCTAGTCCCATCTGCAATAAGGATTCTCCCCTGAAGAGTATTAGATGAAACATGTTGGAAGCATAGTAAGGACACTGTAGGCTGATTGTAGTCGAAGGGCAGCCGGGTATGGGTGTCCCTCAGAGTGGCAGCTATTAGGGTGAGCAGGGATAAGTTTTAATACTGGGCCGATTAGAGACTGTGGTCCTGATCCTGAATGCTGTTCTCGGGGCTCCACCTGATAAATCAGTTTCTCATTGAAGGATTTGGAGGAGACCAAACCAATTCATTTCCTTTGAACATGGATCTAATCAATGCACTGCTCATTATATTGTTTATTGATAATCTGTAATCTGAGTATATTATCTTTTTAATCTTGTGTTGGCCTTGTCCCTTGATGAATTTGATATCTATGATTAACCACGAAATGGTCGCTATAAAGCTTTATACCAATTTTATGACATTTTCACTGACTAGTGTTTTATGAAGGGACTATTAAACGTTAAGTTTTAAAGTGTCTTTCTTCTGGATCTATAGTCAATTTGTTTTGACAGGTTGTTCATTTGCTGGATTAATAGTGGTGTGTAGTCAGAATTTTATAAATGAAAACAGATTGACATGCTTATTAAAAAAGGTGAATATTCACGCTTACATTTTTAGCTATTTTTGTTACCTAGAACACATGAGGATGTGAAATAATAACATTTTGACCTATGAAAAATCTTAAATAATCTTTTTAGGACAGCAAATGTTAAACATAGGCAATAAAGAAGTGTGATATATTTTTTATTCAATAAAAAGATGTAAAAAAAACCCCTCAATAATGTACCAAGTGCTGAGGAAAACTGTCATAGAAGTTCCTCCTTAATTGGTTTGAACTTGAAAATCTTATATGCAAAATTCACAATGCCTTCAGTTGCATCGCTGTAAATGACTTGTCAAGGGCATCGTCCTCCTTCACAGATGGCACATGTATAATCAAAGTGAGATGTGTAGTACAAAGTTGATGAAGGAATGTTATCTTTCTGTTTTGGCTAAATTGTCTTGCTATCAAGCAGATTCCCAAAACATCAAAAGGTTAAATTCCAACACTATAGGGCTTGGATCTAATGTTGTATCATCTGTTTGTTGTCACTTGGGGTTTTTAAAAGTCCAAGGTGATTAGAAGTTAATGCTCTCTACACCTATACATAGGAGAGAATACTGCCCTGGAAAGACATGATTACAGAGGTTCTGAACCCAATGCAGTACAACATCACTGAGGTTATGCCCAGTGTGGCTCCAGCGACAGCTGCTTCCATGGTGGTTTTCATATTTCTGCTTATACTTATTTGGAGTTATGAAGAAACGTCATCAATACCAGGTAAGAGAATTGGGACTTGATGTAAAAAGGTGTCAAATTGCATTACTACCAGCACTGTGATAAATGGGTTCTTTCATGTTTGGAAGTTATCCCGTATCAATCAGATAGGTGATAACTTCCCAGTCGATGGGACCTATCACTGATCGTGAGACTTCGGCTCTGAAGAGCCCCGTGTGAGTTGAGCAGTGGTCAATGAAGTGCACATCCTCTCTATTTATTCATAATGGGGCCGCCGAAGATAGTTGAGTGCTGTGCTCAACTGGTGTTCAGCACACTTATAAAAATAAATGATAAGAATGTGTACATGATTGACCACTGTTCCATTCACATGAGGCTCTCTTGAGCACTGGTTCTTGGGATCGGTGGGAATCCAAACAGTTGAACTCCCAGCGATTGGGAAATTATCCCTTCTTTCATACATTAATAAATGGATATAGCTGCAGCAATGGTAAATTAATCAGATGTTATAGTTGGCAGTCATGGGTCTACTCTGCACTGCAGGTAGACCTACTGTATCATTATATAGCTTGTTTGGGCTTATACATGGTACAATGTATGGACATCCATATATGAGTCTCAAAAGGCAGCTTTTGCCCATCTGTATATTACATAATAGTAATGCTACATGCCCACTGCAGTGGTTGGTGCAGGGAAAAGGTCTCAGAGAAAGTAGAGATGTGGCACTTTGCTGCTCTCTGGGTCAGTTTCTCTATAGAAAGAGATAATTTTTGTGTAACAACCCACTGACATCCACTCAAAATCTGAAAGTGCAGGTGTGACTCCAGTTATGCCATTGTCTGCTGATAATAGTTGTAGGGATTGTCATTCCCTGAAGAAAGAAATAGCAGCCCAGCATGAGAGAAGCAAAACCAGAGCCACTCTTTGTAAAAAAGTCCCATCGCCATCAGTGATAAAGCTAAATCCATCTTAATATGTATCTATCCTGTTACCATTGCACCTTTCTGTTTGCTGGCCAAACCATATTCCCGATTTACTGTAACATTACTTTTTCTATAGGTCCTGCCTATTACCTGGGACTTGGGCCACTCATATCCTATGGAAGATTTCTGTGGACAGGAATTGGGACAGCATCAAACTATTACAATGACATGTATGGAGAATTTGTCAGGGTGTGGATTAATGGCGAGGAAACCCTCATCATCAGCCGGTAAATGTGCACTTGTTATAATTTTGTAGCTATTGCTCAATATACTACAGACATGCATATACATCATCTACTGAATGACAACACATATCTAGATGTTCAGCAGCCACCTAAACCAGAAATATTAATATATATTCAGCCTGCGGGAGATAAAAGCCATCAGTTTCATGCTTTTATTGATGCTTACTTAATATTGTAGGCCAAAATGATTATTTAGGAGATTGGTATTGTCCTAACTAATAATATTGCTCTAAATATCACCCTGAGGTTGACATTTTAAAGGGATTGTACAGTTAAAACAAGTTATCACATACTGTTTCTGCAGGATAGATAATAACTAGCTAATCGGTGGGCGTCCCACTGCTGGGATTCTCATTGCTTGGTAGATCAGGGAAAATTATTCCCATTACAAGATGTTGTGACATGTCAGACGCCCAACAGCCGCTCCATTCATTCTCTATGGCGCTGTTGGAACGTACAGAGCTCAGCAGCCCCATGGACAATAAGTGGAGCACAGGTGGCACATGCGGGCTATGGCTCCATTCTTCTGGGAATAAAAGTGTCCCATTTGGACAATCGATCACCAGTGGTCGGACCTCCACCGATGAGTAAGTTATCGTCTATCCTAAGGATGGGTGATAATTTGTTTTCAGCAGACTAGCCCTTTGAATATTTCTCTATAACTGTTTGCTGCCAGGGAATGGAGATATTCATGGTTTATATACCGTCCTGCTCACACAGCTGCAGTTTGTCATAGTGTTTCAGAGTAGGTGAGTCCATGACCATAGAAAGATATGTGCACATCCTGTATTACCTCACAGAGGATTGCCTACACTGATACACTGTAGCTATATGAGACCAGCCATAGGGTAATGCCTCCCCGGAGGGCCTGTCAGATTCCCAAATGACAGACATCTATTACCCCAGTAAAGGTGGGGCTGCACCAGGTGATTACAAATTAGAAATCCTGCTCCCCATAGATAGGAGTAGATTTATGAAACTCTGTTTGTTGCCCATAGCAACCAATCTCAGTGCAGCTTTCATTTTTCAACAGCAGAATATGAAATTAAAGCTATACTGCAATTGGTTATGAGCAACAAACACAATTTCATTTTAGACACAAATTTCCTCCAGTCCGTCTCTGAGTTCCGTACATTATAGTGGATCCATTCATGGATTCTGTCAGTTTGGGAGAGAGGCCACAGTTGGCCACAAACATTAGAGGAATAGTTGGCCAAATCCACTGATTTTATCTATATTGGACAACTATTTAATCTGTGTACAAGAGTCTGCCCAATGGCAAAAATGAAAACGTTCACATTTACTTGGGCTGCGCTGCAAGAATAAAGAGCCTTGGGATTCCAAATCAGTTTTAATTAATACCAATGCGCTTGTCTGCCGAACTGGCGCTGTTCTCAAGGTATGAAAAATGCGCTGGTCCGGCACGGAAACTAGTTGATATTAAGGAAAACCAATTTGGAATCCCAAGGCTTTTCATTCTCGCAAAGCAGCTGTCACAGGTTCCATTTTTGCCATTATACATCGGAAAGAACTATTTCCTCCGGCCGCAGGGCAGCAGTGGCTTTCCACACTTTTATAGATGTTACGCCTGCACACAACACCATCAGGTGAGTGCTACCATGGCTTCTACTTATCCTTTGCCAGACGGTGTTGCCCTATTTTGTGTGCGCTTCTGCCCCTCTCCAGAGCTTCTCACCCACTGGTATATGTAGGTGGAAATAAAGAACAAGCCTTTTTTATTTCAATATTCACCATTTTTCATACACATGCAGTGCTGATAGGGCATCTGCGCCACTGCTACATCCAAAAATCATCTTATTTCCATGGACTCTTTGCCACAGGTTTTTTTAGCAAGTACATTGGCATTTTTTTTTTAAAAATTTATATTCAAAACGGCGACTATAATGGCGAGAAAGCCACAATAAAATGCATGTATATATGTGCAACAGTAATGTAGTGCAGGCAATAGAAAAACAAGCAGGTGGAGAAATGGTGTCAACTTCTGGGAAACATTAACACATGTGTATATTCAAATACAAGAGGAGTCAAACATTTTCTACACTTCGGTTAAAACATATGTTGGTCGTGCTATCTTATCAGCGTTTTCCATACGAGGTCGCCGTCTTCCCAGTCACTGCTGTGTACAGTCGGACGTGTTATGTCAGTTCATCAGCCAGGGTGGTGAGAGAAACAATGATTGCCACGCTTGTGATTTGCATGAAAGAGGAGCAGCGTGCAGTAATTCGTTTGTTGTCATCTGACAGTGTGTCCGCTGCCAATATTTATCGAAGACTTTGTGTACAGTATGGAGAAGTGTCTTGTCGTGAAGAAGTGTGTATGATTGGATAGAGAGGTTCAAGGAAGTGTCAACCACAAAGAAGGAGTCAGATGCCCATCCATGCGCAAGACTGAGGACAGCATTAAGCGTGTGCGTGAATGGATTCTGTTGGATGTACGAGTGACAGTGGATTATCTCACCTGGATGAATAATAATATGTATAAAGTGTATGGGAGCCTAAAGGCTTTATGAAAGCTTACATTTTTACAGTCCAGTGACTGTTGTGGTCCAGAACAGTCCTTCCCAAACCCCATCCTCATGGACCCCAATACATCATGTTTTCAGGACTTCCTTAATATTGTGCTGCTTTAACCCTTTTATCACTTTAGACATACCCATATGTCTTGGTTGGGAAGAACTTTCCGACCTTGGACGTATGGATACGCCCTGGCGATTTTTCGCGAATAAGAGCCGTGCGTGTGCATGATCAGTATTCAGCAAATCTGACATCCGGCTCTCACTACCAGGAGTGGTGCCCAGACTGCTCCCAGCAGTTTAACCTCCTAAGTACTGCGATCTATATTGTTCGCAGGATTTAGAAGGCAGGGAGAGAGTGGGGGCTCCTTCTCCTCTTCGATCGGCACCCCAGCGAGGTCCTCCTGAGGGGCCGAACAATGCCTTGGTGACCCGACGTTGCCATGACAACATCCAGGTCACTAGGGCTAGCAAGCTAGTTCAATCATGTGCAGTGCATGGTTTAAATAGCTTGTGTCAGTACATCACTGACTAAAGCATTGCAATGCTCGTGCAAAGTGATCACACTGCAAAAAGTGAACGTCCCATAGAGGGACTAAGTAAAAAAGTTAAACAAATGTGTGAAAATATATAAAAAAAAAAATAAGAGTCGCAAAATTATATATTTTTTTACCATTGTTATTTAAAAAAAAATAAATTTTATTTTAACTTTTTTACTTAGTCCAGCTACGTGTATGTTTATAATATATATATATATATATATATATATATATATATATATATATATATATATATATATATATATATATATATATATATATATATATATATTATTACTAGAGTTGAGCGACTTTTACCTTTGTCGGACCGAGTCGGGTTTCGCGAAACCCGACTTTGTCAAAAGTCGGGTCGGGTGAAATCGGCCGATTATTGCGAAAAGTCGGGGGCCGACTGAAACACGAAACCCAATGCAAGTCAATGAGGAATCAAAATGGGGAATCAAAGTCGGCAGTGAGTGGAGGACAGGAAAACACCTACAGTGCCCATTTTAATGCCAAAAACATCAATTCTTATTACTTAAGCTTGTCAATCTTAATTTACTTTATAATAATAGTTAGGCATTGAAAACTGGGGGTCATTTGGCTAAAGTTGTGGGGGGGTAGGGCTGGCTCAAGATTTTCGTGGGCCCAGGAAACGCGGAATACGTCACGGAGGTGGAGCAGGGAGAGGTAAGTATTTCAACTTTGCAAGTGCTGTGATCCTGAGCAAGCAGGGGGGGCCCACTCGTTGGCACTGGCACAGGGCCCCTCATAGTACGGCGATGTGTTTGACGGTGGGTGGCGCCTCCCACTGGCAGAGAGACTTTTGCATGCTATGAGGGGCCCTGTGCCAGTGACATCGCCAACGAGTATGCCCCCTCATCTGATGAAGGAACCTGCACTTTCATCTGCACCTTCCTCTTTGTCCCCGTGTAAGGTGGTATAGTATGCGGGAAGGGGAACCTGACTTTCAGCAGGGTCAGATTCTGGCTGTGTAGAGTGCAAGGGGAATGTAGTGGTCTGGGTCAATGTACCAGCAGACTCATCTAGCAGTGGCTGGGCAATGGGCAGGATGAGGAGGAAACACAGATATAGACCCAAATAATAAAGTAGGCTAAATGCAGTTCAAAATTGGTAACAGGACTAAACAGGCAGCATTGCTTTGTTCAGTGGAGGAAAACTGTAATGAGTGGCAAACACAGTTAGTAGGCCCAAATAATAAAGTAGGCTAAATGCAGTTCAAATGTGGTAACAGGACTAAACAGGCGGCATTGCTTTGTTCAGTGGAGGAAAACTGTAATGAGTGGCAGACACAGTTAGTAGGCCCAAATAATAAAGTGGGCTAAATGTCTGCCAAAAAATTGTTCATAAATAAACAGGTGGCATAGCTAGGTACAGGGGTGGGCTCCTCTGCTGAGTAGCAGACAGTGGTAGTAGGCGCAAAGTATTAACTGGTCTAAATGGAGGCCAGGGCCCCTGTATATTTTAACCATCATCTATCATTTCAACAAATTTGTATTGGCATTGCCATTGAAGGATTTAACAGCACAGACTACACAGTGGTGGAGCAGGGAGAGGTAAGTATTGCAAGTGGTAGAGCACTGTTCGAGCTGGGGGGGAACACTCTCTCGTGGGTGGCGGTACTGGCACAGGGCCCCTCATATTACGACGGTGTGTCTGACGTTGGTTGTGCACCACCACCGTCAGAGACACTTCATTGTACTATGAGGGACCCTGTGACAGTGCCATCGCCCAAGAGTGGGCCAACCCACCTGTCCAGGCAAACGGCACTCGCACGGGTGCTTGCGCCAGGTGGTGACCACGGCCCTGTGGGGGGAGTCAGCCCATTTAGGGAGGTATAAAAATGGCCTATGGTGGACATTCAGCAGCTGCAAATGGAGGAATTGGAGAAGTCAGTAAACAAGGTAGAAGGTGTATATAAACTTGTTGAGAATTTAACCCCTTTACCCCCAAGGGTGATTTGCACGTTAATGACAGGGCCAATTTTTACAATTCTGACCACTGTCCCTTTATGAGGTTATAACTCTGGAACGCTTCAACGAATCCTGGTGATTCTGGCACTGTTTTCTCGAGACATATTGTACTGCATGATAGTGTTAAAATTTCTTTGATATTACCTGTGTTTATTTGTGAAAAAAATGGAAATTTGGCAAAAAGTTTGAAATTTAGCAATTTTCCAACTTTGAATTTTTATGCAATTAAATCACAGAGATATGTCACACAAAATACTTAATAATTAACATTTCCCACATGTCTACTTTACATCAGCACAATTTTGGAACCAAAATTTTTTTTTGCTAGGGAGTTATAAGGGTTAAAAGTTGACCAGCAATTTCTCATTTTTACAACACTATTTTTTTTTTAGGGACCACATCTCATTTGAAGTCATTTTGAGGGGTCTATATGATAGAAAATAACCAAGTGTGACACCATTCTAAAAACTTCACCCCTCAAGGTGCTCAAAACCACATTCAAGAAGTTTATTAACCCTTCAGGTGTTTCACAGGAATTTTTGGAATGTTTAAATAAAAATGAACATTTAACTTTTTTACACAAAGAATTTAATTCAGCTCCAATTTGTTTTATTTTACCAAGGGTAACAGGAGAAAATGAACCCCAAAAGTTGTTGAACAATTTGTCCTGAGTATGCCAATACCCCATATGGGGGGGTAAACCACTGCTTGGGCGCATGGCAGAGCTTGGAAGCGAAGGAGCGCCATTTGACGTTTCAATGCAAAATTGACTGGAATTGAGATGGGACGCCATGTTGCATTTGGAGAGCCACTGATGTGCCTAAACATTGAAACCCCAGACAAGTGACACCATTTTAGAAAGTAGACCCCCTAAATAACTTATCTAGATGTGTGGTGAGCACTTTAACCCATTAAGTGATTCACAGAAGGTTATAATGCAGAGCCGTAAAAATAAAAAATCATATTTTTTCACAAAAATGATCTTTTCGCCCAAAATTTTTTATTTTCCCAAGGGAAGAGAAGAAATTGGACCCCAAAAGTTGTTTTACAATTTGTCCTGAGTACGCTGATACCCCATATGTGGGGGTAAACAACTGTTTGGGCGCATGGGAGAGCTCGGAAGTGAAGGAGCGCCGTTTGACTTTTCAATGCAGAATTGACTGGAATTGAGATGGGACGCCATGTTGCGCTTGGAGAGCCACTGATGTGCCTAAACATTGAAACCCCCCACAAGTGACACCATTTTGGAAAGTAGACCCCCTAAGGAACTCATCTAGATGTGTTGTGAGAGCTTTGAACCCCCAAGTGTTTCAGTACAGTTTATAACGCAGAGCCGTGAAAATAAAAATTCTTTTTTTTCCACAAAAATTATTTTTTAGCCCCCAGTTTTGTATTTTTTGCAAGGGTAACAGTTGAAATTGGACCCCAAAAGTTGTTGTCCACTTTGTGCTTTGTACGCTGATACCCCATATGTGGGGGGAACCACTGTTTAAGTGCATGGCATAGCTCGGAAGGGAAGGAGCGTCATTTGGAATGCAGACTTAGATGGATTGGTCTGCAGGGGTCACATTGCATTTGCAGAGCCCCTAATGTACCTAAACAGTAGAAACCCCCACAAGTGACCCCATATTGGAAACTAGACTCCCCAAGGAACTTATCTAGATGTGTTGTGAGAACTTTGAACCTCCAAGTGTTTCACTACAGTTTATAACGCAGAGCCATGAAAATAAAAAATCTTTTTTTTTCCACAAAAATTATTTTTTAGCCCCCAGTTTTGTATTTTCCCAAGGGTAACAGGAGAAATTGGACCCCAAAAGTTGTTGTCCAATGAGTCCTGAGTACGCTGAAATCCCATATGTTAGGGTAAAACCCTGTTTGGGCGCACGGGAGAGCTCGGAAGGGAAGGAGCACTGTTTTACTTTTTCAATGCAGAATTGGCTGGAATTGAGATCGGACGCCATATCAAGTTTGGAGAGCCCCTGATGTGCCTAAACAGTGGAAACCCCCCAATTATAACTGAAACCTAATCCAAACACATCCCTAATCCCAATGGTAACCCTAACCACACCCCTAACTCTGACACACCCCTAACCCTAATCCCAACCCTATTCCCAACCGTAAATGTACTCCAAACCCTAACCCTAACTTTAGCCCCAACCCCAACCCTAACCCTAACTTTAGCCCCAACCCTAACTGTAGCCTTAACCCTAGCCCCACCCCTAACCCTAGCCCTAACCCTAGCCCTAACCCTAACCCTAGCCCTAACCCTAGCCCTAACCCTAGCCTTAACCCTAACCCTAACCCTAGCCCTAACCTTAACCCTAATGGGAAAACAGAAATAAATACATTTTTTATTTTTTTTTATTTTTCGCTAACTAAGGGGGTGATGAAAGGGGGTTTGATTTACTTTTATATCGGGTTTTTTAGCGGATTTTTATGATTGGCAGCCGTCACACACTGAAAGACGCTTTTTATTGCAAAAAATATATTTTTTGCGTTACCACATTTTGAGAGCTATAATTTTTCCATATTTTGGTCCACAGACTCATGTGAGGTCTTGTTTTTTGCGGGACGAGTTGACATTTTTATTGGTAACATTTTCGAGCATGTGACAATTTTTGATCGCTTTTTATTCCGATTTTTGTGAGGCAGAATGACCAAAAAACAGCTATTCATGAATTTCTTTTGGGGGAGGCGTTTATACCGTACCGCGTTTGGTAAAATGGATAAAGCAGTTTTATTCTTCGGGTCAGTACGATTACAGCGATACCTCATTTATATCATTTTTTATGTTTTGGTGCTTTTATACGATAAAAACTATTTTATAGAAAAAATAATTATTTTTGCATCGCTTTATTCTGAGGACTATAACTTTTTTCTTTTTTCTTTGATGATGCTGTGTGGTGGCTCGTTTTTTGCGGGACAAGATGACATTTTCAGTGGTACCATGGTTATTTATATCCGTCTTTTTCATCGCATGTTATTCCACTTTTTGTTTGGCAGTATGATAATAAAGCGTTGTTTTTTGCCTCGTTTTTATTTTTGCGGTGTTCACTGAAGGGGTTAACTAGTGGGACAGTTTTATAGGTCGGGTCGTTACGGACGCGGCGATATGATATAATATGATACTAAATATGTGTACTTTTATTGTTTTTTTTAAATTTAGATAAAGAAATGTATTTATAGGAACAATATTTTTTATTTTATTTTTTTATTTTTTTTTTGGAATTTTTAATTTTTTTTTACACATGTGAATATTTTTTTTTACACTATAACATTGCCCCGGGGGGGGGGGGGGGGCATCATGTTACAGTGTAAGATCGCTGATCTGACACTTTGCTGTGCACTGTGTCAGATCGGCGATCTCACGTGCACAGATCCAAGCTTCCCGGCGCCTGCTCTGAGCAGGCGCTGTGAAGCCACCTCCCTGCAGGACCCGGATGCCACGGCCATTTTGGATCTGGGCCTGCTGCAGGGAGGAGGAGGTAAGAGACCCTCGGAGCAACGCGATCACATCGCGTTGCTCCGGGGGTCTCAGGGAAGCACGCAGGGAGCCCCCTCCCTGCGCGATGCTTCCCTATGCCGCCGGAACACTGCGATCATGTTTGATTGCAGTGTGCCGGAGATTAATGTGCTGGGGCGGTCCGTGACCACTCCTGGCACATAGTGCCAGATGTCAGCTCACGGGGGGAGCGCGGCCGATCGCATATGACGTACTATCCCATCTGTGGTCATACCGGCCCACCCCACCTCGACGGGATAGTACGTCTAATGTCAGAAAGGGGTTAAAGCTCCCTTTTTTTTGGGGAGACTGAACCAAAACTCAGGCCCTGTGCATAAAACAACACAATGTAAGTGGCAGAAAGTGGCTGGCTGATATACGACAAACTAACAGGACTGAAGTATATCCACTTTGTGAGAATTTGAATCTCACTTTTTTTTTTTGGAGACTGAACCACAACTCAGGCCCAGTGTATAACACAACACAATGTAAGCGGCAGAAAGTGGCTGGAAGATATATGAAAAAATACAAGGACTCTAGTACAATTTCAATTTCCCTACAATGATCTCAGGACAAGTATGGCAGCAATAAAAAGGACTGCTGCTCACAAAAGTGTGGACAAATAAACAAGATAACTGTGCAGAAAGGAGCAACAGGATTTTTGCTTTTAAAAAAGCAGTTGGTTTGCACAGCAGCGGTGCAAACAGCAATGCAGCTATCAGGGAGCCTTATAAGGCAGTTTAATAAGCTGCAGAGCTGATGCACAAAGATATAGCCTCGACTGTCCCTGCAAAAAAAAGGTGGTGTTGGACAGTGGAAATCGCTACAGCACAAGCAGTTTGGGGGTTAATCTTCCCTCCCTAACTATATTCCTTCTTCTGATGAAGCTGCAGCAACCTCTCTCTATGCTAAGATCAGCAGAAGTAAGATGGCGTTCGGCGTTCACGCCCCTTTCTAGCCCCTGTGACCCCGCAGAAAGCAAGCCAATCACTGTCATGCCCTTCTCTAAGATGGTGGGGACCGAGACCTATGTCATCACGCTGCCCACACTCTGCGTCCTCCTTCATTGGCTGAAAAATGGCACTGAAAGCGTAATATGAAACGCTACTTTTGCTCGCAGATTGCCGACCTCATGGCCGATCCCACACTAGGATCGGGTCGGGTTTCATGAAACCCGACTTTGCCGAAAGTCGGCGATTTTTGAATTTGTCCGATCCGTTTCACTCAACCCTATATATTACCATAAATAAATATTTTTCTGAAAATAAATTAACAAAAAAGTACACAACAATCCAACCTATAAAACTGTCCTACTAGTTAACCCTGTAGTGAACATCGTAAAAAAAGAGGAAAACACGATAATTTTCATCATGCCACCGAACAAAAAGGGGAATAAAATGCAATAAAAGAAAGAATGTAAATAAAAATTGTATACCTGAAAATTTCATCTTGTCCCGCAATAAACAAGTCGCCATACAGCTCCATCAGAGGAAAAATTAAAAAGTTATAGCTCTCAGAATAAATCAATGCAATTTTTTTCTGTAAAATAGTTTTTAATGTGTAAAAGCACCAAAAAAATTGTAAATGTAGTATCACTGTAATCGAACTGACCCAAAGAATAAAGCTGCCTTATCAATTTTATCACATGCAGAACGGCATTAAAAACAAAACTAAAAAAACAATTTCTGATTTGCTGTTTTTTGTTCATTCTGCCTCCCAAAAATCAGAATTGAAAGTGATCTAAAAATGTCATGTGCCCGAAAATGGTACCAATAAAAACGTCAACTCGTCGGCAAAAAAACAAGCCCTCACATGACTCCATTGGCAGTAACATGGAAAAATTATAGCTCTCAAAATATGGCAATGCATAAAAAGCGTGTTTAGTGTGTGATAGCAGCCAAACATAAAATACTATATAAATCTAGTATTGCTGTAATCGCACCAACCCGAAGAATAAAGTCGTCTAATCACATATATTGCATAAGAAACGGCAAAAAAAATAAACCAATTCTTCACTGGAGTTTCCGTGTAAATCTCTGAAATACGTGATTCAGATTAAAACCTCGGCAGACGATTCCCTATAATGAGGTAGATGGAGTCACTTTGGATGTTGTCTGGCCTATTATCCGGCCGTGTCCTTTTTAGTCTTGCATAAAAGTGTGGTCGGCCACAGAATTGTGCACCTCTGAAAAGGAGGGGACTGCTGAACAGAGACCAGATGAAGTCCTAAGTAACGCTGCTGCCTCATTTTGAGTAGCTCCCTTGGGTGTTTCATCTGAATCACATAATTCGGAGATTTTGAAAGAAACCCCAATGTAAGTGTTCAGTGTAGAGTGCAGGATAAATGTGATCCCAAATATTATGTAAAATGTTCCCAACTCAATCCACAAAAAATGCAAGTCCCCACTAAGGTCTGACATGTGTTAATGGAAATATAGGGGGCTTCCACGTTACTGGTAGTACGAAGGATCTGGAAAAGCACTATGGCTCCTCACCCCCCTTCAAAAATGTAGAGAATTCTGCACTCCCAAATCCAAATGTCCCTCTCCCTTCGGAGCCGCACAGTTTGCCTAAACCACATTTAGCGTTAACATGTTTGGCATTTTTGTAGTGATAAGAGCCTGCATAAATTAGGGTTGGCGGATTGCACTAAGTAAAATTAATAATAAAATGCAATCGCAACCCAAGGTCCACTGTGCAGAGATGAATAACTGCTGCTTGAGGACAATGACGGAACACACAGCGATTGCTTGTACACACAGAGTCAACGCCACTAAGTGTGAACAGGAGGTGAGTTCCAAGCTCTGTTACTCCACAGAGGGAAACAGCACAAATGAGTACTGAGTGCTGTGTCCAGTTAAACGTCACTGAACAAGCACATGGACTGACCTCACACTGCAATAGAACCATGTCACTCGCACACAGAAATGAAAAAAACAGCTCTGCAACTGAACTGTGCCGCTCGCACACAGAGACGAAAAAGCAGCTCTGCAACTGAACTGTGTCACTCGCACACAGAAAGGAAAGAGATGTTCTAAATGTAATACCTTGACTAGGGTTGTGCTTGCTCTGGAACTCTACTGTGCTAACCGCACACATGTAGGAACCAGATGCTAAGCCAATGGCTAATTGCCCCCACTGATGCTAGCTGCCTACCTACAGTCACTGGCCACTTTATTAGGTACACCTGTCCAACTTCTTGTTAACACTTAATTTCTAATCAGCCAATCACATGGCGGCAACTCAGTGCATTTAGGCATGTAGACATGGTCAAGACAATCTCCTGCAGTTCAAACCGAGCATCAGTATGGGGAAGAAAGGTGATTTGAGTGCCTTTGAACGTGGCATGGTTGTTGGTGCCAGAAGGGCTGGTCTGAGTATTTCAGAAACTGCTGATCTACTGGGATTTTCGCGCACAACCATCTCTAGGGTTTACAGAGAATGGTCCGAAAAAGAAAAAAAATCCAGTGAGCGGCAGTTCTGTGGGCGGAAATGCCTTGTTGATGCCAGAGGTCAGAGGAGAATGGGCAGACTGGTTCGAGCTGATAGAAAGGCAACAGTGACTCAAATCGCCACCCGTTACAACCAAGGTAGGCCTAAGAGCATCTCTGAACGCACAGTGCGTCGAACTTTGAGGCAGATGGGCTACAGCAGCAGAAGACCACACCGGGTACCACTCCTTTCAGCTAAGAACAGGAAACTGAGGCTACAATTTGTACAAGCTCATCGAAATTGGACAGTAGAAGATTGGAAAAACGTTGCTTGGTCTGATGAGTCTCGATTTCTGCTGCGACATTCGGATGGTAGGGTCAGAATTTGGCGTAAACAACATGAAAGCATGGATCCATCCTGCCTTGTATGGAGCATCTTTGGGATGTGCAGCCGACAAATCTGCGGCAACTGTGTGATGCCATCATGTCAATATGGACCAAAATCTCTGAGGAATGCTTCCAGCACCTTGTTGAATCTATGCCACGAAGAATTGAGGCAGTTCTGAAGGCAAAAGGGGGTCCAACCCGTTACTAGCATGGTGTACCTAATAAAGTGGCCGGTGAGTGTATGTGTACAGTCCCAAAGCTAGACAGGCACACAACACATGCAGACAGAGTGGTAGGGTATCCACTGGCAACTGCCACACAAAAGTGATACCTAGTGCACCCCTGAGAGCCTTTTATACACTAGGCTCTTGACCAGTCGAACAGGACCTTGCCCATGGACCAATCCGGAGCTGACACATCATCAGAGCAGCTGACGTCCGTCCACCAATAGGAAGACGCCACATCACAGACATGCTCTGTAAGGTGATTTCTGGACATACTCCAGAGCGTAAGGTCGTCGCTGCCTATCGCTGGTTACTATAGACTTGGCTGGAGAGCAGGCAGTAACAAAGTGAACACCAGAAGCCTGACAGTGAGACCAATTCAAAGCTGAATGGGAGACCGCAGAGGTAGATAGAGCTTGGGATCTATCCCGTGCAGCAGGAGAATCCTGACACCTAACAGCGTGTCTCCAAAAGCATGAGCTGGGCATAACGTAGTGGGCACTATAACATTATGTGACTGCAACGTATGGGCACTGCAATACTAGAGTAGCAATTTTCACTCAGCAGCATCCACTGCTGCTTGTTACTGAAAAACACTCATGGAGTCAAAATTGTTAATACACCTGTAGATAAATTCCCAAAGTAGTGTAAATTCCAAAATGGGGGTATTCTGCTCTTATAGGTCCTTGGGGGCTCTGTATATGGAGTCTGCAAGCTATTCTAGAAAATTCTGCGCTCCAGGAGGCAAATAGCGCTCTTTCCCTCCCAAGTTTCATGAGAGATTGCACAACACATTTTGGGGACCATTTTCTCTTATTACCCTTGGAAAAATAAAAAAAATGGGGAGTTAAATAACAGTTTTCTGTGAAAAAGTAAATTATTCATTTTTTCCTTCCACATTGCATTAATTCCTTTGGAGCACCTGAAGGGTTAATAAACTGCTTGGATGTGGTTTTGAGGACTTTACAGGGTGAAGTTTTTATAATGATGTCATTAGGTATAACACTGGCAGGGGAATACACCTGTATGTTGCAGATACTATAATGCGTTGCAAATGTGGCTTGTCTGTTAATGTAGGTGATGTCTACCAACATGGGGTAGACAGATAAAACAAAAAGACATGACTTTATTCTGGTTATTATACAAATAAAACCAACCTATCATAATTACTGTAAGACATATCAACAACAGAAATATAACATAAAAATCAGTGTAAGACAGAAGGTGTATTTTGGTATTTCTGACTAATTCTCTCCTGAGTTTAATATTTCTTTGTATAATAGCTCATGATTTATTCCCTTTGAATGGATCAGAAAGAATTGCAAAACAGGAAAGGATCAAAAGTGGCAGCATCATGATCTCCCCATGTCTGGCATCAATTGGCACCAATTATATGTATAACAGCAGCAAGACTGCAAAAGAGGAGTAAAAATTATACCAAGTTGTCCTTTACTATTACCGTAATTAAAATAATCAGAGACGCCATAGAGCTCGTGCCCAGGAAAAAACTATGGGGAAGAACATGACGGCCCGTCATTTTGAACTTTGTGCACAATTATTTGTCAATCATCAAATATAAAGGAAAGAATGTGTTAATCTATCTCAATTCCATTTATTTCTAGGATAAACACACCAGTTGCTGAAATTATTTGCCTATCACGACAATGCGGCCTCTTACACATATCCAAACTGTGTGCATTGTGCCTTAAAAGGAACTTATCATGTAAAAAAAATGCTATTAACCTGCAGATATGGGGAGTACTGAAGCCACCCGGTACCGGCACTGAGAGCTCCACCGCCAGGAGAAAATGAACTTTATTCCACCTGGCATCCTTGGGCTTTCAGTCAGAGACTTTTCAGCATTAGGTGCGGCTGTCAGTCAGTGTTGGGTGGTGCAGCTACAGCCGCTGCTCACTATGCACCAAGCGATGACTGAAGCTGTGCTAGCCGCACCTGTCATGGTTCCCAATGGCAAGGGAACGTCAGAGAACTTAAATAACAGACTAGCTCTTGGGTGATGGAATCTCGAGCTGACCGTGAGCTAAACCTACCACACAACTAACAGTGGCCGGGTGACGTACCTACGTTTTATCCCTAGACGCCCAGCGCCAGCCGGAGAACTAACTAACCCTAATAGAGGAAAAAACAGACCTGGCTTACCTCTAGGGAAATTCCCCCAAAAAGGAGACAGAAGCCCCCCACATATATTGACGGTGAGTTCAGAGGAAAAGACATACGCAGTATGAAGGTAGGTTCAGCAAAGCGAGGTCCGCTTACTAGATAGCAAGAAGATACAATAGGGAACTTCACGGTCAGCTGAAAACCCTATTAAAATACCATCCAGAAATTACTTTAAGACTCATGTGTCAACTCATGACACCGGAGTGGTAATTTCGGCCCACAAGAGCTTCCAGCTACAGAAACATACCATAACTGTGAACTGGAACAAAAATGCAAACAAACTTAGGACTAAGAGTCCAACTTAGCTGATAGTAGTCTAGAAGCAGGAACATGCAACAGAAAGGCTCTGGTTACATTGATGGCCGGCACTAGAATAACTGAGCAGCAAGGCTAAATAGGATACTCCCACATCCTGATGGAAACAGGTGAACAGAGAAAGTGAAGCACACAAGTCCAGTACCACCAGCGACCACTGGGGGAGCCCAAAAACCAAATTCACAACAGTACCCCCCCCTCAAGGAGGGGGCACCGAACCCTCACAAGAACCACCAGGGCGATCAGGATGAGCCCTATGAAAGGCACGGACCAAATCAGAGGCATGAACATCAGAGGCTGTCACCCAAGAATTATCCTCCTGACCGTAGCCCTTCCACTTGACCAGATACTGAAGTTTCCGTCTGGAAACACGGGAGTCCAAGATCTTCTCCACAACGTACTCCAATTCACCCTCAACCAACACCGGAGCGGGAGGCTCAACGGAAGGCACAACCGGTACCTCATAACTGCGCAATAATGACCGATGGAAGACATTATGGATAGAAAAAGATGCCGGGAGGTCCAATCGAAAGGACACAGGGTTAAGAATCTCCAAAATCTTATACGGGCCGATGAACCGAGGCTTAAACTTAGGAGAAGAAACCCTCATAGGGACAAAACGAGAAGACAACCACACCAAGTCCCCAACACGAAGACGAGGACCAACACGACGACGGCGGTTAGCAAAATGCCGAGTCTTCTCCTGGGACAACTCCAAATTGTCCACCACCTGTCCCCAAATCCGATGCAACCTATCCACCACAGTATCCACTCCAGGACAATCCGAAGACTCCACCTGACCAGAAGAAAAGCGAGGATGAAACCCCGAATTGCAAAAAAAAGGAGAAACCAAAGTGGCAGAACTAGCCCGATTATTGAGGGCAAACTCCGCCAATGGCAAAAAGGCAACCCAGTCATCCTGATCCGCAGACACAAAACACCTCAAATAAGTCTCCAAGGTCTGATTAGTTCGCTCAGTCTGGCCATTAGTCTGAGGATGGAACGCAGACGAAAAAGACAAATCAAATTCTTGTGATCGGTCAATACCACCACCTGATGTCTAGCCCCCTCAAGCCAATGACGCCACTCCTCAAAAGCCCACTTCATAGCCAAAAGCTCCCGATTACCAATATCATAATTTCGCTCGGCGGGCGAAAATTTTCGAGAAAAGAACGCACAAGGTCTCATCACGGAGCAATCGGAACTTTTCTGCGACAAGACCGCCCCAGCTCCGATCTCGGAAGCATCGACCTCAACCTGAAAAGGAAGAGTAACATCAGGCTGACGCAACACAGCGGCGGAAGAAAAGCGGCGCTTAAGCTCCCGAAAGGCCTCCACAGCAGCAGGGGACCAATCAGCAACATCAGCACCCTTTTTGGTCAAATCAGTCAAAGGTTTAGCAACATCAGAAAAACCAGTTATAAATCGACGATAAAAATTAGCAAAGCCCAAAAATTTCTGAAGGCTCTTAAGCGAAGAAGGTTGCGTCCAATCACAAATAGCCCGAACCTTGACAGGATCCATCTCAATGGAAGAGGGGGAAAAAATGTACCCCAAAAAAGAAATCTTTTGAACCCCAAAAATACACTTAGAACCCTTCACACACAAGGAATTAGCCCGCAAAACCTGAAAAACCCTCCTGACCTGTTGGACATGAGAATCCCAGTCATCCGAAAAAATCAAAATATCATCCAGATACACGATCATGAATTTATCCAAATATTCCCGGAAAATGTCATGCATAAAGGACTGAAAGACTGAAGGGGCATTTGAAAGACCAAAAGGCATTACTAAATACTCAAAATGGCCCTCGGGCGTATTAAATGCGGTTTTCCACTCATCCCCCTGCTTAATTCGCACCAAATTATACGCCCCACGGAGATCAATCTTAGAGAACCACTTAGCCCCTTTTATTCGAGCAAACAAATCAGTCAGCAGTGGCAGAGGATACTGATATCTGACTGTAATTTTATTCAAGAGTCGATAATCAATACACGGCCTCAAAGAGCCATCTTTTTTAGATACAAAGAAAAAACCGGCTCCTAAGGGAGATGAAGAAGGACGAATATGTCCCTTTTCCAGGGACTCCTTAATATATTCTCGCATAGCAGCATGTTCAGGTACAGATAGATTAAATAAACGACCCTTTGGAAATTTACTGCCCGGAATCAGATCTATGGTACAATCGCAATCTCTGTGAGGAGGTAGTGAACCAAGCTTAGGCTCCTCAAAAACATCACGATAATCAGATAAAAATTCCGGAATCTCAGAGGGAATAGATGACGAAATGGAAACCAAAGGTACGTCCCCATGAGCCCCCTGACATCCCCAGCTTAACACAGACATTGCTTTCCAGTCAAGAACTGGGTTATGAGATTGTAACCATGGCAATCCAAGCACCAAAACATCATGTAGATTGTACAACACAAGGAAGTGAATCGTCTCCTGATGGTCTGGATTCATACGCATAGTCACTTGTGTCCAGTATTGTGGTTTATTACTAGCCAATGGTGTAGAGTCAATACCCTTCAGAGGTATAGGGACTTCCAGAGGCTCTAGATCAAACCCACAGCGCCTGGCAAAGGACCAATCCATGAGACTCAAAGCGGCGCCAGAGTCGACATAGGCATCCGCGGTAATTGACGATAATGAACAAATCAAGGTCACAGACAAAATAAACTTAGACTGTAAAGTGCCAATTGAAATAGACTTATCAACCTTTTTTGTACGTTTAGAGCATGCTGATATAACATGAGTTGAATCACCACAATAGAAGCACAACCCATTTTTTCGCCTAAAATTCTGCCGTTCACTTCTGGACAGAATTCTATCACATTGCATATTTTCTGGAGCCTTCTCAGAAGACACCGCCAAATGGTGCACAGGTTTGCGCTCCCGCAAACGCCGATCAATCTGAATAGCCATTGTCATGGACTCATTCAGACCTGTAGGTGCAGGGAACCCCACCATAACATCTTTAATGGCATCAGAGAGACCCTCTCTGAAATTCGCCGCCAGGGCGCACTCATTCCACTGAGTAAGCACAGACCATTTACGAAATTTTTGGCAGTATATTTCAGCTTCATCTTGCCCTTGAGATAGGGCCATCAAGGTTTTTTCAGCCTGAATCTCTAAATTAGGTTCCTCATAAAGCAACCCCAAAGCCAGAAAAAACGCATCCACATTGAGCAACGCAGGATCCCCGGGTGCCAATGCAAATGCCCAGTCTTGAGGGTCAACCCGCAGCAAGGAAATTACTATCCTAACCTGCTGTGCGGGATCTCCAGCGGAGCGAGATCTCAGGGAAAGAAATAATTTACAATTATATTTGAAATTCAGGAAACGAGATCTATCCCCGGAGAAAAATTCTGGTATAGGAATTCTAGGTTCAGATATAGGAGCATGAATAACAAAATCCTGTAAATTTTGAACCTTCGTAGCAAGATTATTCAAACCTGTAGCCAAACTCTGAGGATCCATTTTAATCAGGTGAGATCAGAGCCATTCAAGGATTAGAAGGAGAGAGAGAGACAAAGGCTGCAATTAGAGCAGAAATGCAACTGAGTGAACTATAGAGCAAGCTCAGAAGAAAAAAAAAAAAAAAAAAATCTGCAGACTTCTTTTTCTCTCCTTTCTTCTGCCAACGGTTTTAACCCTTGGCCGGCCATACTGTCATGGTTCCCAATGGCAAGGGAACGTCAGAGAACTTAAATAACAGACTAGCTCTTGGGTGATGGAATCTCGAGCTGACCGTGAGCTAAACCTACCACACAACTAACAGTGGCCGGGTGACGTACCTACGTTTTATCCCTAGACGCCCAGCGCCAGCCGGAGAACTAACTAACCCTAATAGAGGAAAAAACAGACCTGGCTTACCTCTAGGGAAATTCCCCCAAAAAGGAGACAGAAGCCCCCCACATATATTGACGGTGAGTTCAGAGGAAAAGACATACGCAGTATGAAGGTAGGTTCAGCAAAGCGAGGTCCGCTTACTAGATAGCAAGAAGATACAATAGGGAACTTCACGGTCAGCTGAAAACCCTATTAAAATACCATCCAGAAATTACTTTAAGACTCATGTGTCAACTCATGACACCGGAGTGGTAATTTCGGCCCACAAGAGCTTCCAGCTACAGAAACATACCATAACTGTGAACTGGAACAAAAATGCAAACAAACTTAGGACTAAGAGTCCAACTTAGCTGATAGTAGTCTAGGAGCAGGAACATGCAACAGAAAGGCTCTGGTTACATTGATGGCCGGCACTAGAATAACTGAGCAGCAAGGCTAAATAGGATACTCCCACATCCTGATGGAAACAGGTGAACAGAGAAAGTGAAGCACACAAGTCCAGTACCACCAGCGACCACCGGGGGAGCCCAAAAACCAAATTCACAACACGCACCACTATGTCTGAAAGCCCAAGGAGGCTGGGGGGAATAAAGTTAATTTCCTCCCAACAGCGGGTCTTTCAGTAAGGGCATCGGCCTGCTTCAGAATGCTATTAACGTTCAGATTAACCCCATATCTTTAGGTTAATAGCGTTTTTTTAAATGACAGGTTCCCTTTAAGCCCCTTATAGACATTACCTGTTGATTTCAGTGGGATCGGCCAGCAATCTACTGTGTTTGGTGGCCTCCTGGCTCTTCCTCAACAAACAATGGAGATATAAGGATCGGGTGGTATTGATTCAACTGTACAATTCTATTATTCTGCTGTGAAGTAAACTGCTGCCAAATGATTCTAGCAGCAGCTCACTGCATTCTCCCCATGGAAGTCACATGGCCCTCAGATGACAGTTATCTATGGTGCGTGACCAGCTTTAAAGAAACAGTTCGTACAATTTTGTTGTATTTAAAGGCTTTGATATTCAGTCTGCAGTTGCTTGGTACCTTTATAGCACCACTCCAGCATTTATTTTTCAGCGCTGGAATGGCGCTTTAAATGTAAGCACCCATTCATATCCTCACCTTGCGGTGGCTTCACTGTCTTTCGCCACCGCTTCGGTCCCACGGCACCATCTTGTGCCCATAACATCTGACTGGCCGGCAGTCAGAAGTTACATCGCAAGAGATCAATGCAAGTCTATGAGACCCAAATCAAGGCTCTCATAGACTTGAATTGAAAATTGAACTATGCGCAGTTCCATGAAACACTGGAGCGACACTGGAAAAGGATGAAAGCAGCAGCAGGTGAGTATGAGACAGGGGGCACAGGAATTACATTTAAAGCACCACTCCAGCGATACAATAAAAAGAACACTGGAGTCGTGCTTTAGTGTTATGTGTAGTGATGGGCGAACACCGTGATGTTCATGACCGGCGGGTTCGGACGAACATTTCGGCAAAGTTTGGTTCGGGTACCACAGCAGTACCTGAACCTGATCCTGATGAATGGGGAGCTCGAACATCTGTTGTTTGCCAGGCTGTCATCTGCATGACAGCAAAGCAAACAGTACCTCTGATCGACAGTAACATTATTACCAGTGGTCAGAGAGCTGCGGTTCCCACGCTGTCAGATGACAGTGTGAGCCCGGTCACAGAGGCGTCGGCTGATGAGAGAGTACTACTCCCATCGGCCTACACCTGCTGGTGCTAATAACAGCGAGAACAGGCGTGGCTGATGGGAGGTTTCATAAATAAATAAAAAGCCGGTTTAAATAATTAAAAAAAATGGCGTTGGGATTCCTCTATTCTTGAAAACCAGTCATGATGAAGCTGATAGCTGAGGGTTGCAGCCCACAGCTGTTAGTTTTGCCATGTTAGTTATCAAAAACAGAGTGGAACTCACATTTTTTTTATATTTATTTATAATGCCGGCTGATGAATACTCTCAGCAGCTCTGACATTGGAATAAAAATATTGCAAGCACATACCCCTAGGGAACATTCCCACGTTCAGGAATTTCTGCGGTTTTGACGCTGCGTGTTTAAAGCATAGTGAATAGGATTTCTAGAAATGTGCACCTGTGGATCACCTGCGGAAACTGACACGGGGCGCGTCTTTCAGGACTGCTGCATGTCAATTTCTCTTGTGGAGACGCTAGTCCCAGCAACAGATATTACTTCAATAGAATGTATTGAACGTGATAAATCTGCATGGTTCAGTGAACAAATACGGATTTACCTGCGTTCAACAGACTGCAGCGTTTTGGACGCAGAGAAAGCTGCTTCCAAAGCGCTGCTACATCCGGAACGTGGGCACATCGCCTCTATATAGAATTGTTTACATCCAGTAACTTCCCTCTGATATTTTGCCAATTACATCTTCATCATATTGTCAATCCTTCATGTCATCGTCCTAATGCCGTAACTCGGTCACTGCATTGACTGCCGCACTGATCACGGCGCCCCTGAAAATGATAAAACTCACATATATGTACACATTTGTTTCTTGAGTAAGAAATCCCTAGTACTCCAGTCAAAAATAAATTAGTACGGGGAAACCAAATTACTAATCATGTATAATTGCCCCGCAATATATGGGGCAATTATACATCTTGAGTAAGAAATCCCCCCACACTTCACCACTGAATACAAACATGCACTACATCTAATGTATAATTAGTTATTATGCGACACGCCATTCCAAATGTAAACTGATAATCTACCCCTCTGCTCCCCAATAATTATAATTAGCTACATTTACCCACCCAATAAATGTATAAATTAATTAGCCCATGTACTTTCCCCAAATTCATTACCAGTCACTCTCCTATGTCCTCAATGCCCCACCACTTTGCACCTCCTGCTCCCTCAATTCATTATTACGTCCCCCTCCAATTCATGAAGTCATCATGTCCTTTCTCCCATCCTCCACCATCAATTCCTTAACATTTCCTCTCTCCCAACCTCCTCCCTTAAAGGGAACCTGTCATGCAAAAAAATGCTATTACCCTACAGATAAGGGGTTAATCTGCAGGATAATAGCATTCTGAAGCCATACAGCTGCCACACTCACTGCGGGAGGAAATTAATGTATTCCTCCTGTTGGGCTTAGGCTTTCAGATATAGAGACGTGACCAGCATGGCTTCAGTCACCGCTCAGTGCATGGCATTGAGTGGCATCTGTAGCCACACCCCTGGCACTGACTGACAGCCAGAGCAGCATTAGCGCTATCATAAGAGCCAGCTGTCAGTTGGTGCTCTAATTAACCTGCAGATTAACCCCATTTCTGCCCATGTCTGCTGAGTTTTAGCCTTTTTTTCTGTCACAGGTTGCCTTTAATTCACTATACTTTCCTCTCCTCACCCCATACCCTCTATTCATTATACCGCTCTCTCTCTCACCCCCATTTAATTTATTCTATTGCGAAAAAAAAATGCTTTTAATACTCACCTTTCCATATGATCTCCTGCAGCTACCTTCTTCTTGAGGCTAGTGCAAACATGCTGGTGCGGTAAAGTCATTGCGCCAGACCTAGCTGAGGTATTATTATTTATTATTATTATCTATATTGCCATTTTTTCCATGGCGCTTTACGTGCGAAGATATTTGCGCAGGCTGATGTAATCGCACCACCATGTCACAGGAAAGGCGACAGGCTATCCACTAGAGCTGTGCTGCCATTCTGTATTGCCATCAGTGGAGCTTCGGGAAGGATTTGAGCCCCGGGCAGTAGCCCAAGTTGCCCTCATTATAATCCGCCTATGTGACCATGTTTATAAGCTTTTGTGCAAGCTGAAGTACAGAAGCAGAACTGTACAAATAATAACACAAAGGACACTTTTGATACCTGAAACACAAGGTTTTACCACATTGTGATTTATTAAATGGTTTACTACTCACATCTATAACAGCAGTTTTTGCTTCTTCAATCATACATATGTTATATACTGCTGAATATGATACTTATTTCCCCACAGATCTTCAGCAACATGCCATGTGATGAAGCACAATCATTATGTGTCAAGGTTTGGCAGTAAATTGGGATTACAGTGTATTGGCATGAATGAAAATGGGATTATATTCAACAGTAACCCAACTTTATGGAAAGTCATACGGCCTTTCTTTAACAAAGGTAAATATTTGAAAGCAACTGTAGAACAATAATAATACATTTCAAATACATTTTGTTTCAATCTGCTATGAAAAAGGAGCAAAAGAAAATATTTTGGAAAGAGTAAAGCCAAAGAACATTTTACTGATTTCCAAAAGCACCCTCGAAGATAGGACTATGCAAAACATAACTTTCAAAGTTAAAATTTAGGACAAAATGTAAATTAGGAATACATAGCGATACAGACGACTTGATGGACAGAAAGAAGTAAAGGGGTATGACAATGCCACCTGCTGGCAATGGTTGACACTGCAGCACATTCAAGTCAGCGCAGTATATCATATTAAAATCTAGAAAAATAGACTGTAACTATAAAAAGTGCTTGTCATTAAGCAGGGAACCATGAAAAATATTTACAGTCTTATTCAGTATTTTTACTAGTGTCATGAAATCAGATTTACTTGGTGTTTTCTGCTATTGACAAAGTATTGTTAGAGATGAGCGAACCCTAACTATAAAGTTTGGTGTTCATACCAGACACTGAGCAAGGGTGAGAGATTTTCCAGCTCCAAATTTCAGTTCCCCATTGATTTCAATGGCGTTTGGGTACAGTTCTGGTCCCCAAACCGAACTTTGGACTAAAGTTCAGTCCAGAACCAGAACTTCCGTGGCTCCACTCATCCCTATATATTGTAGCTATCAACTGTAGGACAACTTCTGTTATGAAATCTGCTTTCATAGCAGCAATTTTCATGCTTGTGATTCACCACCATTAGCCTGTGCAGAGATCCAGCCCCTGGCGATAAAAACTGATCACTGAGGGGCATTCAGACACCTGATTCATAGGGATTAGCTGATGGCTAGCCCAGCAGGTCTTATCTAACCAAACCTCTGCAGACAGAGAGCACTGCTCTAGGCTAGTTTCACATTAGCGTTTGCAGCAGCTGCGGAGGGCTGCGGACTTCCTCCGTGAAGCCCCGCCCTCGGCCGCTAGCTCCCCCTATTTCTGCATGCGGCCGGCATGCGGCCTGTCTACCTATCTTTAACATTAGGTACGCAGGTCGTGCTGCAGTATGTGGATGCTTCCGCATGCGTCGTTTTGACGATGCGGAGACCAGCGTAGGACGCAGCTTGTAGCAATTTCTTTTTTTTTCCGCATCGTCAAAACGACGCATGTGGAAGCATCCGCATACTGCGGCATGAGCTGCTTACCTAATGTTAAAGATAGGTACGCAGCCCACATGCTGGCCGCATGCAGAAATAGGCGGAGCTAGCGGCTGAGGTGCGGCCTAGGGCGGGGCTTCACGGAGGAAGTCCGCAGCCCTCCGCAGCTGCTACAAACGCTAGTGTGAAAGTAGCCTTATGTGATGTTTGTTAATCCAATTCATATAGCTTTGTATATGTGAGAGCTGACAAAGGGTTCATTTTCTTCAACACACTTTGTCACAGGGAATTTGTGTACCCTGCGATTATGTGTGTTCCTGAATTCCACATAAATATGTTTATAAAACCCTGTTGGCTCTTTCAGACTTTCAGTAGATTTTTCACTTTTCTAGAATTTACCATTTGACAATGAAGCACAAATCATCCGGGAGAGAAGGAGCATAATGCAATCAGCATAGCAGTTGTATAAAGCACCAAACTCACACAAGCCGAGTTTTACCTCTAGTTGGTTATTTGCATTCATAAAATTGAAAAATGTCTTTTCAGAACATTCTCTGATCACTGTATATGCGGATTGCTTTTTTTCTTTAAATGTGAAATGTTTAATAAATTTAGTGGACAACTGAGCAGTCAGTCACATTTTATGGTTAGTTAGGTTAATTTGTTTCCTTATTTGAATTGGTTTTCCAGCCCAAAAAATGAAGCTAAATTTACTTAAATTAGTAACATTTACAGCTTTATAATCGAGTCCACATCTAAAAGGTACCCTGATCTTCACCTTAAAGTGAACCTGTCAGCAGAATTTTGCTAAGTATACTACAGGCATTGTCATGTTGCCGCTGTTACACTGATTAAAATGATACCTGGGGTGAAGAAATCTGTCTTGTGGTTCTTGTGTAATCAGTGTTAGAAGTTTACAGTTAATGAGATGCTCGTTCTCCAGGACGGAACTGTAGGTAGAGTCTTATCTTCCTGCTCTAGGCCAGAGAGACCAAGATGAGACCAAGAAGAGTCCTGCCCACAGGTTACCCCTAACTACAGTCTGTCTCTCTCTCTCTGTGTGTCTCTGATGAGGAACATGTTTGTGCTTCGGGACGGCCTGTGGGCAGGTCTTTCATTGGTTTCTCTGGCTTAGAGCAGGAAGATAAGACTCCTCCTACAGTCCCGCCCCAGAGATTGAGCATCTCATTAGCTGAAAACTTCTAACACTGATTACACAAAGACTATAAGATGGATTTTTTGACGCAAGTGTCATTTTAATCAGTATAACAGTGGCAACATGACAATGTCTATAGTTTAATTAGCAAAATCCTGCTGACAGGCTGGCTTTAAGCTCTGGTTCCTGTGTTGGCACATGGCCAGAGCTGGGCGCAAAAAGGCTGGCTAATTACTAATTTCAATACCTAAGCTACACCCCTTTGTTGCTGTATGTCAGAGAATGGGGCTGAAATGGACAAAACAACTCCCCTTTCACCCCAGTGTTGCACAGCCTACAAAAAAATATTAAAAGTATAATTGCAGATGTCATTCCTTCAAGATTCCATTACAGTGTTGTACTATAATGCCACCACATAGATAAACATTAGCATATTAAATAGAGTTGACCCATGAAATTAAATATGCATATTATGTGACCATTTCCTTCATGGCTCCTTTAGAAATTCAAAATTGATTGGTGGTTGATACAACTGCAACAAAAAATATAATACAGGTGCCCAGATCTAGTTCAGTAAAGTGACCAAACATACACCACTTCCACTGCATGTTTCGGCATTAAAGGGAATCTGTCACCACATTTGACCCATCCAAACTATTAATATGAGCATACAGGTTATATAACGCTGAAAAAAAGGACCACCTGTGTGTCTCATATCTGTTTCTCAGCATACCTTGTGGCTGAGAAATCATCTTTTATCACTTTTTATAATGACCGCAGGGGCAGATGGTGTCTGAAAGATAACTCTGTCCCCAGAGATTATTTTTACATGAAAGGGAGTTATCAGTGTAAGACAAGTAACCAACACAGAACTTGTCTTCTGCTCCTTCCAGGGATCAGGTTTCACACTGGACTCAAACTCACATCTCTGTGTTATAAGGCTGCTGCTCTACCACATTGTGTAACAATTTATTTTTATGGTGCCTGTATGCTGAGGTGAAGAATTTTATTTTCTATAAAAGTAGTAAAAATAATAAGCAATTACAAAAATGTTATTTTTTTTGTGTGTGCGAGTCCCCTCAGTTTCAAACCCACAACCTTAACATTACAGATAGACACTTAAAGGGAGCCTGTCAGCATCAGCAGGATTTTGCTAAGTAATATGCAGGCATTGTCATATTGACGTCGTTATACTAATTAAAATGTTACCTGGGTTGAAGAAATCCGTCCTGTAGTCCTTGTGTAATCAGTGTTAGAAGTTTTCAGTTAATGAGATGCTCGTGCTCCGGGGCGGGACTGTTGCTTGAAAAAAGACCTATTTGGTCGAAACGTTGCTTCACTATGGCAGAATAAACTTATCTTCTTGAATTACTATACCTGGATGGAGCGCTGTTCTTCTACTATGTAGGCAGAGTCTTATCTTGGTGCTCTATGCCAGAGAAACCAAGAAAAGTCATACTTTCAGGTACGAGCATCTCATTAACTGATTACACAAGAACTACAAGGCGGAGTTCTTTTTTTTTTTTTACTTAGCAAAATCCCGTTGACAGTTTGGCGTTAAGTTGCTGACCCACAAGCTCTGACTCTGAAGATGGTAGAATTTTGTGTACTTGATCTGTATTGCAGGCTCTGACTACAGGCAGATAATATTGATAGAAATACACTGATGTGTACAATGTATGTATTTAAGAATAAAATATTTTTTCATCCCATAAAGTCGCTTAAAAATAATGAAACAATTGAATAGGTGTGGCCAGGGGCCTGACGAAAATTTGCTGTGCTTTTTTTAGCATGTCACATGATCTGTCCCTCTTTCTGTTCCTTAAAAGTTGGGAGGTATGCAATGCATATGACACTGGTAACTCCCTCTTATATTTAAAATAAGCTCTGGGGGCAGAGTTATTTCCGGGCACCCTCCTCCCAGGAGCCTGGAAGAGGTCACTTATATAAAGTGATAAAAGATGATTTTCAGCAACAACACAGCTAATATTAGAAACACATGGAGGACTGTTCTCAGCATTCTAAAGCCTGTATACTCATATTAATAGTTTACATAGGTCAAATGTGGTGACAGACTCCCTTTAGGGCTTCATCTGAGCAATAAAATATGGGTGATCCTTTCTAAAGAAAGACTATGCTATCAGTTGAATACCGCCTCTTAAAAATGTACAGTAAGTGGATCCCAAGATACAGTAAAACATTCCTATCCTTTCCATATGAATAGAGCCTTACAGTATATAACCAGGAACCAGTCACTGATAGTGGCTCCTTTGGAGGAATTATCTGGGTACACGGTGTATTGTGATTTTTTCTTTTGTCATAAGGGTGTACAAGGTTATTTAACTCATACTTGTTGATTTTGTTTTTAGCTTTGTCTGGACCTGGACTATTACAGACCACAGAGAACTGCATTAACTCCACCAAACATTTCCTGGCAAAGCTGAGTGATGTCACTGATGATCTGGGCAAAGTAAATGTTCTCAAGCTAATGAGGCTGATTATGTTAGACGTCTCAAACAACCTTTTCCTCAGAATTCCATTAGATGGTAGGTAAATCAGCAATTCTGTACATTGTAAGTCTGTGGGGTTATTCATGAGAACTGATGGTAGAGGTGGAAGGTGACTAATCACCTCACACGGACCTACAATCTGAGTAAAATAAATGTCACTGGCAATAAATGCAATGTATCTGATCCTGTCAGACAGTATATTCTTATCCTGAAGGAATCGTCCCTTTAGTGTTCTTCTCATGAGGCTCTGAAAGCTGTTTCATTTAAGAAGATTTTTGGTGATTTCAAGCATTAGTATTACGGTTGACCGAGCAGCTTTGGATAAGTGCTTATCCGAATAGCTATAGTGCTTCCCGAATAGCTGCCTCAGGAACCCGGATACCTGGAGCGCTCCCGATAATCAGCTGTTCGGGCCGCAGCTGCATGTGTCGCGTCTGTGTGACAGTCACAACACTCAGGCTCCCCATACATGTGCTGTGACAGTCACACAGCCGTGACACATGCAGCTGCGGCGCTGAGGCAGCTATTCGGTAAGCGCTATAGCTATTGGGATAAGCACTTATCTGAAGCTATTCAGTCATCCCTAATTAGTATTCATCTTTGAAGAACAACTTGTGACTATTAATACCCAAGTAGTGAACCAACAGCAATCTGTATTTGTCAAGTAATACACTTAGTGGGCTCATGCAATGAAATAGCTTACATTTCCTCTTTATACATGGGTTCTATCCAAGCCATCTCGCACTGTGCTTGTGTATGCTCTACATTGTAGAAAAGACTCACACATGAATTTTCTGTATACTAGTGATGAGTGACCAAACGTGCTCAAATAAGGTGTTATCTGAGTATGCTTGGGTACTAACGAGTGACTTCGGTGTGCTCGAAAAATATGTTCGAGTCCCCTTTGCTGCATGTCTCGTGACTGCTCGACAGCCACAACACACGCAGGGATTACCTGTTTGTTAGACAATCCCTGCATGTGTTGTGGCTGTTGAACAGCCATGAGACAGGCAGGCGCGGGGACTTGAGCATATTTTCCGAGCATGCCGAAGTCACTTGTTAGCACCCAGGCATGCTTGGATAACACCTTAGTCGAGCACGTTCTCTTATCACCTGTAAATACCTATTAGAATTTAGACCCCATTAAATTCTGTATATTTTAGTTTAGTGCAAAACAAAATGGACAACTGTATATGAAATCATCATTTTCTGAATTTCATTAATTCATCATAATTCCCAATAAAACAAAAAGCTTAAGTTTTAGTAGTACCGTAACTAAATTCCATTGTAGTAACCATGAATCACCATAGCATAACATGGAATGGGTCGCACTCCACCTTCACATGGAAGTCTTAGGATAATCTTTGCATCTACCTTATATCTTATGTTTTTCCCTCCTGTCCTTACCCTACAGTCGTTTATTTTGCATTTATGTTTCCACTTTAGCTGGCATGCCCTCTTACCCCCAGGTGTCTTTCCCATGCTTGCATCTCTATATAAAAATATCAAAAAGAACACAATGGTCACCGATTCATCAAAGCATTTTCGCTAGAATTCTGGCGTAAATTGCTTTGAAAAGTTGCCAAATTTGGGGGCACCTTGGAGTTGTGCAAAAATGTTACGACTTATGGCATTTTAGTAGCAATTTCTCCCATCTCCAACAAAATGGGAGGATCTGGGGTGGGACAGGGGCGGAGCAGGGGCCTAACGCCACAGTTCGTCTAATTCCTAACAAGCTATGGTGTGTACTTTATGGCAGGAATATTACTCCAGTCTCTGACAGGAGTAACGTTTCTGGCATGGCGCACTTAGGTGCATGCCACTGGATAAATGCTCCTGATTCATTAAGAAACATGTACCTCTTAATGAATCAGGAGCGTTTATCTCCTTCACACCCATCATCAAGTCCGGCGAGATGGTGTTTACAAAAAATCCCAGTATGTGGTCAGGTTCCACATGTAGGCAGCATTACTTGTTTCACATAACTAGCGAGCGAGTGATTATTTTATAGCACAAAACAAGAAAATAAATATTTCCCTTTCTGTAATGACCGCATACTGCAGCGATGGAAACCCCGGAGAGTAGAAAAAGGAAAGATTTTCAAACCTGTCTTCTGATTATGGTTTCCTTTTGACCTTCTCCTGGGAACCATTCAGTATTGTACGGTATCTACCATCGACTGGGAATACGAAACAGTGACATTATGTTGAGCTCGAAACGATTTTATGTCAGCTGTACTGAGTGAGTCCATAGGAAGTGACATTTATAATTCCTAGTTGGATGGAGGGGAGCACTCAGATTGGGAATATGCAATCATTGTGTATAGAATCCAATTAATTCCGGCTGGATCTATAAATAAAACTGGATGTAAATGACCCATAGCCATTGTTTCTGTTAATGAATATAGCTGCCATAGTAACTGAAACTAATCTGAGATGCTAAAAACGGTGCCTTTCCAGATACTCTATCTGCTGTGATCGTCTTGTGGAAAAAGCAGTCTGATGCCCTCAGTAATGGCTGGCATTGTGTCAGAATGCGACTGGTGGAGGATTCATATAAAAAATGGAGCTCACAAAGAGTCTTGATATAATGCTGCACAACCACTACTGCAGTCTGTGTCAGACTGGGGTCCATCATTAATGCTAGGGTCACACGAGTATATATATATATATATAGTCATGGCCAAAAGTATTCACACCCCTGCAGTTCTGTCAGATAATACTCAGTTTCTTCCTGAAAATGATTGCAAACACAAATTCTTTGGTATTATTATCTTCATTTAATTTGTCTTAAATGAAAAAAACAAAAGAATTGTTCTAAAGCCAAATTGGATATAATTCCACACCAAACATAAAAAAGGGGGTGGACAAAAGTATTGGCACTGTTCGAAAAATCATGTGATGCTTCTCTAATTTGTGTAATTATCAGCACCTGTAACTTACCTGTGGCACCTAACAGGTGTTGGCAATAACTAAATCACACTTGCAGCCAGTTGACATGGATTAAAGTTGACTCAACCTCTGTCCTGTGTCCTTGTGTGTACCACATTGAGCATGGAGAAAAGAAAGAAGACCAGAGAAATGTCTGAGGACTTGAGAAACCAAATTGTGAGGAAGCATGCGCAATCTCAAGGCTACAAGTCCATCACCAAAGACCTGAATGTTCCTGTGTCTACCGTGCGCAGTGTCATCAAGAAGTTTAAAGCCCATGGCACTGTGGCTAACCTCCCTAGATGTGGACGGAAAAGAAAAATTAACATAAGATTTCAACGCAAGATTGTGCGGATGTTGGATAAAGAACCTCGACTAACATCCAAACAAGTTCAAGCTGCCTTGCAGTCCGAGGGTACAACAGTGTCAACCCGTACTATACGTCGGCGTCTGAATGAAAAGGGACTGTATGGTAGGAGACCCAGGAAGACCCCACTTCTTACCCCAAGACATAAAAAAGCCAGGCTGGAGTTTGCCAAAACTTACCTGAAAAAGCCTAAAACGTTTTGGAAGAATGTTATCTGGTCAGATGAGACAAAAGTAGAGCTTTTTGGGCAAAGGCATCATCATAGAGTTTACAGGAGAAAAAAAGAGGCATTCAAAGAAAAGAACACGGTCCCTACAGTCAAACATGGTGGAGGTTCCCTGATGTTTTGGGGTTGCTTTGCTGCCTCTGGCACTGGACTGCTTGACCGTGTGCATGGTATTATGAAGTCTGAAGACTACCAACAAATTTTCCAGCATAATGTAGGGCCCAGTGTGAGAAAGCTGGGTCTCCCTCAGAGGTTATGGGTCTTTCAGCTGGACAATGACCCAAAATACACTTCAAAAAGCACTAGAAAATGGTTTGAGAGAAAGCACTGGAGACTTCTAAGGTGGCCAGCAATGAGTCCAGACCTGAATCCCATAGAACACCTGTGGAGAGATCTAAAAATGTCAGTTTGGAGAAGGCAGCCTTCAAATATCAGGGTCCTGGAGCAGTTTGCCAAAGAAGAATGGTCTAAAATTCCAGCAGAGCATTGTAAGAAACTCATTGATGGTTACCGGAAGCGGTTGGTCGCAGTTATTTTGGCTAAAGATTGTGCAACCAAGTATTAGGCTGAGGGTGCCAATACTTTTGTCTGGCCCATTTTTGGAGTTGTGTGTGAAATGATCAATGTTTTGCTTTTTGCTTCATTCTGTTTTGTGTTTTTTCATTTAAGACAAATTAAATGAAGATAATAATACCAAAGAATTTGTGATTGCAATCATTTTCAGGAAGAAACTGAGTATTATCTGACAGAATTGCAGGGGTGTGAATACTTTTGGCCATGACTGTATATATATATCTACTATATAATTGTCTAAGGGTACTTCCGTCTGTCCTTCTGTCTGTCACTGTTATTCGTTCGCTGATTGGTCTCGGCAGCTGCCTGTCATGGCTGCCGCGACCAATCAGCGACGCGCATAGTCCAGAAAAAAATGGCCGCTTACTCCCCGCACTCACTGCCGGCGCCCGCATACAAACGCTCACACAGGGTTAATGCCGGCGGTAACGGACCGCGTTATGCCGCGGGTAACGCACTCCGTTACCGCTGCTATTAACCCTGTGTGTCCCCAACTTTGTACTATTGACGCTGCCTATGCGGCATCAATAGTACAAAATGTAATGTTAAAAATAATAAATAAAAAAAAAAAACCTGCTATACTCACCCTCCGCCGCCTCTCTCGCTCCTCGCCACGCTCCCCGGACCGCTCCATTACAAGCGTCAGCTTGCGGTGCGGTCCCGTCCCAGGGCTGGTGTGCGGCAAGGACCTGCCGTGACGTCACGGTCATGTGACCGCGACGTCTTCATAGGTCCTGCTCCCTCCAGCCCTGGCACTTGCAATGGAACTCGGCTTCAGGAAAATGGCCGCCGCGATCTCGATCTGCGCACGCGCAGCATCCAGCGGCCATTTTCCTGAAGCCGACCACTAGCACAGGATCCCAGGAAGAGAAGAGGCAGGACGCAGAGGAGCAGCGACAAGAATGGTGAGTATGATACACTACAAGGGGCCCTCGGATCGTTAGGTGAGTATGTTTATTTTTTATTTTTTGGCCCTATACGTGCCTCGGTAATATACTACGTCACTGGGCAATATCCTACGTGGCTCTGCTGTATACTACAAGGCTGGGCAATATACTACGTGGCTGGGCAATATACTACAAAGCTGTGCAATATACTATGTGGCTCTGTGCAATATACTACGTAGCTGGGCGGCAATATCCTACGTCGCTATGCTGTATACTACGTTGCTGGGCAATATACTACGTAAATGGGCAATATACTACGTGGACATGCATACTCTAGAATACCCGATGCGTCAGAATCGGGCCACCATCTAGTATATATATATATATATATATATATATATATATATATATATATATATATATATATATATATTTGATCCCACTCTCATCCTGGTCATCAGTATACAATCCATTTTTTACTCAGCAGCCATTAACCTTTTACAGGAGCATTTACAGTCTCCCATCTTACAGAAAAGCAATATATAAATAAAATTGCCAATGCTATACTGTAGCTCCATATGACATCCAATTATTTTCCTGCACCCATCTGATTTCGGAAAGAAATCACGGCATGCGGTGATTATTTTATCACACTGAATACAGGTGAGAAAAAATACACAGATCTGCACTGCGTCATTCAATATCATTGGTCCGAGTGCGATCCCTTTTTTATCAGATTGCACTTCCTGATTTATACGGTCATGTTAGCGAGCCCTTACATTCTGGGGGGCCACTTTTTAGTTACAAGTAAATATTACCTGACCCTTTTTCACATATTCCCGGACCAACACATTCTCCATACTTTTAATTGGAAAGTTGGTTGCATATGTTGCAGTTTTAAACTGTACAGTTAATAGTTGTGTGATTTTACAGATAGACAACAGTTTTGGCAACAAATTGCACGTCAATTAACAATTTGAAATCCACAATGTTTTGGGATGAAAGCACATGTCAGTACGGTTTATCGCCACATCATGGATTATTGCGATGTGGCCACTACATTTAAAGTTTAAATGATAATTTCATACCAGACAACCCATTTAACCTCTTTCCGACATCGGGTGTAATAGTACGCCGATGTCGGAATCCCTCCCTTTGATGTGGGCTCCGGCGCTGAGTGAGCATTTCTGCTACATACAGGCAATCTGATCATCACCTGTATCCCGATCAAAGTACTGCAGTTTTTAGTCTCCCATGGAGACTATTGGAGCATGCAAAAAGTAAAAAAAATGTTTTTAAAAATATTAAAATCATAAAAATATAAAAGTTCAAATCACCCCTTTCGCCCCAATCAAAATGAAACAATTAAAAAAAAAAATCAACCATACACATATTTGGTATCGCTATGTTCACAATCGCCCAATCTATCAATATACAAAAAGAATTAACTCGATCGTTAAATGACATAATGAGAAAAAAAGTCAAAACTCCAGAATTACGTCTTTTTGGTCGCCGCAACATTGCATTAAAATGCAATAACACGCAATCTAAAGATTGTATCTGCACGAAACGGTATCATTAAAAGCGTCAGCTCGGCGCCAAAAAATATAAGCCATCACCTAACCTGAGATGACGAAAAATGGAGACGCTACGGGTATCGGAAAATGGCACAATTATTTGTTTTTAGCAAATTTTGGAATTTTTTTCACCACTTAACTAAAAAAGAACCTAGACATATTTGGTGTCTATGAATTCGTAATGACCTGGAGAATCATAATGGCAGGTCAGTTTTAGCATTTAGTGAACATGGTAAAAAAAACCATACAACTGTGGCATTTCACCACACTTGGATTTTTTTCCCATTCTCCAGTACATGATATGCTAAAACCAATGGTGTCGTTCAAAAGTACAACTTGTCCCGCAAAAAACAAGCCCTCAAATGGCCATTTTGTCCAATAAATAAAAAAGTTATGGCTCTGAGAAAAAGAGGAGCAGAAAATGAAAATGCAAAAACAAAAATACCTCTGGTCGTTAAGGGGTTAAAGGTCATATGAAATACAGATAGGAAGCTTCTGAAACCTTAAAGGATCTTTCCGGTTTCTTTGTTAGGCTACTTTCACACTAGCATCGTGCAATGCGACGTGCCGACGCAAAAACGCTAGCGTTGAAAGCACCGCACAACGGGGGCAGCGGATGCAGTTTTTCAACGCATCCACTGCCCCATTGTAAGGTCCGGGGAGGAGGGGGCGGAGTTCTGGCCGCGCATGTACGGTCGGAAATGGTGGACACGTCGCACAAAAAAACGTTACATGTAGCGTTTTTTGTGCCGACGGTCCGCCAAAACACGACGCATCCGTCGCACGACGGATGCGACGTGTGGCAATCCGTCGCAATGCATCGCTAATGCAAGTCAATGGAGAAAAAACGCATCCTGCAAGCACTTTTGCAGGATGCCTTTTTTCTCCAAAACGACGCATTGCGATGGAGGCCAAACGACGCTAGTGTGACAGTAGCTTTAGGCTGCAGTTTGCTTTTTAAAATAATAAACTGTTCTCAACTGAGCTTCCCCAGGTCCAGCACTAAGTCTCTGCTGCTGCTCCCGGTGTCTGTTTTTTTCTGCAGCGCTGCAGTCAATGAGTGAGTTTAGCTGCTCTAAGCTATTTGTGCCATCGACTTGTGCAGTGCCGCTGAGCTCAGTTGATCTCTGCAGAGCCTATCAGCAAGACATCAGCTCTGCAGCCAATAATGAACCCCAGGAGCATCAGTGGAGATTCAGCGCTGGACCCGGGAAGGAGAATAAAATGCAGCTTTTGGTTTGTTTGTTTTTTTTCAAACCATCTGCAGGTGGAGAAGAGGATTTTTTATTTGGGCAGAGAACTTGAAATTTAATGTAGATAAACGTGAGGTTATGTATTTGGGAAGATTAAATAAATTGTATTATGATATACTAAGTGGTAAAACACTGGATAAAACTCACTGATAAAGACTTTGGCGTATGGGAGGACAGAAAACTCCACTTTGATCAGTGTCAGGCAGCTGCTGCCAAGTCAAATAAAATAATAGGATGCATTAACCCCTTTCTGCCATTAGACATATCCCGTCGAGGTGACCTGGGACTTAATTCCCAGGAACGGGATAGTACGTCATAGGCGATCGGCCGCGCTCACAGGGGGAGCGCGGTCGATCGCGGCCGGGTGTCAGCTGATTATTAAGGCTGACATCCGGCACGGACCGCTCCCGGCACATTAACCCCCGGCGGCATAGGGAAGCATCGCACAGTGAGGGGGCTCCCTGCGTGCTTCCCTGAGACCCTCAGAACAACGCGATGTAATCGCTTTGTTCCGAGCATCTCCTCCGTCTTCCTCCCTGCAGGCCTCGGATCCAAGATGGCCGTGGGGGGCCTTCTGGGTCCTGCAGGGAGGTGGCTTGCAAGCGCCTGCTGAGAACAGGCGCCGGCAAGCCTGCAGCACTGCCTGTCAAATCGCTAATCTGACACAGTGCTGTGAAAAGTGTCAGATCAGCTATCTGACACTATACCATGATATCCCCCCCTGGGACAAAGTACAAAAGTAATAAAAAAAATGTACATGTGTAAAAAAAAAAATCCTAAATAAAAAAAAATATATAACGTATATACTCGAGTATAAGCCGAGATTTTCAGCCCAAAAAAATGGGCTGAAAGTGCCTCTCTCAGCTTATACTCGAGTCAAGGAAGGCAGGAGGGTCGGTGGGTGAGGGGGAGCGATGCCTGTCAAATACTCACCTACTCCCGGCGCTCCTGACGCAGTCCTTGCATGTCTCACAGTGTTCGGCGTGGCAGCTTCAAGTTCTTCCCCTCTTCAGCGGTCATGTGGTACCACTCATTAAAGTAATGAATATGGACTCCACTCCCACAGGGGTGGAGCCGCATATTCATTACTGTAATGAGCGGTACCATGTGACCACTCACTACAGGAAGAAGCTGCCGCACCGTACACCGTGGGACATGCAGGGAGTCGGGACCGCGTCGGGAGCGCCGGGAGTAGGTGAGTATATTTACCTTCCCTCGTTCCACTGAAGCTCCGTCTTCCCGTCCTCTTGCTGTGACTGTGCAGGTCAGAGGGCACGATGACGTATTAGTGTGCGCGCCACCCTCTGCCTGAACAGTCAGTGTGGAGAGACGGGACGCTGAGGAGCAGCGGGCAGCGGCGAGAGGTATGTCATTTTTTTTATTTTTTTTAGTGCAGCAGCAGCATTACATGTGGCACATTGTTATATGGAGCATCTATGGGGCCATAAAGAACTGCATGGAGCATTATATGGGGCATCTATGGGGCCATAACTTCATGGAGCATCTATGGGGCCATAACTGTATGGAGCATTATATGGGGCATCTATAGGGCCATAACTTCATGGAGCATTATATGGGGCCATAACTGCATGGAGCATTATATGGGGCACCTATGGGGCCATAACTGCATGGAGCATTATATGGAGCATCTTTGGGGCCATAACTGCATGGAGCATTATATGGAGCATTATATGGGGCCATAACTGCATGGAGCATTATATGGGGCACCTATGGGGCCATAACTGCATGGAGCATTATATGGAGCATCTTTGGGGCCATAACTGCATGGAGCATTATATGGAGCATCTTTGGGGCCATAACTGCATGGAGCATTATATGGAGCATCTTTGGGGCCATAACTGCATGGAGCATTATATGGGGCATCTATGGGGCCATAACTGCATGGAGCATTATATGGGGCATCTATGGTGCCATAATGAACTGCATGGAGCATTATATGGGGCATCTATGGGGCCTTAAAGAACTGCATGGAGCATTATATGGGGCATCTTATGGGGCCATAAAGAACTGCATGGAACATTATATGGGGCATATTTGTATATGGAGCATCTTATGGGGCCATAATGAACTGTATGGGTATGGAGCATTATATGGGGCTCCTGATTCAATATGGATATTCAAAAACACTTAACCTACTGATGTCTCAATTAATTTTACTTTTATTGGTATCTATTTTTATTTTTGACATTTACCGGTAGCTGCTGCATTTCCCACTCTAGGCTTATACTCGAGTCAATAAGTTTTCCCAGTTTTTTGTTGCAAAATTAGGGGGGTCAGCTTATACTCGGGTCGGCTTATACTCGAGTATATACGGCAGGGGTGTCAAACTGCGTTCCTCGAGGGCCTCAAACCGTGCGTGTTTTCAAGATTTCCTTCTCATTGCACAAGGTGCTGGAATCATTCTGTGCAGGTGATTAAATGCAGTTTGACACCCCTGATATACAGTATATTGTTCCAATAAATACATTTCTTTATGTAAATAAAAAAAACAATAAAAGTACACATATATAGTATCGCCACGTCCGTAACGACCCAACCTATGAAACTGTCCCACTAGTTAACGAGGCAAAAAACAATGCTTAATCATCATACCGCCGAACAAAAAGTGGAATAACACGCGATCAAAAAGACGGATATAAATAAACATGGTACCGCCGAAATCGACATCTTATCCCGCAAAAAAAGAGCCACCACACAGCGTCATCAGCAAAAAATTTTATAGCACTCAAAATAAAGGGATGCAAAAATAATTATTTTTTCTATAAAATAGTTTTTATTGTATAAAAGTGCCAAAACATAAAAAAAATGATATAAATGAGGTATCGCTGTAATTGTACTGACACAAAGAATAAAACTGCTTTAGCAATTTTACCAAATGCAGAACGGTATAAACCCCCAAAGTAGTTCACAAATTGCTGTTTTTTGTTAATTCTGCCTAACCAAAACCGGAATAAAAAGTGATCAAAAAAGTCATGCGCCCGAAAATGGTACCAATAAAAACGCCAACTCGTCCCGCAGAAAATAATACCTCACATGACTCTGTGGACCAAAATATGGAAAAATTATAGCTCTCAGAATGTAGTAATGCAAAAAATATTTTTTGCAATAAAAAGCGTCTTTTAGTGTATGACAGCTGCCAAACATAAAAACCCGCTATAAAAACCCACTATAAATAGTAAATCAAACCCCCTTTATCACCGCCTTAGTTATGGAAAAATAATAAAATAAAAAAATGTATTTATTTCCATTTTCCCATTGGGGTTACGGTTAGAGTTGGGGCTAAAGTTAGGGTTAGGGCTAAAATTAGGGTTGGGGCTAGAGTTGGGGTTAGGGTTTGGATTACGTTTACGGTTGGGTTAGGGGTGTGTCAGGGTTAGGGGTATGGTTAGGGTTGGGATTAGGGTTAGGGGTGTGTTTGGGGTGTGGTTAGGGTTGGGATTAGGGTTAGGGATGTGTTGAGGTTAGGGATATGGATAGGTATGTGTTGGGGTTAGGGTTGGAGTTAGAATCAGGAGGTTTCCACTGTTTAGGCACGCCAGGGGCTCTGCAAATGCAACATGACGTCCGATCTCAATTCCATCCAATTCTGCGTTGAAAAAGTAAAACGGTGCTCCTTCCCTTCCGAGCTCTGCCGTGCACCCAAACAGTAGTTTACCCCAACATATGGGGTATCAGCGTACTCAGGACAAATTGGACAACAACCTTTGGTGTCCAATTTCTCCTGTTATCCTTGGAAAAATACAAAACTGGGGGCTAAAATATCATTTTTGTGGAAAAAAAAGGATTTTTTTATTTTCACGGCTCTGCGTTATAAACTGTAGTGAAACACTTGGGGATTCAAAGTTCTCATAACACATCTAGATAAGTTCCTTGGGGGGTCTAGTTTCCAATATGGGGTCACTTGTGGGGGGTTTCTGCTGTTTAGGTACATCAGGGGCTCTGCAAACGCAACGTGAAGCCCGTAGACCATTCCATCAACGTCTGCATTCCAAAACGCCACTTCTTCCCTTCCGAGCTCTGCCATGCGCCCAAACAGTAGTTTTCTCCCACATATGGGGTATCAGCGTACTCAGGACAAATTGCACAACAACTTTTGGGGTCCAATTTCTCCAGATACCTTTGGGAAAAATAACAAAAATTGGGGGCGAAAAATCAATTTTGTGAAAAAAAATAAGATTTTTTATTTTTACAGCTCTACATTATAAACTTCTGTGAAGCACTTGGGGGTTCAATGTGCTCACAACACATTTAGATAAGTTCCTTAGGGGGTCTACTTTCCAAAATGGTGTCACTTTTGGGGGGTTTCCACTGTTTAGGCACATCAGGGGCTCTCCAAACGAGACATGGTGTCCTATCTCAATTCCAGCCAATTTTGCATTGAAAAGTCAAATGGCGCTCCTTCCCTTCCGAGCTCTGCCATGCGCCCAAACAGTGGCTTACCCCCACATATGGTGTATTGGCATACTCAGGACAAATTGTACAACAACTTTTGGGGTCCAATTTCTCCTGTTACCCTTGATAAAATGAAACAAATTGGATCTGAATAGTGTTGAGCATTCCGATACTGCAAATATCGGGTATCGGCCGATATTCGCTGTATCGGAATTCCGATACCGAGTTCCGATATTTTTGTGATATCGGAAATCGGAATCGGAAGTTCCTATAAGTTCCCAGGCGTGTGCGGTGCGTATGGTTCCCAGGGTCTGGAGGAGAGGAGACTCTCCTTCAGGCCCTGGGATCCATATTCATGCAAAAAATAAAGAATAAAAATAAAAAATATGGATATACTCACCCCTCCGACGGACCCTGGACCTGAGCGGTGCAACCGGCAGCCTCCGTTCCTAAGTATGCAGTGAGTGTAGGACCTGCGATGACGTCGCGGCTTGTGATTGGTTGCGTGACCGCTCACGTGACCGCGACGTCATCGAAGGTCCTTCACTCTGCATTCTTAGGAACGGAGGCAGAAGCTTGCAGCGGTGACAGCCAGGGCTCGTCCGAGGGTGAGTATATCCATATTTTTTATTTTTATTCTTTATTTTTTACATGAATATGGATCCCAGGGCCTGAAGGAGAGTATCGGGATAGTATCGGGTATCGGTATCGGCGATATCCGATATTTTTTGGATATCGGCCGATCCAATCCGATACCATACCGATACTTTCAAATATCGGAAGGTATCGCTCAACACTAGATCTGAATTACATTTTTTGCGAAAAAAAGTTAAATGTTCTTTTTTTAAAAAAACATTCCAAAAATTCCTGTGACATACCTGAAGGGTTAATAAACTTCTTGAATGTGGTTTTGAGCACCTTGAGAGGTGCAGTTTTTAGAATGGTGTCACACTTGGGTATTTTCTATCACATAGACCTCTCAAAGTGACTTCAAATGTGATGTGGTCCCTAAAAAAAAATGGTGTTGTATAAATGAGAAATTTCTGGTCAACTTTTAACCCTGATAACTCCCTAACAAAATAAAATTTTGGTTCCAAAATTGTGCTGATGTAAAGTATACATGTGGGAAATGTTACTTATTAAGTATTTTGTGTGACATATTTCTGTGATTTAAGGGCATGAAAATTCAAAGTTGGAAAATTGCAAAATTTTCATAATTTTTGCCAAATTTCCATTTTATTCACAAATAAACTCAAGTAATATCAAGAAAATTTTACCACTACCATGAAGTACAATATGTCACGAGAAAACTGTGTCAGAATCACCGGGATGCATGCAAGCGTTCCAGAGTTATAATGTCATAAAGGGACAGTGGTCAGAATTGTAAAAATTGGCCCAGTTATTAACATGCAAACCACCCTTGGGGGTTAAGGGGTTAAAAGAGTCTCAGACGCTCATAGTTTTGCCCTATATAAGTCACTTGTGTGACCACACTTAGAATGCTGTGTATTTGCGTTCCCGTTTATAAGAAGGACATAGCTGAACTATAGCGGGTGCAGAGAACAGCAACCAAGGTTATTAAGGAAATGGGTGGACTGCAATATCAAGATAGGTTATTAAACTTGGGTTTTTCAGTTTAGAAAAATGAAAGCTTAGGGGCGATCTCATTATAATGTACAAATATATGAGGGGACAGTACACAGATCTTCCTAATGATCTTTTTATGTCAAAGTCTGCAATGGGAACAAGGGGGCATTCTCTTTGTCTAGAGGAAAGAAGACTTTATCATAATCACAAATGTAGATTTTTTACTGTAAGGGTACTGTCACACTCTGCAACTTTCCAACGATCACGACCAGCGATACGACCTGGCCGTGATCGTTGGAAAGTCGTTGTGTGGTCGCTGGAGAGCTGTCACACAGACCGCTCTCCAGCGACCAACGATGCTGAGGTCCCGGGTAACCAGGGTAAACATTGGGTTACTAAGCGCAGGGCCGCGCTTAGTAACCCGATGTTTACCCTGTGTAAGGTTTCTCTTACTGAGAGTGTTGGGGGACACTCACTTGGCCGCGATATTCAAGCACACGGGCACGGGTTTGTAAAACAAAGCAGTCCATGCGGTTTATTAAGCCTCATAAACCGGGTTACGCACAGTTCATAACATGAAACACAACAGGCACCAACTGGTGATATTTACTTGCAGCTTCAAACACTTCAGTGTACGGCTTTGCCTCACGGACACTAACGTGCTGGGCCTCTCACTTCGCCCAGTTACCAGGGTGTCCGTACGCCGTACACTACACCAACGTCCCAAGTCACAGACAGCACATGTGACTCCGGGTTGTCGTCTCTAAACACGCTGGTCCTCCCTTAACCAGTTCCCAAGGGAGACCACACAGTTCATAGAACTTCACAAGCACTACCGGCCTGTACGATACCTGACGGGAGCTCCGGCTCCACCTGCTGGCTCCTTGTCAGTGCACTTCTCCGGGTAAACTGCCTAACAGGGATCACCGACTTGCCTGGCCGGCACACATTAGTCAGTCCAGACCCACGGAAGGACTGTAGCTTCCCCAGTTCCACTGTGCACTGCTCCGGGATCCGGTCCTCCTCCTAGGACCTCCCACTCCAGCAGGTGCTTTCCAGGAAGCCTCCTCCCAGGCTTCCAACACAGGAACACACCGAGCCCTCAGGAACTCCCTCAGGGATTTTGCACTTGGACCCTTCAGGTCCAAACACTGGAACCACACAGGAACATGTGACCACACTCTGGTCACGTTATGTACCTGTAACCACACCCACAGCAATGGATCACATGGGCTGGTCACGTGATCCTGACATCACTGCAGGTCAATTCTCACGGCCTCAATACAACTCCGTGCACATCCCGGGGAGACCATGCAGCGCCCCCTACCTGTTACAGGGGTTACTGCATCACATATATCACATATCCCCCCCCTCTGTTCACACCTGTAGGGTTGAACACCTGTCATACACGTGGGAACACAGGATATGTCATGCACGTTGCCTTGCCCTACCTGTCGAGAGAACCGTCTCAGTCGGTTTTGAGCATCACACAGACCCATCCAGTTGTTGAGTTTACCCCGCCCCCAGCGGTCAACATGTAGGCCTTGAGCTTTGGCCCTTAAGTTACAGTCTGTCCGTGTCACCAAACCTTTAGTCAAGTTTGTCTCTTTACTCGACCTCTCTCTCCAGGGTCGCCACCCACGGTTGGTACGGACGGACATTAGTCCCACTTACAGTCGAGACTAGCAACTGATCAGAGTCTGACCCTCCATCACTACGTCTACTACTGTACATGTCCTTTTTGTTTCCTTTTCCTTGGGAAGAAGGCGGCCGCCACCTTATGTTCTGCAGCTGTTTATTGACCTGCCATCTGTACAGTCTTAGCTGCTCTATTTCTCTCAAGTAGGCCTCAGGAGCATCCGGATATTCGCTAGACTCTCCTTGGACCCGACAACCAGGAATGACACCATTCCATCTTCACCCACCTGGGCCTCGTCTTCAGCCGGAATCCTCAGTCTCTTCACACCTGACACATCCACCATCTCCTGCATCGTTTTTCCAAATCGGCCAATGAGCTTCGCTACCAGAGCTCTGGGCACTTGGACTGTGTCCTCTACCAAGCCCAGACGACTTTGAGCTTTCCTGGCTTGCTCCAAACAACGAGTGGCCTCACCATTCCCCAACAGGACCCTCTGCTTCGTGCGGAGGCACCGTAGGTGCATGTCCCTCAGGACAGCCACCCTCTTCACTGTGACTTCCTTAGTAGACAGTACCACCAACTGTTTCGTCTCCAGTGCCCAGTGCACACTACACGCTTCCACTGCCTTTTTAAAGGCCTCATGCACACCCTCGCGGGTACATGCATCTTGCGCCTCTACGGGTACATCTATCACGCACTTGAAGAGCGGAGTCTCACTTCCTTCAAGAACAGATGGCTCCTGCCTTGCCATGGACCTTTCCATCAAGACACCTGTCACAACCGGGTGACCATCTTGTTCTGCTTTTAGCGCCAACTCCTCTTCAGCTTTACTCTCATTACCACTCTGGTACTGGCACGAGAAGTCTGCGACCACCACCTCTTTTCCTTGTAGAGGGCCTTTTAGTGCTTCTCTAAGCACTACAATGTCTTCCTTTAGGGTCTGATACACACTTTGCCATCTGAACAGGTGGCCTCTGAGCTCAGAGACTTCCTTCTCTAGCTCATCCACTCTGCGCTCAGCCGCTTGTCTCAGGACCCTTTCTCGTTCGACATGGTCGTTCACCGTCTCTATAACCAATTCCATCTCGCTTCTCCCATCCTCCGGACTGGTGAAACATCCATCACTTGAGGAGGTATTCACTTCCGGCACCATCACCTTGGTGGCCTCCTCCACTTCCGCACCCTCCGACTCTGCACTGTCAGGGTCGGCCCTCTCTTGGGTCTCAGCGGTGACGTCATTAGGTTCGTCCCTTTTCCCTGGGACTTCAGAGTACTTCATACACCCCAGGTCCTCAGCATCTTCCGTCAATTCCTCACACGGAGCAACGAGTTCAGCCCCTTTGGCTCTTTTACGTCTCCGGCGACGGGAGGAAGAATTGCCTGAGTCAACCTTATTACACTCTTTTCCACTGGCGTCACCGTCTGAATGGGAGTCGCCACCAATCGTCACCACAGGTCCTGGACCCCATCCTCCACCCGTCAGCACAGGTCCTGGACCCCGTCCTCCACCCGTCACCATAGGTCCTGGACCCCGTCCTCCACCCGTCACCACAGGTCCTGGACCCCGTCCTCCACCCGTCACCACAGGTCCTGGACTTCGTCCTCCACCCGTTACCACAGGTCCTGGACCCCGTCCTCCACCCGTTACCACAGGTCCTGGACCCCGTCCTCCACCTGTCACCAGGGCATATGCGCTTGTTACTGGCCATGACTTGTCACAGTCACCCCCAGAATCTGTGTCACACCCCACAGTCTGATGACCCTGCAAGTCACTCTCTGTCTGGGTGTCAGCTCCACGTGTTTTATCCAGCAGACCACTATCAGTCGTATTGTGGCACACTTCAGGTGACGTCAGGTCAGTTAGTTGGACAGTCGCACCTTTCCCTCTGGTCAGGCCTGCCTTCTCAACATTACTAACTGACATCCACATTATATCCACAAACACTTCAGCCTTTTCCCACAGTGCTACCAAATCTTGTCCTATTACCATAGGATACGGCAAGATCGGGTCTACAGCCACCTCATGGTATGTGGAAACCTCCGCTGCGACAATGTAGATAGTGGTTACCTGGAGATATTCAGTGTCGCAAGGTGACACAGAATCTCCTGGACGGGTTCTCAGCACAGACGCTTCTCTCCCCGGGTCTATCAACCCTTGCACACACTTTCCATCCAGCCAAAAAGGACACAGTCGTGACACCTCACTGATTGCCGCCCCTTTTTTGGCTCCGCCCCTTTTCTGGGCAAGTGCTCCGCTTTTTGATACCACCCCGGTTCGAGATTCAGCCCCCCTTCGGGATTCCACCCCTTTTTGGGCCATTACCCCTATTTGGGTTACCGCCCCTTTTTGGTTCTCCGCCCCCTTTTGGGCAACCATCCCCCTTTGGGCCACCGCTCACTATTAGGGATACTCCCCTCCTTGGGATACACCCCGTGAACTTCCCCACGGCACTCAGGCCCCAGTTCACACAGTACACCCCTTTGTCTCTGGGGTTGTACTGGCCCTTTAAGAGCCTGCACAAAAAGAGAAAATTTTTATTTTTTTTTCTCTATGTCACTTCACCAGCTCCTGCTGGTACCGCCACAGCTCCTGCTGCAGTCACACACAACCGGCACCTCCAGGTGCTGCCAACCATAAGCCACTACAGCTCCGCCTGCTGTGGAACCTCTCGCTGCAACCGCGGCTCTGCACGGCTCCACCGCTGCCGCTTGTCACCTTCGTGACCCCGCCGAGTCACAGCAGACGCTTGTCACTTTCGTAACCCCGCCGAGTTACAGCTAGACGCTTGTCACCTTCGTGGCTCCGCCACAGCAATTAACTCCACGTGTGCCAGCTGGATCGTTGCCAAAATTCTCCACCAATTGTAAGGTTTCTCTTACTGAGAGTGTTGGGGGACACTCACATGGCCGCGATATTCAAGCACACGGGCACGGGTTTGTAAAACAAAGCAGTCCATGCGGTTTATTAAGCCTCATAAACCGGGTTACGCACAGTTCATAACATGAAACACAACAGGCACCAACTGGTGATATTTACTTGCAGCTTCAACCACTTCAGTGTACGGCTTTGCCTCACGGACACTAACGTGCTGGGCCTCTCACTTCGCCCAGTTACCAGGGTGTCCGTACGCCGTACACTACACCAACGTCCCAAGTCACAGACAGCACATGTGACTCCGGGTTGTCGTCTCTAAACACGCTGGTCCTCCCTTAACCAGTTCCCAAGGGAGACCACACAGTTCATAGAACTTCACAAGCACTACCGGCCTGTACGATACCTGACGGGAGCTCCGGCTCCACCTGCTGGCTCCTTGTCAGTGCACTTCTCCGGGTAAACTGCCTAACAGGGATCACCGACTTGCCTGGCCAGCACACATTAGTCAGTCCAGACCCACGGAAGGACTGTAGCTTCCCCAGTTCCACTGTGCACTGCTCCGGGATCCGGTCCTCCTCCTAGGACCTCCCACTCCAGCAGGTGCTTTCCAGGAAGCCTCCTCCCAGGCTTCCAACACAGGAACACACCGAGCCCTCAGGAACTCCCTCAGGGATTTTGCACTTGGACCCTTCAGGTCCAAACACTGGAACCACACAGGAACATGTGACCCACACTCTGGTCACGTTATGTACCTGTAACCACACCCACAGCAATGGATCACATGGGCTGGTCACGTGATCCTGACATCACTGCAGGTCAATTCTCACGGCCTCAATACAACTCCGTGCACATCCTGGGGAGAGCATGCAGCGCCCCCTACCTGTTACAGGGGTTACTGCATCACATATATCACACCTGGTTACCAGCGTAAAAGAAAAAAAAAAAAAAAAACGTACATACTCACATTCCGGTGTCCTTCAGGTCCCTTGCAGTCTGCTTCCCGCTCTGACTGAGTGCCGCCGTAAAGTGAAAGCAGATCACAGAGGTGACGTCACCGCTGCGCTCTGCTCTTACTTTCCGGCCGGCAGTCAGTCAGAGCGGGAAGCAGACGGCAAGGGACCTGAAGGACACTGGAATGTGAGTATGTGCGGTTTGGTTTTTTTTACTTTTACGCTGGTAACCAGGGTAAACATCGGGTTACTAAGCGCGGCCCTGCACTTAGTAACCCGATGTTTACCCTGGTTACAAGCGAACGCATCGCTGGATCGCTGTCACACACAACGATCCAGCGATGACAGCGGGAGATCCAGCGACGAAATAAAGTTTCAAACGATCTGCTACGACGTACGATTCTCAGCAGGGTCCCTGATCGCTGCTGCGTGTCAGACACAGCGATATCGTATGGATATCGCTGGAACGTCACGGATCGTACCGTCGTAGCGACAAAAGCGCCACTGTGTGACAGTACCCTAAGAGCAGTGAGATTATAGAACTCCCTGTCACATGATTTACTAGAAAAGTACAAGGATTGTATGGATGCCTTTCTTGAAAAATCTAATATTACAGGCTAAGGGTACTATATTCTGTGATGGGGTGTTGATCCAGGGAACTGGTCTGATTATCGTCTGTGGAGTTGTTAAGGAATATTTCCCCTAATATGGAGCTATTAGTGTTTGCCCCATGGGGTTTTTGCCTTCTTCTTGGATCAACATGTTAGGCCATAGGTTGAACTCCATGTACTTAAGTCTACCTTTAACTTTAAAAACTATGAAACTATGATGAAATTAAGGAAAATCACAGTATTAATACATTTAAATCATAGACCAAGCCATAGACCAATACATTCCTATTATATTTAAAGGCATAGGTGTAAAATCATACAGTGTTTTGGTGACAAATGTTCCTTAATCTATGAATAGTTCTAGATTTCATGTACATCTGGGTTACATGCATAATTGTGGGATACAAGGTTTGCTTTCTGTAGACCTAAGCGTCGGGTGTTGTGTCATGCTCTCATCATTTTATCATTGTTGTTTCCAGAGAATGACATTGTTGTGAAGATTCAGAAATATTTTGACGCGTGGCAGGCTCTTCTGCTGAAACCAGACATATTCTTTAAAATTTCCTGGCTCTACAAGAAGTATGAGAAATCAGCGTGAGTTCCCTCTGACTAATCAATGCTTTCCCCACTGTGAGTGTAATTGTGTATGAACCCCCCAAAATTTAGCAGATTGTGAGTAAGTGTCTTCTCTTGGTATTTCAGCAATGATTTGAAAGAGGCTGTTGAAATTCTCATTGAGCAAAAGCGACGGGAGCTTTCCACTTCAGACAAGCTGGATGAGACTATCGATTTTGCAACAGAGCTCATTTTCGCACAGGTGTGTAAGTAAAGACCTGTATAAGTAAGTGTGCAGAGAAGTAGATGATACCTTGCTTACAAATCTAAGAGCTGAATGCTAAGAAGGATCTGATATCTGAAACATCTCATGCACACAAATACTGTATACCTGGAGCACACTGCAATCCATAGTTCAGATTGTACAGCCTCGTTGCTTTCCAGGCACTGCCGGACGGTGCGTCCAGGAGGCAGGATGTACTCGCCTACAGGCAGTGCCTCCGGGGCTACGTTGCCACTTTGAGTACAGATTTTCGGCACCAATTAGCTAATGTAGGTTACTTGTGAGTCGCCCACTAGGGCAGAGTACTCGGTACCGGGTCCGGTCGGCTATTAAAGGGGATGTCACAGTGGCTGCGACCCGGTCCGTGGCCCTGGGACTCACTGTAAAAAGGAACGGTCTTTTAAGGGAAAAGTGTTTATAAGTCTGTCGTGACGCCACCTGTGGTGTTCGGTCAATAATGGGACCAACGTTGCGTTAAAGGGGTCCTCTGGGGGGTGTTATTGCAGCACTGATGGTACACTTCCCACAGGTGAAGCGGGGTCCCCAGGGGTCCTAAGGTGTATGGTGGTGGTGACGGTTGCCGGTAAATGAGTAAAGGACACACGTTGTAAGTCTTGAATGACTTGAAAATTGTGCGGGAGCCCACGTAATTTTTTTCCATTTTTTTTATTTATTTAAACAGATATTGCGTTTAAGGCCGGGGTCACACTTGCGAGAAACTTGCACGAGTCTCGCACCTCAATACCCAACACTGCCGCTGACACTGGGACCGGAGTGTGTGGCTGTATGTATTTCTATGCAGCTGAACGCTCCGGTCCGAGTGTCGGCGGCAGTGCTGGGTATTGAGGTGCGAGACTCGTGCGAGTTTCTCGTAAAGTGTGACACCGGCCTAACGCAGATTTTTCTCTATCTATAGATCTATCTATCTATAGCTCTATCTATCTATCGATTGATATTGATATATCTACAGATAGATAGATCGATAGATAGATACATCTATAGATGAATAGACAGATCTATAGATAGATATATCCATCTATCTATATCTATCTATAGATGTATCTATAGATATCTATCTATCTCATTCCTTCTATCTAACTATCTATCTATCTATCTATATATCCCATATCTATCTATCTATCTATCTATCTATCTATCTATTTATCTCATATCTATCTATCCCATATCTATCTATCTATCTATCTATCTATCTATCTATCTATCTATCTGTCTATCTATCTCATTCCTTCTATCTATCTATCTATCTATCTATCTATCTATCTATCTATCTATCTCATTCCTTATATCTATCTATCTGTTTATCTACAGTATCTGTCTATCTATGTAATGGAGTGTGGGTTGGACAAATGTTAAAGAGGAGGTTGGACCAGAAATGACATCACAATTCTTTTTTTTTTCAATAATAGATCTTTATTTAGCTTTCAAAAACGCATACAAATCTGCATTAAAAAAACGCATCAAAAAACGCAGCAAATCCGCACCTGTGTTTTCTGGCAAAAGAGGGAAGAATCTGCACAGAAAATTCCACAGGCAAATCTACAACGTGTGCACATACCCTTAACCTGTTAAATGATGCTGTCAATCTCAGATAGTGGCATTTATAGTGTGCTAGTAGGGGGTGCAACATTCCATGTGCTCATCAGCGCCCCAGTGACGTGATCGCATAGCGCCACTGAGTTGCCATAGAAGCCGGGGTAATGCTTAAAAATGTATTTTAAAATATAAAAATTATATAAAAATTTCAAATCACCACACTTTTACCCCATTAAAAATAAATTAAAAAATACACATATGTGGTATTGTTACATCCATAAAAGTCCAGTCTATCAAAATATAAAATGAATTAACCTGATCGGTAAATTATATATTATGATTTTTCGGCTGCCACAACAATGCAAAAAAAAACATAATTTCTTCCACAAAATGGTATCCATAAAAACATCAGCTTGGGGTGTAGAAAATAAGCCTGCTCACAGCCACGTAGGCTAAAAATTGAAGGTGTTATGGGTCTTGGAAAATGGCAACACAAGGAAAAAATATACCGGTACATATATCAAAAAATGTATATATATAGCAAAAAAACTTGGAACAGTACCGTATAGATAAATCATAGGTGCAAGGCCCCCAAATCAAACATTCGTTTGTAATGATAATGGCAGTGTAAAAATCAGTTGGGTGCTGCCTGCTTTTTGTACTGATATATATATATATATATATATATATATATATATATATATATATATATATATAGATACATATATATATATATATATATATATATATATATATTTTATTTTATTTTACACATTTAAATTTTTTTTCGCTGCTTAAATGAAAAAACAAACAAAAAAAAACACTAGTCACTTTTACCAAATGGTGCACATGGTAAATAAAAACAATGCTAGAATTGCACTTTTTTGCAATTTTCCACACTTTGAATTTTTTTTCTCACTTTCCAGTACATGACATGAGAAAATGAATGGTGTCACTTAAAAGTACTCATTCCACAAAAAACAAGCCCTCATATGGCTATGTCGACAGAAAAATATAAAAAATGACGGCTTTCAGAAGAAAAAGAGAAAAAAAAATACAATAATGGAAAATAGCCATGTAGGGAAACGGTTAATGAATACAAAAATTCCACTGTTGCTACAAATGCAGAAAACGTGAGATACGTAGTTAACATTTTTTTATTAGAAATGTATAAGTCCTCCTTAGCAACAGAGTTCAAGATGCAGACTTCAAGTGAACTGAGAAAGAAATAGTATCCAGCTTAGCTTTAATACAAATCTGTTTGGGAAAGATGGGTGGATAAGGAATAAGGGTGCATGGCCGAGGGGGACGTCACCTGCCCCATCAATGCAGCAAATATTTAAAAAATGCTGCCCTCCTATAGTATTAAATTAGAAAGATGAAGGGTTAAAAGATAAAAATGAGCATTTATTGAAAAAAAGAACAGTCCAAATAACAAATGTAATTTTAATTAATATTTTCTTTCATCCAAGAACCAAGGAGATCTCACTGCTGAGAACGTGAACCAAAGTATCTTGGAGATGCTGATAGCTGCTCCTGACACCATGTCTGTCTCTTTGTACTTCATGTTTATCCTCATCGCTCAACATCCAAAAACTGAAGAGATGATCAGAAATGAGATCAACATGGTGATTGGTAAGTAACACATGACAAGAACACTGACATTTCTGGGATATCTCCAGATAGACAGCTTGGATATCTGAACTTTCATTTTACTTTAGGTGTGAAGTGATAAAAATACATTTTAAATAGGTTGTCTCAGTAAGACACTGTTAGCATATTACTATGATATGCCAGCAATCGGCAATTGGCAGTGCCAGTGATCTAACCACTGTAATCCCTATAAATTGCTAGTATTCGGCATGGCAGTGGCACTAAGAAATCAGCACAAAATTTTATTCAGCCAGCCAGCCATGTGATTGGACTTTGACGACATAATAAGATAACTAATGAGGCCTTTGAAGAAAGCAGCAACAAGAGGTAAAGCAACATAGTAACATAGTGTGTAAATAATGAGTAATATAGCTTGTCCTACAAACTCACACACGTACAGTATAATGCAGCCCCACAGTATTTCACACAAATTATAATGCATACATGTAACAGAAAGGGGCTTAAGCCAGCTCACCAGCAACCACCGCAGGTGCTCGGAACTCCGTGCAGATAAACGTAGAGTCCTTGAAAATGATGTTTAGTTCCAGCTCCTTAAAAATAATATTCTTTATTGAATCATATTTAAAATACACATGGCTTTGACAAAGATTGTTCTGATCGAAACGCATTGCCTCTGTCCGTGTCATGGCATTGGTTGAGGGAGAGCATGTTACCATGTGTATTTTTAATATGATTCAATAAAAGATTATTTTAAGGAGCTGGAACTACACATCATTTTCATAATGCATACGTACACACACACAGTATAATGCAGCCCCACACTATTACGCACACAGTATAATACATATATAAACACACAAACACAGATAGTATAATGCAGGTATATACACTGCAAAAAAGCATATACATACACATTATAATGCAGCCCCACAGTACAGCAGTATTACATACATATACACACAATACTTACCTCTCCCTGTTCCCCCACTGCTCTGGTTTCATAGAGTATAATGCAGCCTAACTCATAAAGTATAATGCAGCCTCCCTCATAAAGTATAATGCAGCCCCCATAGAGTACAATGTGGCCACCCCATAGAGTGCAATGCGGCCACCCCATAGAGTGCAATGCGGACACCCCACAAATTGCAATGTGGCCATCCCACAGAGTACAATGCGGCCACCCCATAGAGTATAATGCAGCCTCTCTGAGAGTATAATGCAGCTCCCCTCAGAGTATAATGCAGCCCCTCTCATAGAGTATAATGCAGCCCCAACACACACATTATAATGCAGCGCCACACACGCAAAAAGTATAATGCAGCCCCCAACACACAGTATAACACAGCCTGTAATAATTATAGGGGATAACTCAGGAGACTCTTTGTGTGGAACAAGACAACTACAGGACACAGTTTTATAAGTGGTAAAGTCTATATAATCACACGGTGATTCAAACAGGTGCAGAGAGAAACTCAAGTCCACAACACTTGGTGCAAATAATAAACGCAGCTTAGCAGTCTATAGGAAACTTCAGAGGAAAATGCAATCAAGCAGAAAGTCTATGAAGCACAGTTATTCTTGAGGATACTAGACACGAATAAATCCTTGTCTTAGTCCAGACACAGATAGATATGCTTATTAGGCAGTTCAAATCATATCTTAGCTCAACCAGGGAGGCCTGGTTAATAGTCTCAGGTTATTGCAAAGCAGCATGTCATGTCCAGCAAATGCAGATGGAAGTAAACACGAGCAGCAGATAAAGGAGGATTACTGGAAACTTGTGTATGCAGCAGGAACTCAGAGCAGAGTAGCAGGATCACCACACAGGTTCACAGAAGCAGGTGTATAGCCAGGGAGTAATCAGAGGTCAGGAGCTGGATGCAAGGCAGAATACTCTAGCACAGACTGAAGGCTGGGGTGGAGTTTTATAGCAGGAAGACTCAGTGCACATGAGACCAAAGATGCCATCTTGGAAAAGGGCAGTAATGCACAAAAGGTAAAAAATGTTCAGAGTCCTGACACAGCCCCACACACAAAAAGTATAATGTAGCCCCCACACACATAATAATGCATACACACAGTATAATGCAGCCCCACACTATTACACACACAGTATAATGCAAATATAAACACACAAACACACATAGCATAATACAGCTACATACACTGTAAAATGCATATACATACACACTATAATGCAGCCCCACAGTCCAGCAGTATTACACACACACATACACACAATACTTACCTCTCCGTGTTCCCTTCGCTCTGTCTTCATAGAGTATAATGCGGCATAACTCATAAAGTATAATGCAGCCTCCCACATAGAGTATAATGCAGCCCCCATAGAGTACAATGTGGCCACCCCACAGAGTGCAATGCAGCCACCCCATATAGTATAATGCAGCCTCCCTCAGAGTATAATGCAGCTCCCCTCAGAGTATAATGTAGCCCCTCTCACAGAGTATAATGCATCCCCAACACACACAGTATAATGAGTATAATGCAACCCCCCACACACAAACAGTATAATGCAGCCCCCTCACATACAGTATAATGCAGCCTCCTAACATAAACAGTATAATAAAGTTCCACAGACACAGTATAATGCATGTATACCTACCTACACACAGTATAATGCAGCCCCACAGTATTACACACACAGTATAATGTATACACATACACACAGTATAATGCAGCCCCGACACAGTATAATGCAGTCACCCACACACAAAGACACAGTATAATGCATGCATACCTACACACAGTATAATGCAGCTCCACACTATTAAACACACAGTATAATGCATACATACACACAGTATAATTCAGCCACACACTGTATAATGCATATACATATACACTATAATGCAGCCCCACAGTCCAGCAGTATTGCACACACACATACACACAATACTTACCTCTCCCTGTTCCCCCCTGCTGTCTTCATAGAGTATAATGTGGCATAACTCATAAAGTATAATGCAGTCTCCCTCATAGAGTATAATGCAGCCCCCATAGAGTACAATGTGGCCACCCCACAGAGTGCAATGCAGCCACCCCATAGAGTATAATGCAGCCCCCTTCAGAATATAATGCAGGTCCCCTCAGAGTATAATGTAGCCCCTCTCACAGAGTATAATGCATCCCCAACACACACAGTATAATGCAACCCCCCACACACAAACAGTATAATGCAGCCTCCTAACACACACAGTATAATGAAGTTCCACAGACACAGTATAATGCATGTATACCTACCTACACACACAGTATAATGCAGCCCCACAGTATTACACACACAGTATAATGCATACACATACACACAGTATAATGCAGCCCCCGACACAGTGTAATGCAGTCACCCACACACAAAGACACAATATAATGCATGCATACCTACACACACAGTATGATTCAGCCATACACACTGTATAATGCATATACATACACACTATAATGCAGCCCCTCAGTCCAGCAGTATTACACACACACACATACACACACAATACTTACCTCTCCCTGTTACCCAGCTGCTCTGGCTTCTGCAGCTCATCTCATCAACTCCACTGCTGTCACAGCATGGCACAGAGGAGAAGTGATGGGAGAGAGAGGGTCACCTGATTCTGTCTCCGCCATCATTGCTTTCATTGATGTCGGTGTCTATGATGCCGATAAGTTGAATGTGTGATGTGGAGGGAGGGCTGTGCCAGGCCCCTTTTACTCCCAGGCCCCTTAGTGGCACACTACTGGCTGGGGGCCCATGGGAGAGCGGGAGCCCATGGCAGCTGCCTGGTCTGACTGCCCCTAATGCCGGCCCTGAATATCTGAATGTGACATGCATTTGTGTTCAGCCCCCTGTAGTCTGACTGATACCCCTAAGTAAAATTGTCACTGACCAATTAGTCACACAATTAGTAAATTGAGTCCACCTGTGTATAACTCAGATTTTATGTGAAGGCCTGAGAGGTTTGTTTGAGAACATTAGGGATCATGAAAAACAAGGAACACAGCAGACAGATCAGGGATAAAGTTGTAGAGAAAAGTAAAACAGGGTTTGGCTATAAAAAAAATAGCCTAATCTCTGAACATCTCACGGCGCACTATTCAACGCATGATACAAAAATGGAAGGTGTATGGCATGACTGTAGACCTACCAAGACACAGCCATCCTTCTAAACTGATATCCCAAGCAAGGACAGCACTAATTAGAGAGAAGCTAAGATGTATATGGTCACTCTGAAGGAGCCTCAGAGATCCACAGCTCAAGTGAAAAAATCTGTCCACAGGACAACTATTAATTGTATACTCCACAAATCTGGCTTTTATGAAAGAGTAACAAGAAAAAATACATTTTTGAAACCAATCCATGAGAAGTCCTGTGTGCGGTTTGTAAAATTTCATTTAGGGGGACACAGTTATTATATGAAAGAAGGTGCTCTGGTCAGGTTATACCAAAGTAGAACCTTTTTGGGCTAAATGCAAAATGCTATGTGTGGCAGAAAACTAACTCTGCACATCACCCTGAAAACACCATCCTCACCATTAACCCCTTTCTGACCTCGGACGGGATAGTACGTCCGAGGTTAGATCCCCTGCTTTGATGTGGGCTCCGGCGGTGAGCCCACATCAAAGCCGCGACATGTCAGCTGTTTTGAACAGCTAAACGGCGTAGCGAGAAAAAAATTCGAAATGCCAAAATTACGTTTTTTTGGTCGCTGCGACACTGCATTAAAATGCAATAACGGGCGATCAAAAGAACATATCTGCACCAAAATGGTATCACTAAAAACCTCAGCTCAGCATGCAAAAAATAAGCCCTCAGCAGACCCCAGATCATGGAAAATGGAGACGCTACGGGTATCAGAAAATGGTGCAATTTTTTTTTTTTTTACCAAAGTTTGGAATTTTTTTTCACCACTTAGATAAAAAATAACCTTGACATGTTTGGTGTCTATGAACTCGCACTGGCCTGGGGAATCATAATCGCAAGTTAGATTTAGCATTTAGTGAACCTAGCAAAAAAGCCAAACAAAAAACACCCATGGGATTGCACTTTTTTTGCAATTTCATCGCACTTGGATTTTTTTCCCCATCTTCTAGTACACATCATGGTAAAACCAATGATGTCATTCAAAAGTACAACTCGTCCTGCAAAAAATACGCCCTCACATGGCCATATTGACAGAAAAATAAAAAAGTTATGGCTCTGGGAAGGAGGGGAGTGAAAAACGAACACTGAAAAACGGAAAATCCCAAGGTCATGAAGGGGTTAAACATGGTGATAGCAGCATCATGCTATGGGATTGCTTTTCTTCAGCAGGGAAGTCATTTAGGAAAACCTGTTAAATACTTTAAAAAAAACTTGCTATTGGGGTGTGGGTTCACCTTCAAGCAGGACAATGACCCTATGGGCTCATTTCCACATGCGAGTCACACGTCCGTATCTCGCATGTGGAAATCAAGCTGTGGAGCCGGCACTCCAGAGCGGAGCGTGCGGCCACATAGGAACACATGGAGCTGCACGCTCCGCTCCTGAGTGCCGGTGCCAGAGCTTGGTTTCCACATGCGAGATACGGACGTGTGCCTCGTATGTGGAAATCAGCCCTAAGCGTACTTCCAGAGCTACAATTGAAATCTGTAATTCCAGATCCCTGGACAAAGGTTAAAGGATGATGGCTACGGAAACCATTGGGATCTGTAAACAGAGTGGCTTGTGCTAAGCCTGTCCTTTGAAGCTTTATTTACTCTAGAGAGAGTATAAAGGAGGGCAACAAAATTAATAAAGGGGATGGGAGAACTACAATACCCAGATAGATTAGCGAAATTAGGATTATTTAAGGTACCGTCACACTAAACGATATCGCTAGCGATCCGTGACGTTGCAGCGTCCTGGATAGCGATATCGTTGTGTTTGACACGCAGCAGCGATCAGGATCCTGCTGTGATATCGCTGGTCGTTGATTAAAGTTCAGAACTTTATTTGGTCGTCAGATCGCCGTGTATCGTTGTGTTTGACAGCAAAAGCAACGATGTCAGCGATGTTTTACAATGGTAACCAGGGTAAATATCGGGTTACTAAGCGCAGGGCCGCGCTTAGTAACCCGATGTTTACCCTGGTTACCAGTGTAAAATGTTAAAAAACAAACACTACATACTCACCCTCTGATGTCTGTCACACGTCCCTTGCCGTCCGCTTCCTGCACTGACTGTGAGCTCCGTCCGGCCGCAAAGTGAAAGTACAGCACAGCGGTGACGTCACCGCTCTGCTGTTAGGGCCGGCACTCAGTCAGTGCAGGAAGCGGACGGCGAGGGACGTGAAGGTGAGTATATACTGTTTGTTTTTTTACATTTTACACTGGTAACCAGGGTAAACATCGGGTTACTAAGCGCGGCCCTGCGCTTAGCAACCCGATGTTTACCCTGGTTACCCGGGGACCTCGGCATAGTTGGTCTGTGTGACAGCTCTCCAGCGACCAAACAGCGACGCTGCAGCGATCGGCATCATTGTCTGTATCGCTGCAGCGTCGCTTAGTGTGAAGATACCTTTAGTCTAGAAAAAAGACGACTGAGGGGCGATCTAATAACCATCTATAAGTACATAAGGGGACAATACAAATATCTCGCTGAGGATCTGTTTATACCAAGGAAGGTGACGGGCACAAGGGGGCATTCTTTGCGTCTGGAGGAGAGAAGGTTTTTCCACCAACATAGAAGAGGATTCTTTACTGTTAGGGCAGTGAGAATCTGGAATTGCTTGCCTGAGGAGGTGGTGATGGCAAACTCAGTCGAGGGGTTCAAGAGAGGCCTGGATGTCTTCCTGGAGTGTAACAGTCTATAATATAACGCTGGGAGCGTCACTCTGTCCGAAGCCTTTATAGACTGCGCAAGCGCAAGCGTCGGCGCAGTCTGGACCCCACAGAGCGACGCTCCCAGGAGATCGCGGTATGCGTAAGCGCTGAACGCACACCGCGATCTCCAACGGAGAAGCAGGGACAAGCCAGGAGGCGGAGGGTGAGTATACTTACCTGTCCAGTTCCACCGACGCGATTCCGGGCCATGAATGTCCCCCTGCTCCCGGAATCGGCGCCTGCGCAGTCCGCGCTTTCCGGCGCCATTTTATTGAAGACAACTTGCAGTGTGTCTTCAAGAAAATGGCGCCGGAAAGCGCGGACTGCGCAGGCGCCGATTCCGGCACCAGGAGGACACAGAAAATGGCGCCGGAAATGAATGAGGTAGCGCAAGTAACAAATTGCTGTGCCATGAGGCTGTGGCACTTAATGCCACAGCTATTTGTTACTTACACCACCTGATTCATTTCCGCCGCCATTTTCTTGGTCCTGCTCCCGGAATCGGCGCCTGCGCAGTCCGCGCTTTCCGGCGCCATTTTCTTGAAGACACATTGCAGTGTGTCTTCAAGAAAATGGCGCCGGAAAGCGCGGACTGCGCAGGCGCCGATTCCGGGAGCAAGACCAAGAAAATGGCGGCGGAAATGAATCAGGTGGCGACAGCCGCCGCACCCAGCACAGCCGTCCACAGCCGACGCAGCCACCGCACCCAGCACAGCCACGCACAGCCGCCGCACCCAGCACAGCCATCCACAGCCGACGCACCCAGCGCAGCCACCGCACCCAGCACAGCCACGCACAGCCGCCGCACCCAGCACAGCCGCCGCACCCAGCACAGCCGCCCACAGCCACCCACAGCCACGCACAGCCACCTACAGCCACGCACAGCCGCTGCACCCAGCACAGCCACCGCACCCAGCACAGCCGTCCACAGCTGCCGCACCCAGCACAGCCACCCACAGCCGCCGCACCCACCACAGCCACGCACAGCCGCCGCACCCAGCACAGCCACCCACAGCCGCAGCACCCACCACAGCCACCGCACCCAGCACAGCCACGCACAGCCGCCGCACCCAGCACAGCCGCCGCACCCAGCACAGCCACGCACAGCCGCCCACAGCCACCCACAGCAACACACAGCCGCCTACAGCCACGCACAGCCACTGCACCCAGCACAGCCACCGCACCCAGCACAGCCGTCCACAGCTGCCGCACCCAGCACAGCCACCCACAGCCGCCACACCCACCACAGCCACCGCACCCAGCACAGCCACGCACAGCCGCCGCACCAAGCACAGCCGCCGCACCAAGCACAGCAGCCGCACCCAGCACAGCCACGCACAGCTGCCCACAGCCACGCACAGCCGCCTACAGCCACGCACAGCCACCGCACCCAGCACAGCCGCCGCACCCAGCACAGCCACCCACAGCCGCCGCACCCACCACAGCCACCGCACCCAGCACAGCCACGCACAGCCGCCGCACCCAGCACAGCCGCCGCACCCAGCACAGCCACGCACAGCCGCCCACAGCCACGCACAGCCGCTGACAGCCACGCACAGCCGCCTTCAGCCACCGCACCCAGCACAGCCGTCCACAGCCGCCGCACCCAGCACAGCCACCCACAGCCGCCGCACCCAGCACAGCCACCGCACCCAGCACAGCCACCGCACCCAGCACAGCCACGCACAGCCGCCGCACCCAGCACAGCCGCCGCACCGAGCACAGCCGCCGCACCCAGCACAGCCACGCACAGCCGCCTACAGCCACGCACAGCCACTGCACCCAGCACAGCCGCTGCACCCAGCACAGCCACCGCACCCAGCACAGCCGCCGCACCCAGCCACGCACAGCCACCCACAGCCGCCCGCACCCAGCACAGCCGCGCCACATACAGCCGCCCGCACTCAGCACAGCCACATACAGCTGCCCGCACTCAGCACAGCCGCCCGCACTCAGCACAGCCGCCCGCACTCAGCACAGCCGCCCGCACTGATGGGGGCGCAGGATGGAGCAGCACGTGATAGGATGGGGGCGCAGGATGGGAGCACATGACAGGATGGGGATGCAGCATGGAGCAGCACATGACAGGATGGGGGCGCAGGATGGAGCAGCACATGACATGGTGGAGCAGCACATGACAGGATGGGGGCGCAGGATGGAGCAGCACATGACAGGATGGGAGAGCAAGATGGGAGCAGCACATACCAGGATGGAGACCATATACCAATATAAATGCTCGCCACCCGGGCGTAGAACGGGTTCAATAGCTAGTATAGTATCTTACAGTTATTAGGTTCTGTAGAAGGACGTAGATCTGGGGATTTATTATGATGGAATATAGGCTGAACTGGAAGGACAACTGTCTTTTTTCGGCCTTACTAACTATGTTACTATGTTACTATGTCAGGCTTCCACATGCAGTGCTATTGTGATACATACAAATACCAAATTATCCAGAGAGTTAGCAGACTTTAATTAAGGGATACATTTAAAACATAAATTTTTTTTCTATCTATTAAAAGTGGTAAGTAAATTTAAAAAATACACTAGTGTGACAGTGTTATCTCTCTACTATTGATAATCTATAATTAATAAGGAAAAATGTGGTACTGAATTTTAAAGCCTTTTTTACGCACCGTAGGTCCATTGGAGGCCAATAGAATGACTACCAATCAATATCCAATAAGGCACTACTGAATAAGTCAATCATATTCCATGGTATATACATACCCAGTCATATCACTATAAATTTACCACTCCTTTAATTTTTTTCCCTAATTCATTATAGTCCCAGCACCCTGATGAAGCCCTTGTGGCGTAACTTGTTGGGGCGGCTATGTGATTGTGGTTTAGCTAACTCTAGAGAGACCAGTGTATATCCTAAACAGTGAGAGAATTGAGCTACCTTTAATCCCTAAACTGCAGTCATTACAATATTGAAAATGGAAAGGTTGCTCTGTGAAGTAAGGAGATCCTAGAGATTATCAATAGTAGAGAGATAAGACTGGCACACTATTGTGTTTTTAAATTTACTTAACACTTTTAATAGATAGAAATAAAAGTCATGTTTTCAATGCATCCCTTATTTAGTGTCTATTTATCCTCTTGGTAATTTGGAACTTGTATTTGTCATCCCTATAGGGGTGTATACACCTAATGGTTGTATTGTGACACATATGCCTTACTCGAATGTTAAACAGAAGTCAAGGAACATCAATCTCTTGAATGTATGGAGGACCCAGAAATAGGTACACAGTGCACTTTTCATTCTTGGGAAGTGTGCTACTCCTCTTCAACTACTGCATACAGAAGGTTGGAGTTCCCCAAAAATATCACAGAATGCCGTATGGGGTCTCTTGGCCACAGGTTATGCACCCCTGATACATACATACAGTGGGGCAAAAAAGTATTTAGTCAGTCAGCAATAGTGCAAGTTCCACCACTTAAAAAGATGAGAGGTGTCTGTAATTTACATCATAGGTAGACCTCAACTATGGGAGACAAACTGAGAAAAAAAAATCCAGAAAATCACATTGTCTGTTTTTTTATCATTTTATTTGCATTTTATGGTGGAAAATAATTATTTGGTCAGAAACAAAATTTCATCTCAATACTTTGTAATTTATCCTTTGTTGGCAATGACAGAGGTCAAACGTTTTCTGTAAGTCTTCACAAGGTTGCCACACACTGTTGTTGGTATTTTGGCCCATTCCTCCATGCAGATCTCCTCTAGAGCAGTGATGTTTTTGGCTTTTCGCTTGGCAACACGGACTTTCAACTCCCTCCAAAGGTTTTCGATAGGGTTGAGATCTGGAGACTGGCTAGGCCACTCCAGGACCTTGAAATGCTTCTTACGAAGCCACTCCTTCGTTGCCCTGGCGGTGTGCTTTGGATCATTGTCATGTTGAAAGACCCAGCCACGTTTCAACTTCAATGCCCTTGCTGATGGAAGGAGGTTTGCACTCAAAATCTCATGATACATGGCCCCATTCATTCTTTCATGTACCCGGATCAGTCATCCTGGCCCCTTTGCAGAGAAACAGCCCCAAAGCATGATGTTTCCACCACCATTCTTTACAGTAGGTATGGTGTTTGATGGATGCAACTCAGTATTCTTTTTCCTCCAAACACGACAAGTTGTGTTTCTACCAAACAGTTCCAGTTTGGTTTCATCAGACCATAGGACATTCTCCCAAAACTCCTCTGGATCATCCAAATGCTCTCTAGCAAACTTCAGACGGGCCCGGACATGTACTGGCTTAAGCAGTGGGACACGGCTGGCACTGCAGGATCTGAGTCCATGGTGGCGTAGTGTGTTACTTATGGTAGGCCTTGTTACATTGGTCCCAGCTCTCTGCAGTTCATTCACTAGGTCCCCCCGCGTGGTTCTGGGATTTTTGCTCACCGTTCTTGTGATCATTCTGACCCCACGGGGTGGGATTTTGCGTGGAGCCCCAGATCAAGGGAGATTATCAGTGGTCTTGTATGTCTTCCATTTTCTAATTATTGCTCCCACTGTTGATTTCTTCACTCCAAGCTGGTTGGCTATTGCAGATTCAGTCTTCCCAGCCTGGTGCAGGACTACAATTTTGTTTCTGGTGTCCTTTGACAGCTCTTTGGTCTTCACCATAGTGGAGTTTGGAGTCAGACTGTTTGAGGGTGTGCACAGGTGTCTTTTTATACTGATAACAAGTTTAAACAGGTGCCATTACTACAGGTAATGAGTGGAGGAAAGAGGAGACTCTTAAAGAAGAAGTTACAGGTCTCTGAGAACCCGAAATCTTGATTGTTTGTTTCTGACCAAATACTTATTTTCCACCATAAAATGCAAATAAAATGATAAAAAAACAGACAATGTGATTTTCTGGATTTTTTTTTCTCAGTTTGTCTCCCATAGTTGAGGTCTACCTATGATGTAAATTACAGATGCCTCTCATCTTTTTAAGTGGTGGAACTTGCACTATTGCTGACTGACTAAATACTTTTTTGCCCCACTGTATATATGTCTGTGACTTTGTCCAGTCTGATGACTAAAGAGCCCGGAGATGGTAAATATGTCACATTACATCTGTCTAATGTTTTAAAATTTAGACAATGGATGATTCTAGTTCCACAACTCGTCAATGTCAAAAGGCTGCCCTGATTCTCGCTGTACTTCTGGCAACATGTTACATAAATAATAATGATTAGTTTGTGAAATAAAGGTCTTTAAATGACATTGCAAAGCTGAAGCCACCTTCAGTCTCACAGTGGAATGCAATCATTGCCATCTATATACTGTATAAATAAATATACAGTATATATATATATATATATATATATATATATATATATATATATGTGGAAAACTGCAATTATTAAGGAGCACTTATAATATATACCGTATTTGAGATATAAATCTTAGAATATATGCCTTTGAGAGCTAAAAAATATATTGTATTTGCAAACATGAAGACTTTTGGTTATAGAGTATATAGTAAACTATATACAGGTGATTCTCACAAAATTAGAATATCATCAAAATGTTAATATATTTCAGTTCCTCAATACAAAATGTGAAACTCATATATTATATAGAGTCATTATAGTGATCTATTTCAAGTGTTTATTTCTGTTAATGTTGATGATTATGGCTTACAGCCAATGAAAACCCCCAAATCATCGTCTCGGTAATTTAGAATACTTTATAACACCAGCTTGCAAAATGATTTTAAAGTCCGAAATGTATGTTCAGTAAAGGCACTCAATACTTGGTAGGGGGGCTCCTTTTGCATCAATTACTGCATTAATGCGACATGGCATGGAGGCGATCAGCCTGTGACACTGCTGAGGTGTTATGGAAGCCCAGGTTGCTATGTTGACAGCCTTCAGCTTGTCTGCATTGATGGATCTGGTGTCTCTTATCTTCCTCTTGACAATACCCCAAAGATTCTCTATGGGGTTAAGATCAGGCGTGTTTGCTGGCCAATCAAGCGCAGTGATACTGTTGCTTTTAAACCAGGTATTGGTACTTTTGGCAGTGTGGACAGGTGCCAAGTCCTGCTGGAGAATGAAATTTCCATCTCCAAAAAGCTTGTCGGCAGAGGGAAGCATGAAGTGCTCTAAAATTTCCTGGTAGACGGCTTCACTAACTTTGGTCTTGATAAAACACAGTGGACCTACACCAGCAGATGACATGGCTCCCCAAACCAACACTGATTGTGGAAACTTCACACTAGTCCTCAAGCAGCTTGGATTGTGGCCTTTCCACTCTTCCTTTAGACTCTGGGACCTTGATTTCCAAATGAAATGCAAAATTTACTTTAATCTGAAAACAACACCTTGAACCACTGAGCAACAATCCAGTTCTTTTTCCCCTTGACCCTGGTAAGACACTTCTGGCGTTGTCTATTGGACATGAGTGGCTTGACATAAGGAATGTGACACTTGTAGCCCATGTCCTGGATATTTCTGTGTGTGGTGGCTCTTGAAGCAATGACTCCAGCAGCAGTCCGCTCCTTGTGAATCTCCTCTAAATTTTTGAATGTCCTTTTCTTAACAATCCTTTCAAGGCTGTGGTTATCCCGGTTGTTTGTGCACTTTTTTCTACCACACTTTTTTCTTCAACTCAACTTCCATTAATATACTTGGATACTGCACTCTGTGAACAGCCAGATTCTTTAGCAATGACCTTTTGCGGTTTACCCTCCTTGTGGAGTGTGTCAATGACTGCTTTCTGGACATCTGTCAACACTTATGAAGCCTTTGCAGGTTTTTTTTGTTAATTATTCTAATTTACTGAGATAATGACTTTTGGGTTTTCATTGGCTGTAAGCCATAATCATCAACATTAACAGAAATAAACACTTGAAATAGATCAATCTGTTTATAATGACTCTACGTAATATATGAGTTCCACTTTTTGCATTGAAGAACTGAAATAAATTAACTGTTTGATGATATTCTAATTTTGTGAGAAGCAGCTGTATTTAGGTACAAAGGATGGCTTAATAGCAAAGCTCATTGGCTAGGACTTTTGGATTATTATGGAGCTAGGATACAGATCAGATTAAAAACAGACTCACCAAGACCACTGGACAGAACATGGTACATTACTAAATATCTTCCTTATTATTGCAGGTGATCGGGAAGTACTGAGTAGTGATTTGCAAAAACTTAAAGTTACAGAGAATTTCATCTATGAGAGCATGAGGTACCAGCCTGTGGTAGACTTGGTCATGCGCAAAGCTCTGGAGGATGATATCATAGATGGGTATTATGTTAAGAAAGGCACCAATATCATCTTGAATCTTGGACGTATGCACAGAGTTGAATTTTTTCCAAAGCCAAATGAGTTCTGCCTGGACAATTTTGAGAAAACGGTACGTCCTCATGATGATGATGAATTGAAAAAACGCATCTAAATTAACTGATATATTCACATGAAGTGTTTCTGCTCATCACCTTGGGCATATTTAATGTTAAATTCATATATATTGCTACTCTAGAAAACAGTAGCTTTTCTATGTAAGAAAATGCCATTAAATGGATTTTTCCACTAAATACATTTTACACCTACTCTCAGGATAGGTGATATATGTACCATTGTTATTGGTCTTACCACTGGGACCTCCACCATTCACAGGAAAGGTGGTCTTAGGCCATGTGCACACGTTAAGTATTTTTTGCGTTTTTTTCGCGTTTTTTCGCTATAAAAACGTGATAAAAACGCGAAAAAAACGCTTACATATGCCTCCTATTATTTTAAGTGTATTCTGCATTTTTTGTGCAAATGTAGCCTTTTTTCCGCGAAAAAATCGCATCGCGGAAAAAAAAGCAACATGTTCATTAAAATGCGGAATTGCAGGGGATTCCGCACACCTAGGGGTCCATTGATCTGCTTACTTCCCGCACGAGGCTGTGCACACCATGCGGGAAGTAAGCAGATCATGTGCGGTTGGTACCCAGGGTGGAGGAGAGGAGACTCTCCTCCATGGACTGGGCACCATATAAGTGGTCAAAAAATAAGAATTAAAATAAAAAACAGTCCTATACTCACCCTCGATGTCTTCCCGCCTCCACTGCATGCTGTCGCTTCGGTTCCTGTAGCTGATGTGCGGTGAAGGACCCTGCCGATGACGTCACTGTCCTGTGATTGGTCGTGAGCGGTCATGTGACCGCTCACGTGACCGTGACGTCACGGAAGGTCCTGTGCGCACAGACCAGCTATAGGAAGACGAACGGACGCCGCTGAGGAGATGTCTGGGTGAGTATAAGCATTTTTTTATTTTTTTTATTATTTTTAAACATTCTATCTTTTACTATAGATGCTGCATAAGCTGCATCTATAGTAAAAAGTTGGTCACACTTGTCAAACAGTATGTTTGACAAGTGTGACCAACCTGTCAGTCAGTTTTCCAAGCGATGCTACAGATCGCTTGGAAAACTTTAGCATTCTGCAAGCTAATTACGCTTGCAGAATGCTAAAAAAACGCGAAAAAAACGGAAAAAAAACGCAAAAAAAAAAATGCGGATTTCTTGCAGAAAATTTCCGGTTTTCTTCAGGAAATTTCTGCAAGAAATCCGCAACGTGTGCACATACCCTTAAAGTCTTCCGTGTAAATAGAGCAATAGTGGGCATCTGTGACTACCACACTGTTCATTCATGTAGGAGTTATAAAGATAGCCATTCTCTCACTCCAATATAAGTGAATAATTAAAAAAAAATAAAACAATCTACCCGCATCCTAGTGAAATAATAAAGACATACTTGATAAAGTCCCCTGCATGGATACATATACAGGCCCCAATTCATCATTGCGGTTTCTTCACTTCTCTGGAGTAATTTGCTCCTCTTTAGTGACTTTTGTATTTGTGCCTTTATTCTCTATAAATTTTGCGTCATGCTTTAAGTCTTTCTTTTTTCAGTCTTATTTTAATTTATCCCCGATAACTTTGCTTATGCTGATGTTTTAGACAGATTCATGAAATGCGATTTTTACCAAATTAGAGCGTTTATTATTTTGCACCAAATTCATGACCCATATGCGCCATTTCAAAAAAAATTGAAAAAAACATAATACAAATAAAAGAAAAGTGACTTCAAGAAAATCGCAAATGGTGAATCGGAGTCACGGTGTCTAAGTGATACCAATATAAGAAGTCACATGGATGCTGGTGGATTTGTTTTAACTTTTTCGGGTGTTATTATATATCAGATTACAACGATAGAGTTGGGTTACATCTATGAGACACACCAATAAAAATGTATTTATACATATATGAATTAATGCATAATGTATGCACAATATATGAATAATAATAATAATAATAATAATAATAGTAGCATAGATGAGATGAGGTATGTGAATTTTATCCTAATGTCACATTTCTATTAAAATGTGATCTATCCCTGACACTTTGACTGACAGCCTGCTCATCAGTGTGAGAGTGCATAGCAGGTTGTCAATGGAAGTGTGAAGAGTGAGTAATTCATCTTTATATAGTGAGCATTGACTGTAATCACTTCCTTCTCTGCCCCAATGACTGGAAGCAAGCGTTTTTATATATACATCAAGAGAATGCCAAGAGTGTGCAAATCAGTCAGCAAAGCAAAAGGTGGCTACTTTGAAGAACCTAGAATATAAGACATAATTTCAGTTGTTTCACACTTTTTTGTTAAGTATATAATTCCACATGTGTTAATTCATAGTTTTGATGCCTTCAGTGTGAATGTACAATTTTCATAGTCATGAAAATGCAGAAAAATCTTTAAATGACAAGGTGTGTCCAAACTTTTGGTCTGTACTGTAAGTTCATTTTCTCCTATAGGGTCAGCTCCAGGAGAGTAGCCAGGCAGGATTTTAAAGGGGATCTGTCAGTAGGATCAACCCTCCTAATCCCATCTACATGGACATGTAGGTCATAGGAAGCTGAATAAAATGATATATTGATATCTGCCATCTGATGTCTTGTTCCTGTTTTTCTTAATATGTAAATGAGCTGTTAAGATCTATGGTTCAGACACCGATCTATATGAGAATCTGTCTCCATGGGGCGTTGCCAGTGTGAGATATGTATTGACTGACATTTTGCTTTCAGAATCATACACAGCTGTACAGTAAGATCAGGACTAACACTGTACATCAGAAGTGAAGTTTGCTTCATTACAAACAGCAGTAGCACTTGCCATCTCATAGTGCTGGTAGCTCTGCTATGCATAGCTGTGCCTTATTATAATCAACTCAATACAGCAGAGTTGAACTTTGTCCTTTTGCAAACACATTAGCAGTCATGTCAGCTCTCCTGTAGTCCACCCTCCATACAAACACACACCACTGCAGCTGCAAATGTGTTAATACAACAGAAGAGCATGAGAGTAGACTGTTGGTCATTACATGTCTCACACTGGTATCTCCCTCTTTCATTTAAAATTACCATAACTCTGGAGGCAGAGTCTCATACAGATCTGTGTCCCATAGCCTGGAACAGCTCATTTTCCTATAAGGTATCATTTTATTATGCATATTATGACCTTCATGCCCATATAGATGGCTATTTATTTTCAGATTGACCTTATATCTGAAGGTAATTAATATTTTTTTACATGATAGGCTCACTATAACAGTGATCTACCCACAAATATCATCTGAATGTACTCAGTGCATCATACATCACATTCAACACCACAATTTGAAATGTTTCCCTGTAACTCAACCTGACTTATGAAAGGAAGCTGTCATGTCAAAAACGGACATTAACCTGCAGATATAGAGTTTATCTGCAGGTTAATAGCGCTCCGAAGTCGTGGGACTGCTGCACTGAGAGACCCACTGCTGTGGGGAAATGAACTTTATTCTTCCCAGAAGCCTTTAGCTTTCAGTCATAGAGGCATGGCCAATGTGGCTTCAGTCACTGCCTACTACATAGAGAACAGTAACTATAACAACACCCCGGCACTGGGGTGTGGTTACATCCACCACCTACTATGTACTTAGTGGTGACAGAAGTTCGCCTCTATGACTGAAAGCTGGAGGCTGCCAGCAAGAATAAAGTTAATTTCCTCCCAGCAGCTGAGCTTTCAGTCTGGAGGGCCCATGGCTTCAGAACATTAATAACCTGCACATATTATCCCCATATCTGCAGGTAAATAGCCTAATTTGATTTGACAGGTTCCCTTTAAGTGAAAAAAATGTCAGTAGTTTCCTTTTAAACTATAATGCAAACTCCAAAAACTAACAATTCATCTTAAAAAGAGCTCCGAACACTGTTTTAATCTGATTCTATTTTCTGATTTTACTTTAGGTTTAGTGATTACTGTCATGCAGTAAAATTAAGGACAAGCACATTTACGTTTTGGGAGCAATATAGTGGAAATAAATACTGTAGGACAATCTCATAGATGCCCTTTTTGAAAGTGCATCTCTGTCATAACAGTGACATTTTAAGTTGAAAATACTCAAAAGGGACGCAAATGCTGTGGCTAGTTTCAATTGTTACAATATCTTATTAAATACTGTAACCCCAGTGATAATTGCATGTTGTTCTGAGCACATCAAACTTATTGAGAATTTCACAAGAAAAACAATGGTGTGCTTGGTTTTAACTTAACTTTATTCTTTCATGAGTTATTTACAAGTTTATAACCACTTATAAAATGTGTTCAAAGTGCTGCCCATTGTGTTGGATTGTCAATGCACCCTCTTCTCCCACTCTTGACACACTGATAGCAACACCGCAGAAGAAATGCTAGCACAGGCTTCCAGTATCTATTGTTTCAGATGCTGCACATCTCGTATCTTCACAGCATAGACAATTGCCTTCAGATGACCCCAAAGAAAAAAGTCTAATGGGGTCTGATTGGGAGACCTCGGTGGCCATTCAACTGGCCCACAATGACCAACCCACTTTCCAGGAAATAATAAAGTTATGTTAAAACCAAGCACACCATTGTTTTTCTTGTGAAATTCTCAACAAGTTTGATGTGTCACATGACCCTCTTCCCATTGATAAAAATAAAGTTGGATCCAAAATGGCTGACTTTGAAATGGCCGCCATGGTCACCACTAGTGTTGAGCATTCCGATACTGCAAGTATCGGATATCGGCCGATATTTTCTGTATCAGAATTCCGATACCGAGTTCTGATATTTTTGTGATATCGGAAATCGGAATCGGAAGTTCCCAGTGTATGGTTCCCAGGGTCTGGAGGAGAGGAGACTCTCCTTCAGGCCCTGGGATCCATATTCATTTAAAAAAAAAAAGAATTAAAATAAAAAATATGGATATACTCACCCCTCCGGCGGCCCCTGGACCTTACCGATGTAACCGGTGCCTCCGTTCCTAAGAATGAGGAGTTTAGGACCTGCGATGACGTTGCGGCTTGTGATTGGTCGCGTGAGCGGTCACGCGACCAATCACAAGCCGCGACGTCATCGAAGGTCCTAAACTCCTCATTCTTAGGAACGGAGGCTGCCGGTTACATCGGTAAGGTCCAGGGGCCGCCGCAGGGGTGAGTATATCCATATTTTTTATTTTAATTCTTTATTTTTTACATGAATATCGATCCCAGGGCCTGAAGGAGAGTCTCCTCTCCTTCAGACCCTGGGAACCATCCAGGATAGCTTCTGATACTTGTGTCCCATTGACTTGCATTGGTATCGGGTATCGGTATCGGCGATATCCGATATTTTTTGGAAATCGGCCGATCCCATCCGATACCGATACCTTTGAGTATCGGAAGGTATTGCTCAACACTAGTCACCACCCATCTTGAAAAGTTTTTCCCCTCCATATACTAATGTGCCACAAACAGGAAGTTTATATTACCAACCATTCACATTTTATTTAGGTGTATCCATATACATTGCACACCCTGTATAAACCTCTGACAACATGTCTCTGAATTTCCAAGTTATAAATTTTGAATTTTTTTTCTGAAAAGGAGAAATGGTCAAAATTAAAAAACAAACAAACAGTGCTTTCATACCTCAAATAATGCAAAGAAAACAAGTTCATAATCATTTAGAAACAACAATTCTAATGTTTTAACTCGGGAAGAGTTCAGAAATCAATATTTTGTGGAATAACCATGATGTTTAATCACAGCTTTCATGCGTCTTGGCATGCTTTCCACCAGTTTTTCACACTGCTTCTGGCGTAAAAATGTAAGCAGTTCTTCTTTGTTTGATGGCTTGTGATTATCCATCATCCTCTTGATTACATTCCAGAGGTTTTCAATGGGGTTCAGGTCTGGAGATTGGGCTGCCCATGACAGGGTTTTGATGTGGTGGTCTCTTTGTTGACTTATCTATATATGTAGTGGCACCAATGCAAAATCTCCAAGTCTCCCATTTATCCCAAATATCAATGGGCTTTACTGGTATTGGACTTCTTATTTGGGCCAAAGGACACTTTTGGGACCCACCCAGGTTCCAGTGCCCAAGTAGAACCGAAACTCCCTGCTCCCGCTATAGCTACCCCGCTGTGTATACATTTACATATACAAATTCTCTTCTGGCACGTTCAAAAAGAAAACAAAAATAGCATTTCTAGATGCAAAAGTTTAAATTAAAATGGTTAGTAAATGAAGTATGGCATAAAGAGGTGTAAAATAAAATGTTACATTATTATTTCACCAAAATTCTGATGATTTATTAAAAGATTTAGTATTATGTTAAATATAGTTTTGAATTATCTTCTCATTTAGTCAAAAAAGCCTAAGAACAAACAGTATGTTCCATTTAATCAGATGGTTTCTATCAGATTTCAGATTCTCAATTTTTCACTAGTCATATAAGATGATAGTTTATAGACATGAACCACAAAACAAATGCTAAATTAAACTATGGCACACCACCATCTCTCGCACATGACCATACTATGTCTCAAAACCAATTCTGCATGGATTTCAGCACGTTCAGACACTACATACTCTGAATGCTAAAAAAATAAAGACAGAAACATAATTGAATACCCTGCAGTAAATAAACAACAATAGTGCATGAAAATGACATGCTTACTTAGCATGTTTTTTGATCCAAAAAATGTAAAAACCATCCCGCCACTTCACGGTGACCCTAATCGGGACTAACTCTAACATTAAAAACCTTACCGTTTGTCAAGTGACGTGCATGTGGATAAGAGCTGAGAAGAACTGGGCCCAGCTAGTGGACTCTGAATGCTGCCAGATGCAATACAATTGTTCCAAGCCCCATAAGATGCTATGTGGACAATTTATGTTCCTAGAGAAGTCAACTGTCACTGAACTGACTAGACACCAGAAACCTACAGGTTTTGTATTAGTCCCTCTTGCCACCTTCACCCACCAAACATTGATTTAATGGATAACTGTTTTTGAAGCAGAAAACTATTAGACCCTGATGCCCCGTAATTTGTAGGAAAGCACATGAAGCTCATAAACTACATGTAACAAAGACTGTAAGAAACTATATGGTGTATAAATAAGGAAACATACAAATAATGTACAGATGTTGGTAACATATGGCATTTGTCTGGGTTATTAAGGATTATACGATACTGGATTAAAGAGGTGTCTCTTTTAGTACTAAATTCATTTGTATACTAGTTATTAAATACTGGGAGTGCTGCATACTCTTACATTAAACTCTTCTAAACTGCCTACCCTGATGATTCCAGGTCCCACATCGCTACTTTCAACCCTTTGGATTTGGTCCCCGGGCATGTGCAGGAAAATACATAGCAATGGTGATGATGAAAGTGATCCTGGTGACTCTACTGAAGCAATACAAGGTGCAGAATCTGCATGGACGATCCTTGGAGAACATTCACAACAACAATAATTTGTCCATGCATCCTGATGAATCCCAGTCCTCGTTAGAGATGATCTTCATTCCTCTCCACACAGATCAGATCACACACTAGCACACGACATATTCATTTATGCCAAGTCTGGAACTCTGAATTGTGAATCATCTAGGCACAGTGTTGGTCTGTGTTAAATCTTGATTAAGCTCTTGCCATTGGTTGATGGCTGTCATTGTCAGTGACATGGTCTATTTTATGTATATTTAACAATATTATTAATAAAATATTCTGTTTATTTTCCATATTGGAACCATTTTTTTCAACAATTAAGCAGTGCTCAGCCCTTGTTCTAGTAGACATTAATGGGAAGGACTATGTGCAGAAGTAGTCACCACTCTATTGCTGGACTGCTGCCTGCATAGGTAATGAACAGTGGTTAATGTGCATTTGCATAAGACAATGCTGGGCAATAAAAAGGGATCCTGTCATGTTAAAAACCGCTATTAATCTCCTGATATAGGGTTGATCTGCAGGTAAATAACGTTCTAAAGCCATGTGTCCATTGCACTGAAAGCCCAAGTACCCAGAGGAAATTAACTTTATTCCTCCCAGCAGCCTTCAGCTTTCAGTCAGAGACACAGCCGACACGGCTTCAGTTACCGCTCAGTACATAGGGAGCAGTGGCTGTAACCACAACCCGGCACTGACTGACAGCAGGCTCAACAGTGCATCAGTGCTGAACTGGCTGTCAGTCAGAGCTTGGGTGGGCTTACAGCTGCTACTCACTGTGAATTCAGCAGTGACTGAAGCTGTGCCAGGCATGCCTATAGGACTGAAAGCTAGAGGCTGCTGAGAGGAATAAACTTTATTTGCTCTCTGCAGCCATGCCTTCAATGTGCTGGCCGTATGGCTTTAAAATGCTATTAACCTGCAGATCAACTCCATATCTACAGGTTAATAGCATATTTTGTCATGATGACAGGATCCTTTTAAACAACCACTGATTGCAACATGTTTTCCAGTCCTTAGTCATTTTGTACCCTGTTTACACAGGCAGACCATGCTGCAGATGCGTACAGAACAATTAGTAATAGACCAATCAGTGAGCATAGGCTGCCATTGTTCTCTGCAGCACAGGCTCTGTTTACAAATGACGATGAGCTGCCAAGAAAGATGATCTTTTCGTCAAACCAAAGGATCATTTCCCCCATTGAACAAATATTTTGCTTATCTCTTGGGAGATTGTCAGCCTGTTTAGACTGCACAACAAGCATTACAAGGAACACTTGTTCCCAATTATCATGCAGTGTAAATCTACCTTATTCTGTGGATATGCCATAGATATGTCAAGCTAGGAATATCTATTTACTACCTAGACATTCTTAAAAGTCTACTTGTGTATACTGCTTTATGAATTGTCTTTATAATTTGATGAAACGTACAAAGCTCACACTTCTGTTTTGGTTTCTGATTTTATGATTCAAGTTGGATAGGATTTATCAATTATGATCCATTTCAAAGATAGAGAAGACTAGATTATTCCTGCCATCATAACAACAATGGAAACCTAATGGAATGGAATTTTGGGGTATGTACACATCTTTTTCAGACAGGTTTACCCACTGAGTTTTTCAATAGGAAGATGTTTCAGGAAACACCATTGTCTTTTTTTGCGTTTTTTTTTTTTTTTTTTTTGCTGTTGCTTATTGAGCGCTTATTTGACATGGTTGATCTGTGCCTTTTTTTTAGTGTTTTTTTCCAGCACGTTTCAGGCATCTTTTTTCCTGGCATTTTCTAAAACTCCATTCAACAGTAAAAGAAACCACTAGTGTTTTTTCAAACAAAAACACTGCCAAATTGCTCAAAAAGATGCCCTTGGTCATCTGGGCTCTTTAAGCCATCCCATTAAGATTCATTATAAAGTATAGAGCATCTTCAGAGAGCGGAAAACATCAGAAGAACAGTCAGCTCACTTTTTATAACTGCTTTGCCAAGCTGAGGAAACTGTATTTGGGAATGCTATTCATATGTCACTGTATATTGGGGCACATTAGATCTCAGATCTCTGGTTTGAACATTTTTGATTGTTTATGGGACTGCTCTTCCACTTGTGAGGTGGGGCCAGGTGAATAGGCCATGGAAGCCTAGCCAGTGGACTCATCAAAAAGCAGAAAAGACTGGTGCATGACTTAGAGCTCAGACAGCTTGGATGTTTTGCAAAGGGGTTGGGTGGAAGAAAGATAACCATGGTCCTCAGGTGCCAACTCTGCGCTTTATGCAAGGGAACACGTGGAAGACAATGCCAAGGAACTGGAGCCACTGTCAACTGTCCAATTTAGCATCTTTTCAACATCTTGTGGCCTAATCATTTTGCCAGCATTAATCGGGCCTATGAAAAGATGCAAAATGTCCTGTCGCCTGCATTGACCTGAAGAAGGTGTTTCACTTGGGCATATCACAGGCATAGAATGACCATGTCCTCTCCTTGCAACAGGCCCACCATCACCACCAGTAACAGCATGGCTTCATCCTTTATTTGATGCTCTCCTATTTACAGGCACTATGCACCGGGCTGTACATGCACTATACAAAGGGATATACTGGCACTCTGGACAATGCTGTATCTTCACTGTGTACTAAGTTGTACGGGCACTAATAATCAGGCTGTAAAGAACAGAATATAAGGGCTGTGTGCAACAGGCTTTACGGCACTCTTTTCTCTTGTCTAACAATGCTGATAATGGCCACTCAACCCATGATCCGGCCTTTATACAGGCTGAGCTGCCCGATCACAGCCATGCCAATACTTGGCATGCCTGCAATGCAGAAGTTAGTGACCACAGTCATAAAGCTTGGTGATTGGCTGTGATGCAACCTTTCTCCAAGCTTTATTAGGTGCAGCCAGTACCGAAGGCTAAGACAGATTTCCGATTTGAAGTCTGTGTACGGGGTTCTGTGCACACAAGGTGTTTGGATTATGGCTCTTTGCAGTGAGATATATAATTAGTGTAGTGCGTGTGTAGTTTTCTTTCCTTGTATTTATTGAATACATAATTTGAAAAATGCCATGAGGTCCTCTTTAGTTTTACCAACCTGCTAAGGGAAAGTAGATAGCTGGGGGCTGGTGTTACTATTCTGGGTAGGTGTCAATATTCATAAAGCTTCTCAAGTTATTAATTATCAGCTCACAGCTGTCTACATAGCCTTTACTGGTCATTAAAAAGGGGGGACCATAAAAAAATGACATGGAGTCACCTCTATATTTAATAACCAGCAATGTCTAAATAGAAAGCTCCGGATTGATTTTAGTAGGTTGAGAAGGGGCCATGGATATTGCCACGCTGCCAGTCTAAAAACCATCAGCCCTCAGCCACCCCAGAAATGGTGCATCCATGGTGCAGGAGTGAGTACACAAATAACTCTCTCCTCACAGCTGACATCACTCACTACACACCTATATGAGACAGCATCAATGTCTTCCAGGCAACTAGTAGGGTATATGCATACAATGTCTTTAAACTCAGGCAAACCCACCAAGTTTTTCAGTTAGAAGGCGCTTCAGGAAAACATCAACAGTATTTTTCCTGAAATAACTTCCTCGTTTTTACGCAGTGGCTCTGCGTATCAGTGCAGAGATGGCTGTCAGTCAATGTGCTACAGCATGCTTACGGCTGCCGTTCACTGTGTACTGGACCAGAGGCTGCCAGGAGGAATAAAGTTAATTTCTTCCCAGCAGCTAATCTGTCAGTACGGCAGCCGCACAGCTTGTGACAAGCGTTGACATCAGAAAGCTTTTTGCAGTTCATAGCCAATGAACTGCGGTAACTTTACTGATGTCGTTCGTCAGAGCAGCCAAATTCACACCCTAGTGTCATTGTGTTCCAGCCACCATGTTGAGCCATCACATTACTGATGTCACCATTCAGCACTGCATCTGGATTTAGCCGAGCCCGAGATCATCTTGGGACGTGTGATGGATTTACAGCACAACCCTTTGGATTATTTTATTTTTTAAAGGTAATAAATGGGTAAATGGGGATTTCTTTTTACATTTAAAGGACTTTTTTCTCTGTACGTATTTATTGCTTTTGACTACAGGGTTACTGATGAGGTTGTCTGATTGACATCTCTCCATTACTAACTCTGGGCTTGATGTCAGAAGACATTACACAGCTGACATCAACCCCCAAACCATTACCCCACTTGCTAACACACCAGGGCAAGCAGAAAGAGCTGAGGCTAAGAGCCAGAATTGGCACATTTAATGGATGTACCATTTCTGAGGGGTTGAGGCCGGTGTTATTAGTCTGGGGGGGAGCCAATATCGATAACCCCTTTTCAGCCTATTAATATCAGCACACAGCTGCCTGCTTAGTCTTTGAGCAAGCACTAAAATGCTCAGGTGCTCGTTGCTCGGGTCGAGCAGATTGGAATACTCGGGTACCCCACCCGAGCAACGAGCCCAATGTAAGTGTATGGGAGACCCGAGTATTTTTACCGTGATCCCCCCCCGGGGGGGTCCTTTTAAGGTCCAAAAACGTCTGAAAATGATGGAAACACTGCTCAAATGACACAGGAACACCAAAAACACACTAAAACGAAACCAAAACGGATTTTGCTGGGAAATATGTTAAGGTACATCCTTTGCAGGTTAATGACTTGCCTGTAAGGCCAAATTATTAACCCCAGGAAGAAAATTTCCTCCCCCACTTAGGCTTAGTTCAGACGCAGCGTTTTTGCTTTAAACCACTACAAATGCGTTCACTGGGAAATGTCATTGTAACATTTAACAACCCTAGCTGGCCATGTGGTGTGTGCCCAATTCCCAATTCATGTCCAATTCCCCAATGTGGGGTCCTTTTTTACAAATTAAAATAGTGCCATTACAGGCCTCTTGCCCAAAATGCACCATACAGAGCACGTTCACCCTGGTGATCTAGTGGCAGTTAAAGGACACATTGCAGGAGACAGAATGAAGAAGTAGGCCCAATGTAATGTCATGCCCAATTCTCCAATGTGGGGTCCTTTTTTTTTTTTACAAATTAAAATAGTGCCATCACAGCCCCCTTGCCCCGTATACCCATGTGTGGTTGTGAAGAGGTGCATGAGAATACACCTTCCCAAAAGAGAGAATGTATTTGAGGTTATGTTTCGCTGTTTTCACTTGGTGTATAGAAATCTTTCCCTATCCAGCCCTTGTTCATTTTTATAAGAGTCAGCCTGTTGGCATTTTCAGTTTACAGGCGGATGCGCTTATCTGTTATAATTCCACCAGCGGCACTAAAAACCCACTCTGACAGAATGCTAACAGCAGGGCAGGCCAGGACCTCCAAGGCGTAGAGAGCCAGTTCATGCCACGTGTCCAGCTTCGATACATAATAATTAAAAGGCACAGAGGAATCACGGAGAAAGTTTGTAAGATCTGCAAGGTACTCCCTCACCATGTTCCCAAACATTGCACTTCTTGTGACAGCACCCCTTGCCTCTGTGCCATCACGATGGGACGGTCTGAGAAAACTGTCCCAGAACTTTGCCATTGTTCACCTGCCTGAGCAGGATTGTACTTCTGTCTCTCTCGCTTGGACTCCTTGGTTGTACAACAAACTCTGACGTCTGTTGCCAGCATTCTCACATGGGAATTTTCGAAACAATTCCGCTACAAGGGCCCTCTGGTACTGCAACATTTTAGTACACCTCTCTGTCTCTGGTAGAAGAGATTGAAAGTTCTCCTTGTAGCGTGGGTCTAGAACTGTCACCAACCAGTAATTAGTGTCAGGCAAAAGTTTTATAATGCGAGGGTCAAGTGAAACGCAGCACAACATAAAGTCAGCCATGCGTGCCAGACTGCTAACAGGAAAGACTTCTGGGTCCTCACCAACAGGACGACTAACCATGCTGTCCTCCTCCTCCTCATCCTCCTCCCTGTCCTCAGGCCGTCCCCACTGAACAGATGATATGACAGCTGTATTTGTAGTACCGTCTGTAGCGCATGAAAGTAGCTCCTGTTCTTCCTCCTCCTCCTCATTGCCTACCAATCCACATTGAGAAGACATGAGGCTGGGCTGAGTGTAATCCCGCTGTATGGTTCCTTTCTCCATGTCCTCGTGCTCTGCCTGCAATGCATCCTCTTTAATTGTGAGCAGAGAGGATTTCAGAATGCTGAGAAGAGGGATGGTGAAGCTAATTATGGTGTGATCGCCGCTCACCATTTTGGTGCAGTCCTCAAAGTTTTGGAGGATGGTACATATGTCGGACATCCATGTCCACTCCTAAGGTCTTATGTGTGGAGTCTGAACTGAATATCGACGGCCTTGTTGATGTTGGTAGTCAACAACTGCCCTCTTCTGCTCACAAATCCTTTCCAACATATGCAGCGTAGAGTTCCAGTGCGTGGGGATATCACACACCAGCCGGTGAGCAGGAAGCTGCAAACGCTGCTGAAGCAAGGCAAGGGCGGCTGAAGCTGAGCTGACTTTCTAAAATGGGCAGACAGATGGCGTTCTTTCACTAGCAGATCCGGCAGATCCGGGAAGCTTTCCAGAAAATGTGGAACCATGAGGTTCAGCACATGGGACAAGCAAGGTATGTGTGTGAGCTCACCTTGCCTCAGAGCCGCCACCAGGTTATGGCCATTGTCACACATGGCCATGCCTGGCTGTTGGTTCAGCGGTGTCATCCAAACCTCTGACTGCTCTTTCAGTGCTGTCCACAACTCTGCTGCATTGTGCGGTTCGTCACCTATGCAGATTAGCTTCTGCCACTTGGCTGAGGCAGTGCTGTAGTGCTTCCAGCTTCTGACTGATGTGTTGATTTCAGAGATGGAGGATGAAGAGGAGGAGGTGCAGGAGCTGTAGACTGTGGGGGCAACCCTGACTGACATAGGGCCAGCAATCCTCGGCGTGAGGAGGATGTGTTCCATCCCAAGGTTCGACTGGGTCCCGGCTTCCACTATGTTAACCCAGTGTTCTGTCAGTGAGATGTACCATCCCTGCCCACAAGCACTTGTCCACGTGTATGTGGATAGGTGGACTTTCCCTGTAACAGCATTGTTGAGGGCATGGGTAATATTGTGGGACATATGCTGGTGTAATGCCGGTACGGCACACCAGGAGAAATAGTGGCAACTGGGGGCCGAGTACCTTGGGACCTTGGGACAGGTTGCGGAAAGCTTCCGTCTCAACAAGCCTAAAAGGCAGCATTTCTAGCGCAAGCAGAAGAGAAATATTAGAAATGAGGACTGTGGCCAGTGGGGCGTTGGCTGGATATTTCCGCTTGCATTCCAAAGACTGGGTTATAGACAACTGAAGGCTGTGCTGAGACAAGGACGTGGATGGGTTTGATGATGGTGCTGCTTGACTGTGGGCCACAACAGGTGCAGGGCTAGAGGCATCTTCACATGCACGGTGTACAGAGGATTGGCTTCTACACAAAACAGTGAAAGAAGCAGTGGTGTGACCTGCAGGCAGTGGTCCTAGAGCCTGGGGCTCACAAAGTCGGGTGCTTGGCTGCCATGTGCCTGATCATGCTGGTGGTGGTCAGGCTGGTTGTTTTGCTATCCCTGTTGATGCGGGCATGGCAGGTGCTGCAAATGGCCTGTTTGGGGTTATCGGCAGAGTCTTTAAAAGATAACCAGACTCGGGAAGATCTAACAGTTTGAATGGCAACTTCCCTCATGTTGGTGTTACGGGGAACAGATGCATGCCTTCTGTTTGTGGCCACCACACTGCTTCTTCCTGCCTGTTGGGGTAATATGCCTCCTTCCCCATGTGTGCTGCTGCCCTCGCACTGCATGTCCTCCTGCGAGGTTGGGTCAGTCACTATGTCATCCACCACCTCGTCTCCCACATCTGCACCCTGCTCCTCCTCCTGACTTTCTGGAAATTGTGTCTCATCATCGTCCACCTCTTCAGACACTTTCCCACATCGCCGTTTTGTGTACGGGGCTGGTCAAAGCTTTGGGCATCTCTACATGCAATCTCAGCTGTCACCACTTCAAGTTGACTGGCCGAGAGTTTTGAATCTTGAAATGGAAAGCTGAACAGCTGTTCAGAGTGTCCAAGTGTGGGATCAGTTGTCTCAGGGCACTCGGCATGGTGGGTTGAAGGAGGATCAGGGTGAGGAATATCCGGGCCACACTCACGGCTACTCATACTTGACAGTGTGGAAGACATGGTGGTGGTGGTGGTGGCTAAGTGACTGGAAGCATTATCCGCTATCCAACCAACAAGTGTTTCACACTGCTCTGGCTTCAATAGTGGTGTGCTGCGGTCCCCTAGAAACTGGGACTGGAAGGTCGAGCGAGAAGATGTGGGTCTTTGTTGTGACCCACTTTCACCTTGCCCACGGCCTCGTCCTCTGCATGCACCATCATCATCACGTCCACTTCCCCATCCCTTGCCCCTTGCCTTGCCCATTTTAAATGGACTACTGCACTATTTCAAATGTTCAACACAAATATATTTATTAGTAGCGAAATAATATCTGATCAGTATGCCTGCAAATCTACGATTTTTCAAACCCAAACACCAGGCAGACCTCAGCCTGACATAACAATTTTGGGGGGCTTTTTTGTGAAGTTAATTTATGCAAAATAGTGCTGTATATAAATAGAGTAACAGACAGCAAAAAAAGGGGTACACAGGCCTACAATGACCAAACTTGGAACACGCAGATATATGAGGGCTGTCACGGAAATACCACACTGGCAAATATGTGGCCTTTTTATATTTTTTTATGCTAAATAGTGCTATATATAATTAGAGTAACAGACAGCAAAAAAAGTGGTCCTCCGGCCTACAATGACCAAACTTGGAGCATGCAGATATATGAGGGCTGTCACGGAAATACCACACTGGCAAATATGTGGAATGTTTTTTTCAAAATGCCAAATAGTGCTGTATATAATTAGAGTAACAGACAGCAAAAAAAGTGGTCCTCCGACCTACAATGACCAAACTTAGAGCACGCAGATATATGAGGCTGTCACGGAAATACCACACTGGCAAATATGTGGCCTGTTTTTTTCAAAATGCCAAATAGTGCTGTATATAATTAGAGTAACAGACAGCAAAAAAAGTGGTACACCGGCCTACAATGACCAAACTTGGAGCACGTAGATATATGAGGGCTGTCACGTAAATACCACACTGGCAAATATGTGGCCTTTTTATATTTTTTATGCTAAATAGTGCTGTTTATAATTTCAGTAACAGACAGCAAAAAAAGTCGTCCTCCGGCCTTCAATGACCAAACTTGGAGCACGCAGATATATGGGGTCTGTCACGGAAATACCACACTCGCAAATATGTGGCCTTTTAATATTGTTTTATGCTAAATAGTGCTGTATATAATTTCAGTAACAGACAGCAAAGAAAGGGGTCTTCCGGCCTACAATGACCAAACTTGGAGCACGCAGATATATGAGGGCTATCACGGAAATACCACACTGGCAAATATGTGGCCTATTTTTTTTTAGACATGCCAAATAGTGCTGTATATAATTAGAGTAACATACAGCAAAAACAGTGGCAAAACTGCCTAAAGTGAAAAAACTTAAAGCACGCAGATATATGAGGCCTTTTTTGGTGAATATAAAGCACCAAAAAAAAAAGTGGCACAAGGCTAGCACACACAACTATACTACGTATGCCTGACAAACTATGATTTTTAAACAGGCCTCAGTCTGACAGAACACACTGTATATTTGTTTTTTGGGGGGGTGAATTTTTTGGAAAAAAAATGCAACTATGCAACTAGGTATATAGTAAAGAAGCTGCAGCATCAGCAGCAGACAGTTATGGAGGTTTGAGAAGGATGCAGTGGGAGCAAAGGATGTACATACAGTGCCTGCAGGCCTTGCACTGATATGCATATTCTGTGCCCTGCCTACCTAGCGCTGCGATTTCGGGACCCACGAATTAGCCCTAAAAAGGACTGTTGGTTTCTCAGGAGTTGTGGATTTAAGAATTGCAGACCTACACTAACTCTACTAACCACAAATCTAACCCTATCTCGGCAGCAGCTCTCCCTGAATCTGGAGCAGGGCGGGCCAGGTCTCATATACTCGGGATGATGCTGTGCAGCCAAGCCGATCACTGCATGACCACAATAAAGATGGCTGCGGCGTTTCATGGCCTGGCAGACAATCCCTGCAGCGTGATTGTGTCTCTAAAGTCCGCCAAAAATGCTGGGTGGAGACTCCAGTTACCAACGAATAATCCCGGAAATGCTCGGTGCTCGCCAAGTACACCGAGCATAGTGATACTCGGGCGAGTAATGAGCAATGGCGAGCACGTTCACTCATCACTACTAGGAACATTAAACTTAAAGTGCCGTCGGTGAAGTTGGGTTCAAAGTTTGAGATCCTGGAGGTGGCCAATCCGCTGGCATTCAGAAAAGCTTCCTCCATCCCTTCGTATCCCTAACGTGTTACATAAATCTCTATTAAAGAAGTTTGTCCCATTAGCATTTTCTTCCTCATCCCCATCTCCTCCGTATTCGGTCAACGGTAGTGGAGCGCCCCCACATGTAAGGACAATGGGATACTCGGTACTGGGTCTATCTCTCTCGGTTCTGGGGATGTCACAGTGGCCCTACCCGGTCCGTGGCCCTTCTGAGGGGCATCCACTTAAAGGAGTAGTTGTTTGTACGGTGTTTCGTGACGCCACCTGTGGTATTCGGTCAGGGTGACCGACGCTGCTAGGGGTCCGCTGGGGTGATGGAATGGCAGCTAGATGGTATACCTTCCCACAGGTGAAGTATGTCCCCAGGGCTTCCCAGATGTGTAGGTGGTGATGGTGGACGTCGTAAGGCGCAATGAAAAACGAGGACACAAAGGTTGCAGTCTCTTTACCTTTTACTGAAGACTACAGAGTCCACAGTCCAGAGTACCATTCACAGGGCAGGCTGAGTCCGGCCGGTCCGAAGGCACATCCAGAGTTCCCTTATCCAAATGGAAATCAGTAGCCTTCCTACTAGCGCCTGTGTGTTGTAGTACCTCCCTGCTGAGCACCACAGGATAGTCCTCACAACTTTCGTGGATGTTTCTGATGTTCTCTCTCTCTCTGTCCCCCAGATGATATGGATAGGACATCCCATATGACGGGGTAGGCCTGGAGCTATTTTATAGGGACCCTAGAGAAGCCCCTCTCCCACAATTTGCCTCCGTGTCTTCATAGGTATTAAGGTCGGGAAACCAACTTGGAATTGACTGTCCTGACGGTCTCTGAAGCAATGCGTAGAGCCTATTACTCCCTCGGTGTTCCGGCCACCGGCTACGCGCCTCAGAAGGAGGCTGCCGATCTTGGGGCAGAACTCCTCCCGGTATTATCTCCTTGTGCTGTGACTTAATTTCTCACTCTCCACAATATACTTCGCTTCGTGTCCTTTCTTAGGATGCTGCCGCAATGAAGTGCAGGCGCAGCTCCGTAACGTTCTATCTCGTGCTTGGCCTCTGTCAGGATCCCACCCCTGACAGGGACCCTAAGTCTGCAGCTCAGATGTTCCTCCTTCTCCCCCTGTCTGCCTGACAGGTCCTCTCTGGGTCTAACCCAGGCAGCTTCTCTCTAACTTCCTATCCAACCCACCAGTGTGGGTGAGGAGTGGCCTAGTAGATAGTACCTTTGCTCCCCCTGGTGGACTGGAGTGTGAAGTGTAGTATGTGACTGTGATACCTGGCAAGGTGAACTCCTTTAGTACCATCAGACGTAATATCACTCCCCCTGGTGGAAGAGCGACATTACTGCAATGACCAGGACTCTGGGGCGCTGCAGTAGCTTGGAGTATGAGGTTTAGATTTGGATTCTCATAGGGTCCAAAATTCTCGCCAATACCTTGTGCACTGGAGGGGATACGGACCTTTGGACAGATACTGGGTACCAGCTTGAGATGTGAAGGCATTAGTCAGAACCTTCGATCTAAAATTCCTGTGAAACCTGGGGTCCGTTGGCTCCACCCTAGAAGAGGAGCTAATGCTACGGTTCCGTGTCTGTGATGCAGTTACTGACAGCTCAGCAATTCAATCTGGTACAGGGGTGTGTGTGCTGAAGCTGGCAGTACTATGCTTGACAGCTCAGTCATAAAGTCTGGTGCAGGGGTGTGCTGAGCTGTCAGTGTGTAGATTGACAGCTCAGCAGTCCAATACGAGACTGGGAGGCAGTGTGTTCAGGTGTTCATTGTCCCAAGTGATTGCCAGGCTACATAACTTGGCTGTTACTCTCAGACCTCTACCAGATATACAGTACATTCAGCTAAGTGTGCTCTGTTTGTAGCTCTTTTGCTGCCTGACCTTGGACCTCGTTCTGACATCCGTCTGTTGAACCCCTTCTGCTCTAATCCGCTATCCTCCTGGTATTCTAACCTTAGAGCATTACCTGACTTTGCCTCTTCTTTCTGTTTATGATGTACCTTCCTGGCTTTTGACCTCAAACTCCTTGACTATTCTGTCTCACGGCTTGGCAGTGAGAAGTGACTCAGGGTCACAAATGGAAGAAACACAAGATGACCGTCAATCTTCTTCAATCTGGGGCTCCATGCAAGATCTTGCCTTGTCAGGAATCACCCCAGAACTACATGGGATTACCTGGTCAATGACCTGAAGAGAGCTGAGACTACAGTCTCAAGCATTACCATTAGCAACACACTATGCTGTCATGGATTAAAATCACGTAGCCAGACACGAATTACAGACTACGTCAACATAATCCCCAAAAGTTATCATCCAAGGTTTTACATCCCCTCCTTCCATTTTTTCCTCCCCCTTTCTTCTTCTCTTTTTTCTTCAACTATTACAATGTAGTTAAGTTTATACTGATGTAAATTCATTTTGTCTAGCTAAAATCAATAGGTCAACGATACTGTATCAATACTATTTACATTGTTATACTTCCCCCTGCGAGGGGTTCCTTGTACTTCATATTCCATGTCATTCATGCTATTTTGATGATATCTGCAATAAAACTTTTGAAACTAAAATCAAGTAGCCAGAACATGCCCAGACCCATTGAAATTCGCCAAAGACCATCTGGATGATCCAGAAGAGGCATGCGAAAAGGCCATGTGGTAACATGAGACCAAAATAGAACTTTTTGATATTAACTACAGTCGCCATGTTTGAGGAAGAAGTAGGATGAGTACAACCCTACGACCACCATCCCAACCATGAAGCATGGTGTGAGAAACATCATACTGTGGGGGTGCTTTCCTCAAAGGGGATAAGATTACTGCACCGCATTGAAGTGAGGATAGATGGGGCCATGCATCACGACATTTTGGCCAACAACCTCATCAAAAGCAAACTAATGTAAATATCATACAATGTGATTTTCTGGAGTTTTTAGTTATTGTCTCTCACAGTTGAAGTGTTCTTATGACAAAAATTAGACCACTCCATTCTTTGCAGGTAAAGAAACTTGCATAATCGGCAGTGTATCAATTAGTTATGTTCGTTCGTGTGTGTGTGCATACATATATATTGTGACAGAGCAGTGTATTAAGGGAGATATGTGTCACTGCGCATACTGTGGTCAGTGATTTAGAACAAGAATATTTTTGCCTCCAGCACACTAAGTGCTGAGAGGGTTAATGGAAAGCTATGTTATGGGCTGGTTATAGTGGACCTCCATAGAGTAGGCGGGAGGAGGACCACCGTATCTCCACCTGCAGAGACCTGACCTGTGTGATGTCAAGGTCATGTAATCATCACATGGATTGTTAAATACCTGGACATGAAAGTTAGGCTGTGTTATGCCTTGGGAGTGGAGGATCTCACACGTGGCTCCCGGAGGAGCTGAGGACATTGTGTATGTTACCTGTGGGTGAGCCCTGCATACTCTTTTGGACTTTATCTTTGCTTTTGTTTTACCATTCTGCCAGAAAGGCTCCATTTATTTTGCTGAACCCTGCTATGGTTTTATGCTGTCCATAATAAACCAGCAAGTGAACTACTACCAGAACTGATTTCTGTGTCTACCTTGTGAAGCAGCTAAGGCTGGTTTCATGTTAGTGTTTTTTTGCGCAGCATAGGCCTGCGTATTGTCCACATGCGTCTTGCGTACCTATCTTTTACCTTGTGTACGCAGGGACATGCGTTGGCATCAGTTTGTATGCGGATGCGTCCCCGTGCGATGTTTCGCGGTGTCCGGCGAATGCAACAAGTTGCATTTTTTGAGGCGTCAAATATGCGCAGACATACGCATGTAGTTGAGTGCGTGTAAACAACACATTACTGTCTATGGGAATGCATTGGTACACAAGGTCATGTGTACGCATGCGTTCGATGCGCATGTGAAACAACCGCCAGGGCCGTGGGGTACTCGGTACTGGGTCCGGTACTTAAAGGGATGTATCATGGTGGCGGCAACCCGGTCCGTGGCCCTGGGTGCCCATGTTAAAGGGACTGTCTTTAAAGGGGTTTGTGAAATAATACAAGTTCATGATGCCACCTGTGGTACTCGGTCAGGGGTGACCGACGCTGCTTAAAGAGGTCCTCTGGGGTGATGTTATGGCAGCAGGGATGGTATGGTTTCCCACAGGTGAAACTGGGTTCCCAGGGCTCCCGGTGTAATAGATGAAGATGGTGATAGGTAGTGTAGTAAGAAATGGAAGACACAGGGTTGCAGTCTCTTAACCTCTTTACTTCGTTTGCCTCTTCTTTCTGTTTATGATGTACCTTCCTGGCTTTTGACCTCAAACTCCTTGACTATCCTGTCTCACGGCTTGGCAGTGAGAAGTGACTCAGGGTCACAAATGGAAGAAACACAAGATGACCGTCAATCTTCTTCAATCTTGGGCTCCATGCAAGATCTTGCCTTGTCAGGAATCACCCCAGAACTACATGGGATTACATGGTCAATGACCTGAAGAGAGCTGAGACTACAGTCTCAAGCATTACCATTAGCAACACACTATGCTGTCATGGATTAAAATCACGTAGCCAGACACGAATTACAGACTACGTCAACATAATCCCCAAAAGTTATCATCCAAGGTTTTACATCCCCTACTTCCATTTTTTCCTCCCCCTTTCTTCTTCTCTTTTTTCTTCAACTATTACAATGTAGTTAAGTTTATACTGATGTAAATTCATTTTGTCTAGCTAAAATCAATAGGTCAACGATACTGTATCAATACTATTTACATTGTTATACTTCCCCCTGCGAGGGGTTCCTTGTACTTCATATTCCATGTCATTCATGCTATTTTGATGATATCTGCAATAAAACTTTTGAAACTAAAATCAAGTAGCCAGAACATGCCCAGACCCATTGAAATTCGCCAAAGACCATCTGGATGATCCAGAAGAGGCATGCGAAAAGGCCATGTGGTAACATGAGACCAAAATAGAACTTTTTGATATTAACTACAGTCGCCATGTTTGAGGAAGAAGTAGGATGAGTACAACCCTACGACCACCATCCCAACCATGAAGCATGGTGTGAGAAACATCATACTGTGGGGGTGCTTTCCTCAAAGGGGATAAGATTACTGCACCGCATTGAAGTGAGGATAGATGGGGCCATGCATCACGACATTTTGGCCAACAACCTCATCAAAAGCAAACTAATGTAAATATCATACAATGTGATTTTCTGGAGTTTTTAGTTATTGTCTCTCACAGTTGAAGTGTTCTTATGACAAAAATTAGACCACTCCATTCTTTGTAGGTAAAGAAACTTGCATAATCGGCAGTGTATCAATTAGTTATGTTCGTTCGTGTGTGTGTGCATACATATATATTGTGACAGAGCAGTGTATGAAGGGAGATATGTGTCACTGCGCATACTGTGGTCAGTGATTTAGAACAAGAATATTTTTGCCTCCAGCACACTAAGTGCTGAGAGGGTTAATGGAAAGCTATGTTATGGGCTGGTTATAGTGGACCTCCATAGAGTAGGCGGGAGGAGGACCACCGTATCTCCACCTGCAGAGACCTGACCTGTGTGATGTCAAGGTCATGTAATCATCACATGGATTGTTAAATACCTGGAAATGAAAGTTAGGCTGTGTTATGCCTTGGGAGTGGAGGATCTCACACGTGGCTCCCGGAGGAGCTGAGGACATTGTGTATGTTACCTGTGGGTGAGCCCTGCATACTCTTTTGGACTTTATCTTTGCTTTTGTTTTACCATTCTGCCAGAAAGGCTCCATTTATTTTGCTGAACCCTGCTATGGTTTTATGCTGTCCATAATAAACCAGCAAGTGAACTACTACCAGAACTGATTTCTGTGTCTACCTTGTGAAGCAGCTAAGGCTGGTTTCATGTTAGTGTTTTTTTGCGCAGCATAGGCCTGCGTATTGTCCACATGCGTCTTGCGTACCTATCTTTTACCTTCTGTACGCAGGGACATGCGTTGGCATCAGTTTGTATGCGGATGCGTCCCCGTGCGATGTTTTGCGGTGTCCGGCGAATGCAACAAGTTGCATTTTTTGAGGCGTCAAATATGCGCAGACATACGCATGTAGTTGAGTGCGTGTAAACAACACATTACTGTCTATGGGAATGCATTGGTACACAAGGTCATGTGTACGCATGCGTTCGATGCGCATGTGAAACAACCGCCAGGGCCGTGGGGTACTCGGTACTGGGTCCGGTACTTAAAGGGATGTATCATGGTGGCGGCAACCCGGTCCGTGGCCCTGGGTGCCCATGTTAAAGGGACTGTCTTTAAAGGGGTTTGTGAAATAATACAAGTTCATGATGCCACCTGTGGTACTCGGTCAGGGGTGACCGACGCTGCTTAAAGAGGTCCTCTGGGGTGATGTTATGGCAGCAGGGATGGTATGGTTTCCCACAGGTGAAACTGGGTTCCCAGGGCTCCCGGTGTAATAGATGAAGATGGTGATAGGTAGTGTAGTAAGAAATGGAGGACACAGGGTTGCAGTCTCTTTACCTCTTTACTTCGTTCAAGGCAGCCACAGTCCAGAGTACGGGATCATGGATGCTGGTGTGGTCCGGCCGACTTGGAAGCGAATTGGGAATCCCTCTAACCAGGTGGGGTTGGAAGCCTTCCTTCTAGTGCTGTGGTGTTGTAGTCCCTTGCTGCCTTAGGCTTCACACAAGGTCCTCACATTTTCTCTCTGTCCCCCTTTGGGTAGGACACTACCCGTACGGCAGGTAGCTTGAGCCTTTTTACAGGATGTCTATCATGACCCGGGCTCTATTTGCTACTGTGTCCTCGGGTGTTAGTGGTGGAAAGGAAACTCGCAATCAGCTGTCCGACAATTTCTGACATGGGGCATGAAGTTGCCCCCACAACTTCGGTCTCCTGGCTACCGGTATCTGCGCTCAGCGTAGAGGAAGCCCAGTCGCAGCTTCTCTCTCCAGCTCTTCACTCTCCTGTGCTTCTTGTCCATCCCAGTCTCCTACAGACTGCTCTGCTTTCGTTTTCCTTCCCAGGAGCCACAGAATCATTTGTCTCCATGGCCCCAGCTTTCTTTCTTCTCTCCTCACTCTCCCCTCACTCTAACTCCAACTGACTAGCAACTGCTTAGCAACTGACTCCTCCTCCCGACCAGAGAGAGCAACTCCCCTGAAGTCGGGTGTAGAGCTCCCCCTTCTGGCCTGGAGTCAGTACGATGTTGTATGTGCTGATTACCTGTCAAAGGGATCCTTCCTTGCTCCCAAGAGTGACATCACTCTCCCCGTGAGGAAAGCAAAGCCACTGTAACAACCGGTTACCTGGGGTGTTACACATGCATACTACAAACTGAGCATGTCGAGGAACTGATTAAGACACGCCCATTGTGCCTGGCTTGTGTAAAGGAAATTCTACTGGAAAAACATACACAAATTCTCCTGGAAATAACGAACGCATGCGCATAAACAACGGAAATGCATGCAAAAACGGATACAAACGCATGCACATATCCGCATCATCTTACGCATGACGCCAAAAAAACGCTGCATAAGCATGCATTTAAATGCATTTTGGCATGCGCTTGCACATGCAGATGATACCCTGTGAACAGATATGCTAATGTGTGCTTAAGCTAAGTGAGTCAACCCCTTACAATATATCAAATATAATTTTGGCCTCATTCACACTAGCATATAATTCGGATGTTTCATCAGAAAACACTCGCTCCGATGTTATAATATGGAGCAGTGCCAACTAGCATTTATTTTCTCATGCTGAGTTGGCATGAGAAAACATAGCTGCATGCTCGGAATGGCGTGCACCCATACAAGTCTATGGGTAAGTGCAAAACATCAGACTACACTCGGATACCAACTCATAGAATGGAGAAGATGGAGAAATTAAGTTTTCGCAAGAGAATCGGATCAAAGTAAAACAACATTCGACTCCACGCCTGCATCAGAGTCTGAGACGAGGGTCATTTGCACATAGCATCTGATTGACTCAATAGAATGAATCTTTAATAAAAAAAATAAACACCATAGTTGCTGGCTATGTCATCTTGGGAATGACTACAGGACTTTGCCACAATTGTGGTTTTAACAGACCCAGGTTAACGATTATACATAAGACACCAGCCTATGCTGCATCAAGGACACTGGTAAAGCTTGCATGAATTTCAAATGGAATTAAAGCTCAGAAAGAACCATGAAAAACTACGTATTTTTGCATTTCTCAGCTGCTTTTTATGTGTACAGATGGAGCAGTACTATGGTTTATACAATAAACATCAGCGTTTTCCAAATAACAGGATGCCCAGATAAGAAGTGCTGATTCTGCGGTGTCTAGCATTGTTCAGTGTAATGATGATTTATGAATCTGGATGTATGCATGTTGATTACTATAAACCATCGCTACCAAAGGCTACATAGAAAATAGATAAAATACTTTGATTAGGACACTGGAGAACTATAATTTAGTTGCGGCTTTGATAACACTCAGTTCAGTAACATCTACTGAAAATAGCTAAAATAAACCCAATACCCATAGAAAAAAGTGGGGCAAAATCACAGTATCCTTATCGGTCTTCGCGAAGTTAGGGTGATGGCTACAAGAAGTAGTGTAAGATTGGTATCCTCAGGTTACAAAGGAAAACACGAAAGCTATGTTTAAATTTAAGAGCTTGAACACTTTTCACATTTCTCAATTTAAGTCTAGGAATTTATAGATTTCTTTACAACACCAAGTTATTATTGTCACCCTTTCTGAGATTAAACTTAAGGTACATCAGTTTCCTGTTCTCTAGACTTGATGAACATTTTAGATAAATGCTCTTTACACTGCATTCAAAAATGTATTTAATAATGTAGATTATAGGCATAGGGAGATGTACCTTTGGATGGGAAGAATGAGGAAGGGGTATTATGAAGAGTAAAATGGATTTCTCATTATGACAACTTCTATTAAAGTGGATATGTCAGGTCATTTTTGTATACTATACTAATGGTATCCTGAAATGGGCTTGTACAGTTCTTTTAGGATATGTACAGTACAGTATATCATAAAAGTGAGTACACTGCTCACATATTGGTAAATATTTGATTATATCTTTTCATGGAACAACACTGAAGATCTGACACCATGTAAAGTAGTCAGTGTACAGCTTGTTTAACCCCTTAATCCCATTTGACGTACTATCCCGTCAAGGTGACCTGGGACTTAATTCCCGGGGACGGGATAGTACATCATAGCGATCAGCTGCGCTCATGGGGGGAGTGCGGCCGGGTGTCAGCTGACTATTGCAGCTGACATCCTGTACTATGTGCCAGGAGCGGTCACGGACCGCCCCCGGCACATTAACCCCTGGCACACTGCGATCAAACATGATCGCAGCGTTCCGGGGGCATAGGGAAGCATCGCGCAGGGAGGGGGCTCCCTGCGGGCTTCCCTGAGACCCTCGGTACAAGGCGATGTGCTCACCTTGTACTAAGCGTCTCTTCCCTGCAGGCCCCGGATCCAAAATGGCCATGGGGCTGCATCCAGGTCCTGCAGGGAGGTGGCTTACAAGCGCCTGCTCAGTGCAGGCGCCGGGAAGCCTCCCTGCTGTGCCTGTGTGATCGCTGATCTGACACAGTGCACAGCAAAGTGTCAGATCGGCGATCTATCACTTTACTGTGATGTCCCCCCCCTGGGGCAAAGTAAAAAAGTAAAAAAAATATATTTACATGTGTAGAAAAAAAAAAAAATCCTAAATAAATAAAAGAAATAAAAATATTGTTCCAATAAATACATTCCTTTATCTAAATAAAAAAAAAAAAACACCTCGGCGTCCGTAACAACCCGACCTATAAAACTGTCCCACTAGATAACCCCTTCAGTGAACACCGTAAAAAGAAAAAACGAGGCAAAAAACAACGCATTATTATCATACTGCCAAACAAAAAGTGGAATAGCACGCGATCAAAAAGACGGATATAAATAACCATGGTACCGCTGAAAACGTCATCTTGTCCCGCAAAAAACGAGATGCCAAACAGCATCATCAGCAAAAAAATAAAAAAGTTATAGTCCTCCGAATAAAGCGATGCAAAAATAATTATTTTTTCTATAAAATAGTTTTTATTGTATAAAAGCGCCAAAACATAAAAAAATTATATAAATGAGGTATCGCTGTAATCGTACTGACCCGAAGAATAAAACTGCTTTATCCACTTTACCAAACGCGGAACGGTATAAATGCCCCCCCCCCAAAAAAAGAAATTCATGAATAGCTGTTTTTTGGTCATTCTGCCTCACAAAAATCGGAATAAAAAGCGATCAAAATATGTCACGTGCCCGAAAATGTTACCAATAAAAAGTCAACTCGTCCCACAAAAAACAAGACCTCACATGACTCTGTGGACCAAAATATGGAAAACTTATAGCTCTCAAAATGTGGTAATGCAAAAAAATATTTTTTGCAATAAAAAGCGTCTTTTAGTGTGTGACGGCTGCAGTCATAAAAATCCGCTAAAAAACCCGCTATAAAAGTAAATCAATCCCCCCTTTATCACCCCCTTAGATAGGGAAAAATAACAAAATTTTTAAAATGTATTTATTTCCATTTTCCCACTAGGATTAGGGTTAGGGCTAGGGTTAGAGCTAGGGTTAGGGCTAGGGCGAGGGTTAGGGCTAGGGTTAGGGTTGGGGCTAGGGTTAGGGTTAGGGTTTCGATTACATTTACGGTTGGGATTAGGGTTGTGTCAGGGTTAGGGGTGTGGTTAGGGTTATGGTTGGGATTAGGGTTAGGGGTGTGTTGGAGTTGGGGTTAGGGGTGTGGTTGGGATTAGGGTTAGGGGTGTGTTTGGGTTAGGGTTTCAGTTAGAATTGGAGGTTTCCACTGTTTAGGCACATCAGGGCTCTCCAAACACAACATGGCGTCCGATCTCAATTCAAGCCATTTCTGCGTTGAAAAAGTAAAACAGTGCTCCTTCCCTTCTGAGCTCTCCCGTGTGCCCAAACAGGGGTTTACCCCAACATATGGGGTATCAGCATACTCAGGACAAATTGGACAACAACTTCTGGGGTCCAATTTCTCTTGTTACCCTCAGGAAAATAAAAATTTGGGGGCCTAAAAAAACATTTTTGTAGGTTAAAAATGATTTTTTATTTTCACGACTCTGCGTTATAAACTGTAGAGAAATACTTGGGGGTTCAAAGTTCTCACAACACACCTAGATAAGTTCCTTGGGGGATCTAGTTTCTAATATGGGGTCATTTGTGGGGGGTTTCTACTGTTTAGGTACATCAGGGGCTCTGCAAATGCAACGTGACACCTGCAGACCAATGCATCTAAGTCTGCATTCCAAATGGCGCACCTTCCCTTCCGAGCTCTGCCATGCGCCCAAATGGTGGTTCCCCCATATGGGGTATCAACGTGCTCAGGACAAATTGGACAACAACTTTTGGGGACCAATTTCTCCTGTTACCCTTGGTAAAATACAAAACTGGGTGTTAAAGATAATTTTTGTGGAAAAAAAGATTTTTTATTTTCACGGTTCTGCGTTATTAACTGTAGTGAAACACTTGGGGGTTCAAAGTTCTCACAACCCATCTAGATAATTTCCCTGGGAGGTCTAGTTTCCAATATGGGGTCACTTGTGGGGGTTTGCTACTGTTTAGTTACATTAGGGTCTCTGCAAACGCAATGTGATGCCTGCAGACCATTCCATCTAAGTCTGCATTCCAAATTTTTGTGGAAAAAAAAAAAACTTTTTATTTTCACGGCTCTGCATCATAAACTGTAGTGAAACACTTGGGGGTTCAAAGCTCTCACAACACATCTAGATAAGATCCTTAGGGGTCTACTTTCCAAAATGGTGTCACTTGTGGGGGTTTCAATGTTTAGGCACATCAGGGGCTCTCCAAATGCACCATGGCGTTCCATCTTAATTCCAGCTAATTTTGCATTGAAAATTCAAACGGCGCTCCTTTCCTTTCGAGCTCTGCCATGCACCCAAACAGTGGTTTACCCCCACATATGGTGTATCAGTGTACTCAGGACAAATTACACAACAACTTTTGGTGTACAATTTCTTTTGGTACCCTTGGGAAAATAAAAAATTGTTGGCGAAAAGTTCATTTTTGTGAAAAAATTTTTTTTATTTTTACGGCCCCACAATATAAACTTCTGTGAAGCAATTGGTGGGTCAAAGTGCTCACCACACATCTAGATAAGTTCCTTAAGGGGTCTACTTTCCAAAATGGTGTCACTTGTGGGGGGTTTCAATGTTTAGGCACATCAGTGGCTCTCCAAACGCAACATGGCATCCCATCTCAATTCCAGCCAATTTTGCATTGAAAAGTCAAACGGCGCTCCTTTCCTTCTGAGCTCTGCCATGCACCCAAACAGTGGTTTACCCCCACATATGGGGTATCAGCGTACTCAGGACAAATTGTACAACAACGTTTGGGGTCAATTTTCTCCTGTTACCCTTGGTAAAATAAAACAAATTGGAGCTGAAAAAAAATTAAATGTTCATTTTTTTAAAAACATTCCAAAAATTCCTGTGAAGCACCAGAAGGGTTAATAAACTTCTTGAATGTGGTTTTGAGAACCTTGAGGGGTGCAGTTTTAGAATGGTGTCACACTTGGTTATTTTCTATCATATAGACTCCTCAAAATGACTTCAAATGTGATGTGGTCCCTAAAAAAAAATGGTGTTGTAAAAATGAGAAATTGCTGGTTAACTTTTAACCCTTATAACTCCCTAACAAAAAAAAATTGTTTCTAAAATTGTGCTGATGTAAAGTAGACATGGGGAAATGTTACTTATTAAGTATTTTGTGTGATATATCTCTGTGATTTAAGGGCATAAAAATTCAAATTTGGAAAATTGTGAAGTTTTCAAAATTTTTGCCAAATTTCCGTTTTTTTTCGCAAATAAACGCAGGTAATATCAAAGAAATGTTACCACTATCATGAAGTACAATATGTCTTGAGAAAACAGTGTCAGAATCACTAGGATCCGTTGAAGTTTTCCAGAGTTATAATCTCATAAAGGGACAGTGGTCAGAATTGTAAAAATTGGCCCGGTCATTAACGTGCAAACCACCCTCGGGGCTTAAGGGGTTAACAGTGTAAATTTGATGTGCTGTCATGAATCCCCAATGGCTAGGGATAGCACAGGACAAGCAAGGTACAAATAAATAACGGACGAGCTCTAGGGTGATGGAACCTAGGCTGACCGCTGCCCTACGCCTGACAAACACAACTAGAGATAGCCAGGGAGCGTGCCTACGTTGGTTCTAGACGCCACGCACCAGCCTAAGAGCTAACTAGTACTGCAGAGAAAATAAAGACCTCACTTGCCTCCAGAGGAATGAACCCCAAAAGATATAGTTGCCCCCTCACATGTATTGACGGTGAAATGAGAGGAAGGCACACACATAGAGATGATATATATATAGTTTTAGCAAATTGAGGCCCGCTGTAAACTAGAAAGCAGAACGATACAAAAGGGGACTGAGCGGTCAGCAAAAAACCCTAATCAAAAAAACCATCCTGAGATTACAAGAACCCATGTGCCAACTCATGGCACATGGGGAGAACCTCAGTCCACTAGAGCTACCAGCTAGCATAGAGACATAATAAGCAAGCTGGACAAAAAACCAAACAACTGAAAATCAGCACTTAGCTTATCCTGAAAGATCTGGGAGCAGGTAGGCAGGAACCAAACAGAGCACATCTGAATACATTGATAGCCGGCAAGGGAATGACAGAAAGGCCAGGTAAAATAGGAAACACCCAGCCTCTGATGGACAGGTGGAAACCAAAGGCCGCAACCCACCAAAGTCACCCAGTACCAGCAGTAACCACCAGAGGGAGCCCACAAACAGAATCCACAACAGTACCCCCCCCTTGAGGAGGGGTCACCGAACCCTCACGAGAACCCCCAGGGCGATCAGGGTGAGCTCTATGGAAGGCGCGGACCAAATCAGTCGCATGAACATCGGAGGCGACCACCCAAGAATTATCCTCCTGACCATAACCCTTCCACTTAACCAAATACTGGAGTTTGCGTCTGGAAACACGAGAATCCAAGATCTTCTCAACAACATACTCCAATTCTCCCTCCACCAGCACCGGAGCAGGAGGCTCAACCGAAGGAACAACGGGCACCTCATACCTCCGCAACAACGACCGATGGAACACATTATGAATAGCAAACGATGCTGGGAGATCCAAACGAAAAGATACAGGGTTAAGAATCTCCGAGATCCTATAAGGACCGATGAACCGAGGCTTGAACTTAGGAGAAGAGACCTTCATAGGGACAAAACGGGAAGACAACCACACCAAATCCCCAACAAGAAGTCGGGGACCCACGCGGCGACGGCGATTAGCAAACTGCTGAGTCTTCTCCTGAGATAACTTCAAATTGTCCACCACCTGATTCCAAATCTGATATAGCCTGTCCACCACCACGTCCACTCCAGGACAATCCGAAGACTCCACCTGACCAGAGGAAAAACGAGGATGAAACCCCGAATTACAAAAAAAAGGAGAGACCAACGTGGCAGAACTAGCCCGATTATTAAGAGCAAATTCGGCCAGTGGCAAAAAAGCAACCCAGTCATCTTGATCAGCAGAAACAAAACACCTCAAATAAGTTTCCAAGGTCTGATTAGTTCGCTCCGTCTGGCAATTCGTCTGAGGATGGAATGCAGACGAGAAAGACAAATCAATGCCCATCTTGGCACAAAACGTCCGCCAAAATCTAGACACAAACTGGGATCCCCTGTCAGAAACGATATTCTCCGGAATCCCATGCAAACGAACCACGTTCTGAAAAAATAAAGGGACCAACTCAGAGGAGGAGGGCAACTTAGGCAAGGGCACCAAATGAACCATCTTAGAAAAGCGGTCACACACAACCCAGATAACGGACATTTTCTGTGAAACCGGGAGATCAGAAATAAAATCCATGGAAATGTGCGTCCAAGGTCTCTTCGGGATGGGCAAGGATAACAACAACCCACTGGCCCGAGAACAGCAAGGCTTAGCTCGAGCACACACTTCACAAGACTGCACAAAGGTACGCACATCCCTAGACAAGGAAGGCCACCAAAAAGACCTGGCCACCAAGTCTCTAGTACCAAATATTCCAGGATGACCAGCCAACACAGAAGAATGGACCTCGGAGATGACTCTACTGGTCCAATCATCCGGGACAAACAGTCTTTCTGGTGGACAACGATCCGGTTTATCCACCTGAAACTCCTGCAATGCACGTCGCAAGTCTGGGGATACGGCGGACAATATTACCCCATCCCTAAGGATACCAGTAGGCCCAGAGTCTCCAGGAGAGTCAGGCACAAAACTCCTGGAAAGAGCATCTGCCTTCACATTCTTTGAACCTGGCAGGTATGAAACCACGAAATTGAAACGAGAAAAAAACAACGACCAACGAGCCTGTCTAGGATTCAAACGCCTGGCAGACTCAAGGTAAATGAGATTCTTGTGATCAGTCAAGACCACCACACGATGTTTAGCACCCTCAAGCCAATGACGCCACTCCTCAAATGCCCACTTCATGGCCAAAAGCTCCCGATTACCCACATCATAATTGCGCTCGGCGGGCGAGAATTTTCTAGAGAAGAATGCACATGGCTTCATCACCGAGCCATTAGAACTTCTCTGTGACAAAACCGCCCCCGCTCCAATCTCGGAAGCATCAACCTCAACCTGAAAAGGAAGTGAAACATCTGGTTGACACAACACAGGAGCAGAAGAAAACCGGCGCTTAAGTTCCTGAAAGGCCTCCACGGCCGCAGGAGACCAATCAGCAACATCAGCACCCTTTTTAGTCAAATCAGTCAAAGGTTTAACAATACTGGAAAAATTAGCAATGAACCGACGATAAAAATTAGCAAACCCCAAGAACTTCTGAAGGCTCTTAACAGATGTAGGTTGTGTCCAGTCACAAATAGCCTGAACCTTGACGGGATCCATCTCAATAGTAGAAGGAGAAAAAATGTACCCCAAAAAAGAAATCTTCTGGACTCCGAAGAGACACTTTGAGCCCTTCACAAACAGAGAATTGGCCCGCAGAACCTGAAACACCTTCCTGACCTGTAGAACATGAGACTCCCAATCATCAGAAAACACCAAAATATCATCCAAATACACAATCATAAACTTATCCAGATATTCACGGAAAATATTGTGCATAAAGGACTGAAAGACTGACGGAGCATTGGAGAGTCCAAAAGGCATTACCAAATACTCAAAATTGCCCTCAGGCGTATTAAATGCGGTTTTCCACTCATCACCCTGTTTTATCCGCACCAGATTATACGCACCGCAAAGATCTATCTTAGTGAACCACCTAGCCCCCTTAATGCGAGCAAACAAATCAGTTAATAATGGCAATGGATACTGATATTTGACTGTAATCTTATTCAGAAGGCGATAATCTATACAAGGCCTCAGGGAACCATCTTTCTTTGCCACGAAAAAAAAACCTGCTCCCAGAGGGGACGAAGATGGACGAATATGTCCCTTTTCCAAGGACTCCTTAATATAATTCCGCATAGCAGTATGCTCTGGCAGTGACAGATTAAATAAACGACCCTTAGGGAACTTACTGCCAGGAATCAATTCTATAGCACAGTCACACTCTCTATGAGGAGGGAGCGAATTGAGCTTAGGCTCCTCAAAAACATCCCTATAGTCAGACAAAAACGCAGGGATCTCAGAAGGAGTAGATGAAGCGATTGAAATCGGAAATGCATCATCATGAACCCCCTGACATCCCCAGCTTAACACAGACATTGTTTTCCAGTCCAGGACAGGATTATGAGTTTGTAACCATGGCAGACCAAGCACTAGTACATCATGTAAATTATACAGTACAAGGAAGCGAATCACCTCCTGATGAACGGGAGTCATGCGCATGGTCACTTGTGTCCAGTACTGCGGTTTATTCATAGCCAATGGTGTAGAGTCAATTCCCTTCAGAGGAATAGGAACTTCCAGAGGCTCCAGACTAAAACCGCAGCGTTTAGCAAATGACCAATCCATAAGACTCAGGGCAGCGCCCGAATCCACATAGGCATCGACGGAAATGGAAGACAGTGAAAAAATCAGAGTCACAGACAAAATGAACTTAGGCTGCAGAGTACCAATGGCAAAAGATTTATCAACCCTTTTTGTGCGTTTAGAGCATGCTGATATAACATGAGCTGAATCACCACAATAAAAACACAATCCATTTTTCCGCCTATAATTTTGCCGTTCACTTCTGGACTGAATTCTATCACATTGCATAGTCTCAGGTGCCTGTTCAGAAGACACCGCCAACTGGTGCACGGGTTTGCGCTCCCGTAAACGCCGATCAATCTGAATGGCCATAGCCATAGACTCATTCAGACCTGCAGGCGTAGGGAACCCCACCATAATATCCTTAATGGCCTCAGAAAGACCATTTCTGAAGTTTGCAGCCAGGGCGCACTCATTCCACTGAGTAAGCACCGACCATTTCCGAAATTTTTGACAATATATTTCTGCTTCATCATGCCCCTGAGAGAGGGCTAATAAAGCCTTTTCAGCCTGAATCTCCAGGTTAGGTTGCTCATAGAGCAATCCCAATGCCAGAAAAAACGCATCCACACTGAGCAATGCAGGATCCCCTGGTGCCAATGCAAATGCCCAATTCTGAGGGTCGCCCCGCAGGAAAGATATTACAATCTTGACCTGTTGAGCAGGGTCTCCAGAGGAGCGAGATTTTAAAGAAAGAAACAATTTACAATTGTTCCTGAAATTCAGGAAGGTAGATCTATCTCCAGAAAAGAACTCTGGAATAGGAATTCTAGGTTCAGACATGGGAGTGTGAACAACAAAATCCTGTATGTTTTGAACTTTTGCCGCGAGATTACTCAGGCTGGAAGCCAAACTCTGGACATCCATGTTAAACAGCTAAGATCAGAGCCATTCAAGGGTTAAGAGGAGGTAAGAAGCAGCTAGACAGCAATTAAGGGCTAGGCAGCAAAACTCTGAAGGGAGAAAAAAAAAAAAAATTTCCCTTAAACACTTCTTTTTCTCCTGCTTCAGCCCAAACAATTAACACTTTGTGGGCCGGCTATACTGTCATGAATCCCCAATGGCTAGGGATAGCACAGGACATGCAAGGTACAAATAAATAACGGACGAGCTCTAGGGTGATGGAACCTAGGCTGACCGCTGCCCTACGCCTGACAAACGCAACTAGAGATAGCCAGGGAGCGTGCCTACGTTGGTTCTAGATGCCACGCACCAGCCTAAGAGCTAACTAGTACTGCAGAGAAAATAAAGACCTCACTTGCCTCCAGAGGAATGAACCCCAAAAGATATAGTTGCCCCCTCACATGTATTGACGGTGAAATGAGAGGAAGGCACACACATAGAGATGATATATATAGTTTTAGCAAATTGAGGCCCGCTGTAAACTAGAAAGCAGAACGATACAAAAGGGGACTGAGCGGTCAGTAAAAAACCCTAATCAAAAAAACCATCCTGAGATTACAAGAACCCATGTGCCAACTCATGGCACATGGGGAGAACCTCAGTCCACTAGAGCTACCAGCTAGCATAGAGACATAATAAGCAAGCTGGACAAAAAACCAAACAACTGAAAATCAGCACTTAGCTTATCCTGAAAGATCTGGGAGCAGGTAGGCAGGAACCAAACAGAGCACATCTGAATACATTGATAGCCGGCAAGGGAATGACAGAAAGGCCAGGTAAAATAGGAAACACCCAGCCTCTGATGGACAGGTGGAAACCAAAGGCCGCAACCCACCAAAGTCACTCAGTACCAGCAGTAACCACCAGAGGGAGCCCACAAACAGAATCCACAACAATGTGCCCTCTAAATTACGCCACACACAGCCATTAATGTCTAAAGCGCTGGCAAGTGAGTACACCCCTAAGTGAAAATGGCAAAATTCTGCCCAATGTGTCAATATTTTGTGTAGCCAACATTATTTTCAAGCACTGCCTTGGGCATGGAGTTCACTAGAGCTTCTCGAGTTGCCAATGGAATTCTCTTCCACTATTCCATGACGATATCATGGATCTGATGGATGTGAGAGACCTCGCACTCATCTTCCTTCCATTTCAGGATGCCCCACAGATGCTCAAAAGGGTTTAGGTCTGGACACATGCTTGGCCAGTCCAGCACCTTTACCCTTAGTTCCTTTAGCAAGGCAGTGGTTGTCTTCGAGATGTGTTTGGGTTCATTATCATGTTGGAATACTGCCCTGTGGCCCAGTTTCCATAGGGAAGGGATCATGCTTCAGTATGTCACAGCCCATGTTGGCATTCATGATTCCCTCAATGAACTGCAGCTCCCCACAGCTGGCAGCATTCATGCAGCTGCAAACCATGACACTCCTGCCAACATGCTTGACTATAGGCAAGACACACTTGTCTTTGTACTCCTCACCTGGTTGCCACCACATATGCTTGACACCATCTGAACCAAATAAGTTTATCTTGGTTTCATCAGACCATAGGACTTGGTTCCAGTAATCTATGTCCTTAGTCTGCTTGTCTTCAGCAAAGTGTTTGCAGGCTTTCTTGTGCATTATCTTTAGAAGAGGCTTTCTTCTGGGATGTAACAGCCATGCAGACCAATTTGATGCAGTGTGTGGTGTATGGTCTGAGCACTGAGAAGCTGACCCCCCACCCCTTTAACCTCTGCAGTAATGCTGGCAGCACTCATTCATCTATTTTGAAAAGACAACATCTGGATATGACTCAACTTCTTTGGTCGACCATGCTCTGAGTGGAACCTGTCTTGTTAAACCACTGCATGGTCTTGGCCTCCATGCTGCAGCTCATTTTCAGGGTGTTGGCAATCTTCTTATAACCTAGCGCATCCTTATGTAAAGCAACAATATTTTTTGTCAGATCCTTGGAGTTCTTTGGCTTAAGGTGCCATGTTGATCTTCCAGTGACCAGTGTGAAAGAGTGTGAGAGCGATATCACCAAATTTAACACATTTGCTCCTCATTCACACCTGAGACCTTGTAACACAAATGAGTCAAATGACACCGGGGAATGAAAATGGCTAACTGGGCCATGTTCACTTAGGGGTGTATTCACTATTATACAAGCTGTACACTGACTACTTTACATTGTTTCAAAGTGTCATATCTTCACTGTTGTTCCATGAAAAGATAAAACAACAAATTTACAAAAATGTGAGGGGTGTACTCATTTTTGTGATGTACGGCAACTTTTATTTATGTACATGGCCCCGTTGTCTTGCTGTATGCCCCGGACAAAATTTATTGCCGCTTGGCGGCAAGTCAAGCATATGTAAATTGCAAATGAATATTAACTCTTTCCCAAGCCCATAATCCCACCCACTACTCTGAACTGGCATCACTGACTCAATCAGACTGCCATATGCCCAAGTATCGCATCACAATCTTTGGACAGGCCATCGGCTCTCCTAACCCGAGAGTGACAGTTGCATAAAAATACACGTTGTCATGCTCATGTCAAGAGGGCAGATGGGCAGTCTGAGGATTGCGATGCGATCTTCGGATGGTAATATGGCAATTTGACTGAATCAGTGATGCTGCTGTAGTGGGGTGGGCAGGATTATGGGTGGGGGAAGGGGTGGATATTCATTTTACATTTACATGTGAGTGGGCAACTCAAGCATATGAAGCTCAACTGAACTCAAGTGTATGAAATTAATATTCACCCCTTCCCCCTCCCATAATCCCGCCCACTCCTCCTGGCCAGCATCACTGATTGGATGCAGTCAGACTGCTGTGACTCTTGCCCAATGATTCCATTGCAATTCTCGAACTGGCCATTTGTCCTCCTGACATGAGCGTGACAGCATGTATTTCTATACAGAAATCACTCTCAGGTCAAGAGAGCAGACAGCCAGTCCAAGGACTGCAATGCAATCCTCATGCATACGGCAGTCTGACTGAATCAGTGATGCCGGCCAAGAGGGGTGGGTGGGATTATGGGTGCGGAAGGAGTGAATATTCATTTGCAATTTATGTATGCTTGACTTGCTGGCGCGCGACAATACATTTTTCTGGGGCTTACAGCAACACAACAGGGCGTCATAGAGAAATAAAAGTTGAATATCCTGAAAGGGCTGTCCAAGCCCTATTTTCAGGATACTATTAGTACACTACACAAAAATCACCAGACAGATTCCCTTTAAGATCTAGATTCATAGAATTGGATTCTGCTGCCAAGCAATCTAACTTGCGCATACCAAACCCTCTGTAAGGTGCATTCTGAGAATGCATGGACAGGTAGGAGGGGACCCAGACAGACATGTCCATTTTTATGTATGAACATTTCTGTTAGTGAAACACCTCGACATATCCCAGTATGTCAATTTACAAGAGCTCAATCACACGAGCTTGAACATCAGACGAGTACTATCCGATGTTTTATCGGACAGCACTCAGCCCAATATTATACTAAGGGGCAGTGCTGATCTGTGTTTTTTTGCTCATATTGATTCGGCATGAGAAAAATAGCAACATGCTGCGCTAATTGGATCACACTCACCCATTCAAGACTAAGGTTGCGTGGAAAATGTTGGACTGCACTCAGATGACATCCGAGTGCAGTCCGATTTCTGGGGACCCAAACAATGGAGAAATCTTGTTCTGCATCTTATCCTCACCTGTGCTGAAAGAATCGGATCACACTAAGTTGACACTCGACTCAAACTATGATCAAAGTTTGATCCGAGTGTCATTTACATAATCCATTCAATTCTTTTGCATGAGAGCATCTGCGCTAGTGTGACCCTGGCCTCACAGTAATTTTGAAAAATTCAGCTATAGTTAATTTTTTTTTAAAGTTAAAGTTTTTCTATGGAAGCTACAGAAATACCATGGCATATAACCACAAAAGAAAAAGATGGTGTACCAGTCCTAGTGTAGAACAAAATCAATTTTATTTAATTTAAGCTATAAAACATGAGACAAGTCAAAACAGTGACAGTAATGGGTTAAAACCGGCGCACAGGCCATAGCTGCAACAACAGAGGAACAGCACGGCACCCATCATGTGAAACATAAAGGAAGGGACACCCGAAACGCGCGTCGGGAGGAGGGGGACATCACGGCGCCTGCTGTACATCCATCTTTCTACTTACATCGGTATGGTTTGGCTCCTTTACTGTTCCGTTCACATGCGTTCCTACAATTGGATTATGGAATTTACATATACTGTTAGCCTGGGGATGGTTTCCATATGAGCCTGTACCTTTATGTTTCACATGATGGGTGCCGTGCTGTTCCTCTGTTGTTGCAGCTATGGCCTGTGCGCCGGTTTTAACCCATTACTGTCACTGTTTTGACTTGTCTCATGTTTTATAGCTTAAATTAAATAAAATTGATTTTGTTCTACACTAGGACTGGTACACCATCTTTTTCTTTTGTGGTTATATTATTATTCGGTGTGTCCTGCACACTTGTTTCCATTTAGGTTTCCCTGCATGGTACCATGGTGGTTCTATTGTCTGGGAGCCTTATATGCTTTCTACAATTTCACAGAAATACCATGGCGTATGGGCACTGTAGACTTTTGTTACAGCTTTTTCCTTCAGAAAGACAAAGCAGTAATTTGCTAATGGCTCATTGAGACATAAGTGATTTTTCTCATATGCAAAAAACTGACCGATTTACATGACAGATTTGGCTTACATTTTCAGTGTTTGCTCAGTGTGTGAGTTTTTACCATTCAAGCTTCTCCTACAGAAAAACATCAATTTTTCGTGGATCCATAGATTTGTAATTGATGAGCTTGATCCATGGTTAAAATGGGAAATGTCTGTGTTTTTGTGCTCACTGCTGGATCTGCAAAAATACACAAACATGTGAACAGTTCTAGAAATTATAATAGACTATCTGCTGTCATTCTCAAGAAAAGAAAGCCTTTATCTTATATAGTGTACAGCTTGTTTCCATTGAGCTTGGCCACTATTGCCAGACCTTGACTGAGAGTGCAAAAATGCAAGGTAGTGACATTTCAGGAGAGGGATTAAAGGAGTTATTCCACGAACAACGTTAATTTTAATCAATGTTTAATCAACAGATGTTTGAATAATAATAATTTTCACAATTGGATGTGTTTAAAAAAATATTCCTGTGCCGAGATAATCTTATATATGTGCCCCTGCTATGTACTGTGTAATGGCTGTGATTGACCCTGCAGGAACATGGTCTGATCATACCACAGCTCCTGGGCGGGGGGGGGGGGGGGACACAAAAGAGTATTCAGGCAGGAAAGCACGAGATCACAGCTGATTCTTTCTTTGAGGTAAAACATTACTTAAAACAGGTAGAGAAATGTTTTGCCTCAGAAAAAGAATGATCTGCGATTCCATGCTGTCCTGTCTGTATACTCTTTTTTGCTTCCTTACCTGCCCAGAAGATGTGGTATGATCAGACCATGTCCCTGTACGGTCACACACAACCATAACATAGTAGGAGCAAATTTATAAGATTACCTCAGCACAGGAACATTTTTTAACACATCCAATAGTGGAACATATTATTGCTTGAAGATCTATTAAAGGGAACCTGTCACAGTTTTTAAGCTAGTAAACTGGCCCCAGTGTGTTGTTAGTAATGCAATGTGCATCACTAAGGGTGTGTGTCCACGGTCAGTAAACGCTGCTTGTTTGACGCTGCGCAGAGCTGCAGCGTCAAACACGCAGCGTCCAGATGTTCCAGCATAGTGGAGGGGATTTTTTGAAATCCCGTGTCCACTATGCGTGGAAACCCGCATCCGACTTCCCTGCGACTCCGGACATGCTGCGCATCTTTTCAGATCGCAGCATGTCCGTACACCTTGCGGGGACGCAGCGTCCCCGCAAGGCATATCACAGGGCGCTATGGGAGGGGGGCGATGATCCCGGATGTGTACAGTTAACACATCCGGCATCATCGCGTCCCAGAAGGGGGCGGGGCTTAGCGCCGAGCGGCTTCGCCGCTCCGGCGATACCGCCGGCCATCCTGATCGTGGACACGCAGCCTAACATGGCTTTCTCAAAGAAAAACTCCCAGTATTATGTTTAAAAAAACACTTTATATCAGTACAGCCGAGGTCACACTTGCGATTTCAATGCGAGAAACTCGTGAGTCTCTCGCATCAAGTTCTGGCACTACCGCCGGCGGTTTGCACCAAAGCTTTCAGCTGCATAGAAATACATGTAGCCGCACACTCCGGTCCCGAGTGCCGGCGACAGTGCCGGGTATTGATGCAAGAGACTCATGCGAGTTTCTCGCATTACTCACGCAAGTGTGACCCCAGTCTAAAGGATTGACTCACATACCTTTTCTTTCGGTCAGCATGCGCACCACCCATCTGCACCCGGGCATGCGCACTGACTCTGAGTGTATAGCCCCAGCTTCATATCAGATGTGTGCAAGCTGGGGAGCCGCTGTGAGTCAGTGGCAATTTGACACGTGAGCACGCAAACTATGCAGGCCACTGTGTCCCCTCCACTATGCGCTCCGGAGCATGCACACATCTGATATGAAGCGGATGGGCAGTGCGCACGCGCAAGATTTGCTAGATGGTTGCCGTGATGTTGGGCCGGTTCTGCAATAAATCGCAATGCTGTGGGCGTGCATAATTTGAACAGGACACTGACTGATCCTTGACTGAAATGATAAAAAGCGCCACCCCTATGACTGAAACAAAAGGTATGTGAGGCAATCCCCTAATGATATAAAGTGTTTTTTACACATAATACTGTGAGCTTTTTTTAGAAAACTATGTCAGTGATGCATATTGCTTTACTAACAGCACACAGGGGCCAGTTTAACCCCTTCATGACCTTGGGATTTTCCGTTTTTCCGTGTTTGTTTTTTGCTCCCCTCCTTCCCAGAGCCATAACTTTTTATTTTTCCATCAATATGGCCATGTTAGGGCTTATTTTTTGCAAAACAAGTTGTACTTTTGAACGACATCATTGGTTTTAGCATGTCGTGTACTAGAAAACAGGAAAAACATTCCAAGTGCGGTGAAATTGCAAAAAAAGTGCAGTCCCACACTTGTTTTTTGATTGGCTTTTTTGCTAGGTTCACTAAATGCTAAAACTGACCTGCCATCATTATGATTCTCCAGGTCATTACAAGTTCATAGACACCTAACATGATTAGGTTATTTTTTATCTAAGTGGTGAAAAAAAATTCCAAATTTTGCTAAAAAAAAAAAAAAAAAAATTCAGCCATTTTCCGATACCCGTAGCGTCTCCATTTTTCATGATCTGGGGTAGGTTGAGGGCTTATTTTTTGTGTGCCGAGCTGGCGTTTTTAATGATACAACCATTTCGGTGCAGATACATTCTTTTGCTCGCCCGTTATTGCATTTTAATGCAATGTCGCGGCGACCAAAAAAACATAATTCTGGTGTTTTTAATTTTTTTCTCGCTACGCTGTTTAGCGATCAGGTTAATGCTTTTTTTTATTGATAGATCGGGCAATTCTGAACACGGCAATACCAAATATGTGTAGGGTTTGATTTTTTTATTGATTTATTTTGAATGGGGCGAAAGGGGGTGATTTAAACTTTTATATTTTTTTTATTTTTTTCACTTTTTTTTTACTTTTTTTTTTTACTTTTGCCATGCTTCAATGAGATAACCTCATTAATATTGCAGGGGTAAACAACACCTTAAAACAAATTAGACTTAAAGGGAACCAGTCAGCAGGATTGTGCATAGTAACCTACAGACAGTGTCTGGTCGGCGCCGTTATGCTGAATGAAATGATACCTTGGTTGATGACATCTGTCTTGTGGTTGTTGTTTAATCTTTATTTTCAGTTTTGAGTTAATGATATGCTCGTGCTCTGGGGTGGCATGTGGGGTGGCTTCATGTGGTGCTCTGAATAGGTATTCATAATGCAGACTGCTGACAGGTCACTGATCTCTCAGTGACCTGCCCCCTATTTTACATTATGAATATATGTACATATGTACATATTTTAGAGAAAAAAAAAGCTCTACAGGGAGGTGCCAGCCGTGTCACATGTGCTGCAGCATAATCAATGTTTACTGTGTAGTTAATAAATGTGCTTGAGGGTGTTCTGAGTAGTATAGAAAAAAATAATTTTAAAATGGAGCCCGCTGTGCCTGCGCAGTAGTAGCTATCGGTGTATATAGAGGTGATCGCCGATAGCTGCTACCTCGCAGGTGGTGCCGTCTTGGAAGAGGAATTTTTTTTCTCCAGCAAAATAGCGCTTCCTGCGCAATAGCAGCTATCGGATCACCTCTATATACACTGATAGCTGCTACTGCGCAGGCACAGCGGGCGCCATTTTAAAATTATTATGCGCCATTCAAAAAAAATGTACTCCTCAGGAATCAGGATAACCTCAAGTACATTTAACCCCTTAACAACCGCCGATACGCCTTTTAACAGTGGCAGTTAAGGGTACTTAAACCACAGTGTCGTTAATTAACGGCGCTGTGGAAAAAGTGAATAGCGCCCCCCAGAGTCGGATTTTCTCTGGGGTCTCGGTTGCTGGGGTAGCCGAGACCCCAGAGAACATGATTCGGGGTGTTTTTTACCGACCCCCGGGTTGCGATCGCCGGTAATTAACCATTTACCGGCGGTCGCAAAAAAAAAACGCGATTTCCCATGTGATCGCACATCAGAGGACAGAGAACTGGGGTCCCTGATAGCCCCCCGATACTCACCTGTCTCCCCTGGCGCTCCTCGTGGCTCCCGATGGGCGCCGCCATCTTGTTCTGGCCAAAAAATGGCGGGCGCATGCGCAGTGCGCCCGTTGGCCAGCACCCGGAAGATCTTTGGGGTCTTGGCTGCAGGGGGTAGCCGAGACCCCAAAGAACATGATCGGGGTCGGTTTTTACCGACCCCTATTTTGCGATTGCCGGTAATTATCTGTTTACCGGCGGCCACAAAAAAAACTAAATGATGTGTCATTCTCTGTCCTCTGATGTGATCGCACATCAGAGGACAGAGAAATAGGGGGATTCGGGGACCCTGTTATACTTACCGGTGTCCCTGGGTCCTCCAGCGTCCCCTCCTGCCGGCCGGCTTCTTCATCCGGTAAGAAAATGGCGGGCGCATGCGCAGTGCGCCCGCCATGATCTACCGGCCGGCAGCTACAGGAGTTGGGGCTAAATTTAGGGTTAGGGTTGGGGCTAAATTTAGGGTTAGGGTTAAGGTTGGGGCTAAATTTAGGGTTAGGGCTAGGGCTAGGGTTAGGGTTAGGCTTCTTTCACACTTACGTCAGTACGGGGCCGTAGCAATGCGTCGGCCCGACGTACCGACGCACATTCTGAAAATTGTGCACAACGTGGGCAGCGGATGTATTTTTTCAACGCATACGCTGCCCAGTCTATGTCCTGGGGAGGAGGGGGCGGAGCTACGGCCACGCATGAGCGTTCGGAAATGGCAGACGCGACGTACAAAAAAAATTTCTACTGTTTAGGTACATCAGGGGCTCTGCAAACGCAACATAACGCCCACAGACCATTCTATCAAAGTCTGCATTCCAAAACGGCGCTCCTTCCCTTCCGAGCTCTGCCATGAGCCCAAACAGTGGTCCCCCCACATATGGGGTATCAGCCTACTCAGCATAAATTGCACAATAGATTTTGGGGTCCAATTTCTCCTTTTACCCTTGTGAAAGTAAAAATTTGAGGGTGAAAATTCATTTTTTATGGAAAAAATATGAATTTTTTCTCTTCATGGCTCTATATTATAAACTTCTATGAAGCAGTTGGGGGTTCATAGTGCTCACCACACATCTAGATAAGCTCTTTGGGGGGGTCTAGTTTCCAAAATAGGGTCACTTGGGTTTCTACTGTTTAGGTACATCAGGAGCTCTGCAAATGCAACATGACACCTGCAGACCATCCCATCAAAGTCTGCATTCCAAGCTGCGCTCCTTCCCTTCCGAGCCCCGATAGGTGCCCAAACAGTGTCCCCCCCCACATATGGGGTATCAGCATACTCAGGACAAACTGATCAACAGATTTTGGGGTCCAATGTCTCCTGTTACCCTTTAGAAAATAAAAAATTGCAGGCTAAAAAATCATTTTTGAGGGAAAAAAAAAGGATTTTTTATTTTCACCGCTCTACTTTATAAATTTCTGTGAAGCACTTGGGGTTTAAAGTGCTCACCACACATCTAGATAAGTTCTTTAAGGGGTCTAGTTTCCAAAATGGGGTCACTTGTGGGGGGTTTCTACTGTTTAGGCACATCAGGGGCTCTCCAAACGCGACATGGCGTCCGATCTCAATTCCAGCCAATTCTACATTGAACAAGTAAAACGGCACTCCTTCTCTAACAAGCTCTGCGGTGCGCCCAAACAGTGGTTTACCCCCACATATGGGGTATCGACATACTCAGGAGAAATTGCACAACAACTTTTGTGGTCTAATTTCTCCTGTTACCCTTGTTAAAATAAAAATTTGGGGACAAAAAGGTTATTTTTGTAGAAAAAATGCGATTTTTTTATTTTCACGGCTCTACGTTATAAACTTCTGTGAAGCACTTGGGGGTTCAAAGTGCTCACCACACATCTAGATAAGTTCCTTAAGGGGTCTAGTTTCCAAAATAGTGTCACTTGTGGGGGGTTTCCACTGTTTAGGCACATCAGGGGCTCTCCAAACGTGACATGACGTCCGACCTCAATTCCAGCCAATTCTACATTGAAAAAGTAAAACGGCACTCCTTATCTTCCAAGCTCTGCGGTGCGCCCAAACAGTGGTTTACCCCCACATATGAGGTATTGACGTACTCAGGAGAAATTGCACAACAACTTTTTTGGTCTAATTTCTCCTGTTACCCTTGTGAAAATAAGAATTTGTGGGTGAAAATATCATTTTTGTGTAAACAAATGCGATTTTTTATTTTCATGGCTCTATGCTATAAACTTCTGTGAAGCACATGGGGGTTTAAAGTGCTCACCACACATCTAGATAAGTTCCTTAAGGGGTCTAGTTTCCAAAATGGTGTCACTTGTGGAGTGTTTCCACTGTTTAGGCACATCAGGGGCTCTCTAAACGTGACATGGCATCCGATCTCAATTCCAGTCAATTCGGCATTGAAAAAGTCAAGTGGCGCTCCTTCTCTTCCAAGCTCTGCGGTGCGCCCAAACAGTGGTTTACCCCCACATATGGGGTATCGGCGTATTAAGGAGAAATTGCACAACAAAATTTATGATTAATTTCTGTTTTTACACTTGTAAAAATAAAAAAAATGGTTCTGAAGTAAAATGTTTGCAAACAAAAGTTAAATGTTCATTTTTTCCTTCCACATTGTTTCAGTTTCTGTGAAGCATGTAAAGGGTTAATAAACTTCTTGAATGTGGTTTTGCCATATTTCCGTTTTTTTCATAAATAATCGCAAGTAATATCGAAGAAATGTTACCACTAACATGAAGTACAATATGTCACGAAAAAACAATCTCTGTATCAGCAGGATCTGTTAAAGCGTTCCAGAGTTATAACCTCATAAAGTGACAGTGGTCAGAATTGTAAAAATTGGCTTGGTCATTAAGTACCAAATTGGCTCTGTCACTAAGGGGTTAATAACTACACAGTAAACATGTTATTATGCTGCAGCGCAGGTGCCACATCTGACATCTTCCTGCAGAAAGTTTTTTTTCATGTACATATGTTCATTATGTAAACAAGGGGGCAGGTCACTAAGGGACCAATGAAGCCATACTGGTGAATACCTAATCTGAGCACCACATGAGCCCCCCCCCCCCCCCCCCCTTCCCACCGGCTGCCCCAGAGCACGAGCATATCATTATCTGAAAACTGAAAATAAATATTACACAACAACCACAACACGGATTTCATCTCCCAGGTATCATTTTAATCAGTATAATGACGCCAACCTGACACTGTGTGTAGGTTACTGTGCACAATCCTGCTGACAGGTTCCCTTTAACAAATTTCAGTGATCTGTCGCCTTCCATCCTTTTTGAAGTACACAGCTGCAATCTTCAGAAATATATCTACAAAGCCATAATGCTGAAACTGCAGTGATCACATAGTCATAGTGGTCAAATTGCTGGCTTCAAGAAGGTAGACCTCCTTCTGAGGAATATTATAATTGCAAAGGGTTTCTTAGGTGGAGATGAAAGATTTTTTAAATTTAACATGTAAATTTCAAAAGGCTGAGAAAATTTAACAGTGATCGAGGCCCAATAGATATAGAGTTAAGTCCTCTTTTTCTCAGAAGAGGCAATTTGCATATTTAAATTCCCAGAGGAGCATTGTACGGCAAATAAGCCTCCTTACCTTGACAAGCCAGAGATGGTATGTCACTCTCCATAAGGAGAAACGATACCCCTTAGACCCCAGTCCAGAGCCTCTCACCTAGCCAAATCAGTTCTCATGCTTCGCACTGACGAGGGCCAACAGCCCGAAACACCGTGTCTGCGAATTGAGATACTGATTTGGCTTTTATCCTAAGTCATATTGTACGACTCGTTAAAGGGTTGATACCCCTTAGACCCTGAGGCCCAAGATGTCTCTGTCAATTCCCTGTGTTTTTTCGATAAATAAAACAACTCATAGTTAACACAATGGTGTTAATATTATTTAAATATAATACTACATTAGAAATCTCTAAAGAAGAAGGTTTGCATCCTTCGAAACGCGTTGTGTTGTGAATTCCGTTCTCGGGCTCCCTCCTGTGGTCGTGAATGGTACTTTGGTGAGTTCTGTCCTTGGACACCCTCTCGTGGCTTTGAGTGGAACTGCTGATCTTTGAGGTTGGCTTTCTCAGCTGCCCTCGTTTATTGCTTCTACTTGCTTCCCTATTTAACTCTGCCCAGGCCGTTAGTCCATGCCAGCTGTCAATGTCTCAGTATTGGTTCAGATCTCTCTTGGATTTCTCAGATGACCTGTCTACTCCAGCAGAAGCTAAGTCCCTGCTAGTTCATTTGCTGTTCATTGGTTTTTGAATATATTTCTCAGTACATGCTATGTTTCTAGTCCAGCTTGCTATTATGTTATTTTCTTGCTAGCTGGAAGCTCTGGGGGTGCAGAGCTGCACCTCCACACCGTGAGTCGGTGTGGAGGTCTTTTTGCACACTCTGCGTGGTTTTTGTAGTTTTTAATACTGACCGCACAGTTCCCTTTCCTATCCTCTGTCTATTTAGAGTAGACTCGGCCTCCTTTGCTGAAACCTGTTTCATTCCTGTGTTCGTTACTTTCCTCTTAACTCACAGTCAATATTTGTGGGGGCTACCTTTACTTTGGGGAATTTCTCTGAGGCAAGTTAGGCTGCTATTTCTATCTTTAGGGGTAGTTAGCTCTTAGGCTGTGAAGAGGCGTCTAGGGAGAGTTAGGCACGCTCCACGGCTATTTCTAGTGTGTGTGATAGGATTAGGGATTGCGGTCAGTAGAGTTACCACCTCCTCAGAGCTTGTCCCAGGTTTCCTGTTTTAACCATCAGGTCATTTCGGGTGCTCCTAACCACCAGGTCCATAACAGTACAGCTGGCCAACAAAGTGTTAATGCATCTCAAAAGAGGGATAAGAGAAGTTCTGAGTCAATTTTTTTTTCTTTGCAGCTTGTTTTGTCTTTCTTATCCCCTTAACCTCTGGGTGGTTCAGGACTCAGGTGTAGATATGGATATTCAAGGTTTGTCCTCTTGTGTGGATCAACTCACTGCAAGGGTACAAAGTATTCAAGATTATGTAGTTCAGAATCCGATGTTAGAGCCTAGAATCCCAATTCCTGATTTGTTTTCTGGGGATAGATCTAAATTTTTGAATTTCAAAAATAATTGCAGATTGTTTCTTGCTCTGAAACCCCGCTCCTCTGGTGACCCCATTCAGCAAGTAAAAATCATTATTTCTTTGTTACGTGGCGACCCACAAGACTGGGCATTCTCCCTTGCGCCAGGAGATCCTGCATTGCTTAATGTAGATGCGTTTTTTCTGGCGCTTGGATTGCTTTATGACGAACCTAACTCTGTGGATCAGGCAGAGAAAATCTTGCTAGCTTTGTGTCAAGGTCAGGATGAAGCGGAGGTATATTGCCAGAAGTTTAGAAAGTGGTCTGTGCTTACTCAATGGAGTGTGCCCTTGCAGCAATTTTCAGAAAAGGTCTTTCTGAAGCCCTTAAGGATGTTATGGTGGGGTTTCCCACGCCTGCTGGTCTGAATGAATCAATGTCCTTGGCCATTCAGATCGATCGGCGCTTGCGTGAACGCAAGGTTGTGCGCCATTTGGCAGTGTCCTCTGAGCAGAGGCCTGAGCCTATGCAATGTGATAGGACTTTGACCAGAGCTGAACGGCAAGAACACAGACGTCAGAATGGGCTGTGTTTTTACTGTGGTGACTCCTCTCATGCTATCTCTGATTGTCCTAAGCGCACTAAGAGGTTCGCTAGGTCTGTCACCATTAGTACTGTGCAGCCTAAATTTCTCTTGTCTGTTACTCTGATTTGCTCATTGTCGTCCTACTCTTTTATGGCATTTGTGGATTCGGGCGCTGCTCTGAATTTGATGGACTTGGAGTTTGCCAGGCGCTGTGGTTTTTCTTTGGAGCCTTTGCAGAGTCCTATTCCCTTAAGGGGGATTGATGCTACGCCATTGGCCAAGAATAAACCTCAGTACTGGACTCAGCTGACCATGTACATGGCTCCCGCACATCAGGAAAATATTCACTTTTTGGTGTTGTATAATTTGCATGATGTTGTCGTGTTGGGTTTGCCATGGTTACAGGTTCATAATCCAGTACTGGATTGGAAATCAATGTCTGTGTCTAGTTGGAATTGTCAAGGAATACATAGTGATGTTCCTTTGATGTCAATTTCTTCTTCCACTCCTTCTGAAGTCCCTGAGTTTTTGTCGGATTACCAGGATGTATTTGATGAGCCCAAGTCCAGTGCCCTATCTCCTCATAGGGACTGTGATTGCGCTATTAATTTGATTCCTGGTAGTAAGTTCCCTAAGGGCCGACTGTTCAATTTATCTGTGCCAGAACATGCCGCTATGCGGAGTTATGTAAAGGAGTCCTTGGAGAAAGGGCATATTCGCCCGTCGTCGTCACCGTTGGGAGCAGGGTTCTTTTTTGTGGCCAAGAAGGATGGCTCTCTGAGACCCTGTATAGATTACCGCCTTCTCAATAAAATCACGGTCAAATTTCAGTACCCTTTGCCTCTGTTGTCTGATTTGTTTGCTCGGATTAAGGGGGCTAGTTGGTTTACCAAGATTGACCTTCGAGGGGCGTATAATCTTGTGCGTATTAAACAGGGCAATGAATGGAAAACAGCATTTAATACGCCCGAGGGCCATTTTGAGTACCTGGTGATGCCATTCGGGCTTTCTAATGCTCCATCTGTGTTTCAGTCCTTTATGCACGACATCTTCCGGAAGTATCTGGACAGGTTCATGATTGTATATTTGGATGATATTTTGGTCTTTTCAGATGATTGGGAGTCTCATGTGAGGCAGGTCAGGATGGTGTTCCAGGTCCTTCGTGCTAATACGTTGTTTGTGAAGGGGTCTAAATGCCTCTTTGGAGTTCAGAAGGTTTCCTTTTTGGGCTTCATTTTTTCCCCTTCTACTATCGAGATGGATCCTGTTAAAGTTCAGGCCATTTATGATTGGACTCAACCTACATCTGTGAAGAGTCTTCAGAAGTTCCTGGGCTTTGCTAATTTTTACCGTCGCTTCATCGCTAATTTTTCTAGTGTGGTTAAGCCTTTGACTGATTTGACAAAGAAAGGCGCTGATGTGATGAATTGGTCCCCTGCGGCCGTTGAGGCTTTTCAGGAGCTTAAACGTCGTTTTACTTCGGCCCCTGTGTTGCGTCAGCCAGATGTTTTGCTCCCTTTTCAGGTCGAGGTTGATGCTTCTGAGATTGGGGCAGGGGCTGTTTTGTCTCAGAGAAGTTCTGATGGCTCTGTGATGAAGCCATGTGCTTTCTTTTCTAGAAAGTTTTCGCCTGCTGAGCGTAATTATGATGTCGGCAATCGGGAGTTGTTGGCTATGAAGTGGGCATTCGAGGAGTGGCGACATTGGCTTGAGGGAGCCAAACATCGCGTGGTGATCCTAACTGAACACAAGAATCTGACTTACCTCGAGTCCACTAAGCGGTTGAATCCTAGACAGGCTCGATGGTCACTGTTTTTCTCCCGTTTCGATTTTGTGGTCTCATACCTTCCGGGATCTAAGAATGTGAAGGCTGATGCCCTTTCTAGGAGTTTTTTGCCTGATTCTCTGGGAGTCCCTGAGCCGGCTGGTATTCTCAAAGAGGGGGTGATTCTGTCTGCCATCTCCCCTGATTTGCGGCGGGTGCTGCAGGAGTTTCAGGCTGATAGACCTGACCGCTGTCCAGTGGAGAAATTGTTTGTCCCTGATAGATGGACTAGTAGGGTTATTTCTGAGGTTCATTGTTCAGTGTTGGCTGGTCATCCTGGGATTTTTGGTACCAGAGATTTGGTTGCTAGGTCCTTTTGGTGGCCTTCCTTGTCACTGGATGTGCGTTCTTTTGTGCAGTCCTGTGGGACTTGTGCTCGGGCAAAGCCTTGCTGTTCTCGTGCCAGTGGGTTGCTTTTGCCTTTGCCTGTCCCAAAGAGGCCCTGGACGCATATTTCCATGGATTTTATTTCCGATCTTCCTGTCTCTCAAAGGATGTCTGTCATCTGGGTGGTTTGTGATCGGTTTTCGAAGATGGTCCATTTGGTACCCTTGCCTAAATTGCCTTCCTCCTCTGATTTGGTTCCATTATTTTTTCAGCATGTGGTTCGTTTGCATGGCATTCCGGAGAACATTGTGTCGGACAGAGGTTCCCAGTTTGTTTCTAGGTTTTGGCGGTCATTTTGTGCTAAGATGGGCATTGATTTGTCTTTTTCTTCAGCGTTCCATGCTCAGACAAATGGCCAAACCGAACGAACCAATCAGACCTTGGAAACCTATCTGAGATGCTTTGTTTCTGCTGATCAGGATGATTGGGTGACCTTCTTGCCATTGGCCGAGTTCGCCCTTAATAATCGGGCTGGTTCTGCTACTCTGGTTTCGCCTTTTTTTTGTAATTCTGGTTTTCATCCTCGTTTTTCTTCAGGGCAGGTTGAGCCTTCTGACTGTCCTGGTGTGGATTCTGTGGTGGACAGGTTGCAGCAAATTTGGACTCACGTGGTGGACAATTTGACGTTGTCTCAGGAGAAGGCGCAACCGCCGTCGCTGTGTTGGTCCCCGACTTCGTGTTGGGGATTTGGTTTGGTTGTCTTCTCGTTTTGTTCCTATGAAGGTTTCTTCTCCTAAGTTCAAGCCTCGTTTCATTGGTCCTTATAAGATTTCTGAAATTATCAATCCTGTGTCGTTTCGTTTGGCCCTTTCAGCTTCTTTTGCCATCCATAATGTGTTCCATAGGTCGTTGTTGCGGAGATATGTGGCGCCTATGGTTCCTTCCGTTAAGAGGAAGGGCTATGGTCAGGAGGATAATTCCTGGGTTGTTGCCTCCGATGTCCATGCTGCCGATTTGGTTCGTGCCTTTCATTTGGCTCGTCCTGATCGGCCTGGGGGCTCTGGTGAGGGTTCGGTGACCCCTCCTCAAGGGGGGGGTACTGTTGTGAATTCCGTTCTCGGGCTCCCTCCTGTGGTCGTTGATGGTACTTTGGTGAGTTCTGTCCTTGGACACCCTCTGATGGCTTTGAGTGGAACTGCTGATCTTTGAGGTTGGCTTTCTCAGCTGCCCTCGTTTATTGCTTCTGCTTGCTTCCCTATTTAACTCTGCCCAGGCCGTTAGTCCATGCCAGCTGTCAATGTCTCAGTATTGGTTCAGATCTCTCTTGGATTTCTCAGATGACCTGTCTACTCCAGCAGAAGCTAAGTCCCTGCTAGTTCATTTGCTGTTCATTGGTTTTTGAATATATTTCTCAGTACATGCTATGTTTCTAGTCCAGCTTGCTATTATGTTATTTTCTTGCTAGCTGGAAGCTCTGGGGGTGCAGAGCTGCACCTCCACACCGTGAGTCGGTGTGGAGGTCTTTTTGCACACTCTGCGTGGTTTTTGTAGTTTTTAATACTGACCGCACAGTTCCCTTTCCTATCCTCTGTCTATTTAGAGTAGATTCGGCCTCCTTTGCTGAAACCTGTTTCATTCCTGTGTTTGTTACTTTCCTCTTAACTCACAGTCAATATTTGTGGGGGCTACCTTTACTTTGGGGAATTTCTCTGAGGCAAGTTAGGCTGCTATTTCTATCTTTAGGGGTAGTTAGCTCTTAGGCTGTGAAGAGGCGTCTAGGGAGAGTTAGGCACGCTCCACGGCTATTTCTAGTGTGTGTGATAGGATTAGGGATTGCGGTCAGTAGAGTTACCACCTCCTCAGAGCTTGTCCCAGGTTTCCTGTTTTAACCATCAGGTCATTTCGGGTGCTCCTAACCACCAGGTCCATAACAGCGTTGGTTAGCATTGTCCCTCTCACGCGCCCGTCTATCTAAGCTGTCTATCTAGCTTTGTGACGTCATTCCTTTCACGCCCCTTCTACACTCCGCCACTGCTTTGGCGTCGCTTCCGGCCGGGGCACGCCTGAACCTGGCGGTTCAGCCTAACTCTCTGTGACCAGCGAGGAGGAATTTAACAGGAGAGAGCGCTCCTGCACTAGCCTCCAGCTCCACAGCCCTGCAGCGTGGGAGTAAACAGATACCAACCATCGGGAGTCTGACCAGGAGGCAACCCTAAAGTTACCGTCACATTTAGCGACGCTGCAGCGATCTAGACAACGATGCCGATCGCTGCAGCGTCGCTGTTTCGTCGTTGTGTGGTTGCTAGAGAGCTGTCACACAGACAGCTCTCCAGCGACCAACGATGCCGGTCCCCGGGTAACCAGGGTAAACATCAGGGCCGCGCTTAGTAACCCGATGTTTACCCTGGTTACCAGTGCTAATGAAAAAAAACCAAACACTGCATACTTACATTCTGGTGTCTGTCCCCCGGCGCTGTGCTTTCCTGCACTGACTGTGAGCACCGGCCGGAAAGCAGAGCGGTGACGTCACCGCTGTAATCTGCTTTACGGCTGGCTGGCGCTGACAGTGCAGGAAAGCACAGCGCCGGGGGACAGACACCGGAATGTAAGTATGTAGTGTTTGGTTTTTTTTACATTTACACTGGTAACCAGGGTAAACATCGGGTTACTAAGCGCGGCCCTGCACTTAGTAACCCGATGTTTACCCTGGTTACCAGTGAAGACATCGCTGAATCGGCGTCACACACACCGATTCAGCGATGTCTGCGGGAGTCCAGCGACGAAATAAAGTTCTGGACTTTCTGTCCGACCAACGATGGCACAGCAGGATCCTGATCGCTGCTGCGTGTCAAACTCAACGATATCGCTAGCCAGGACGCTGCAACGTCACAGATCGCTAGCGATATCGTTCAGTGTGAAGGTACCTTAAGACATCACTTCAGATCAATCCAGTAAGTGTACAAGCTAATTATCTCTCTAATTAAGGTGCAATAAAAGTACAAATCACCAGTGATGCCTCTCCACTGCTCCCTGACTATCAAAGCAACATAACCCTCTTTTCCCTAGTGCAGATTTACAAATCTCGCTGTGTGCATTCTGTACCTATCAACGCACTTTACCAGAGCAGGTGACAAACTATATATTTTCATGTTCTACGTTAATGCTTTCTAATGTTTACTTTAAAAAGTTTTCCATTAAAAAATTGTTATATTCAATGTATGCAGCTTTTTCTTTGCAGCAAGTTTAGCTAACAACTAAATGCCTACTGGTAACTGAGGAAGAGGGAGTAGGTCACAAAAATTGGCATATAAGGGGTTGACGTATATAAAGCCCCTCTGCTGTATGGTATTGTAGAATTTACGATAGCTATCACTCATGTAAGAAGTGAAATCTGGCATTGTACTTGTTCTGTCTCCGCCATCTAATTTGTTACTTCCAATTATCTGTTTGCATAATTTGCAGTTTCTCAGCCAGTATACAGGACTTGATATATTCATACCTTTATTTGTAGTGCTTTGGCTCCCTCTAGCGGTCAGAGTCATGTTGACAGTTGTATTTTTCTGTTATGTATTTTTTATGTCTGATTCTCCTCCTCCTTTGCAATGCATTATGGTAGCTCAGCCTACATTTCCCTCCATTATCATTTCACTTCCAGTTTGCCTTCCAGGAAAGAAGCTTACACTTCATCCCCCTTGCGATTGCATTGCCGGTATGTCTTTATGCTCTCTGTAGATATTTCTGCTCTATATTAGCCTAGCTTAACCAGTTGCATTCCTAGTTCAGTTACTAGCCTTCTAAATGTAATGCATAACGTTTATCATGTGTAGTATGTATTTGTTCCCTACCATGCACTGATTCTATGTATATCATTGTTCACAGTTTCACCGCATCAATATACCACTACGTTTAATAAAGCACAGACTCAACCACAGTCTCCTTATTGGACCCCGGTATAGCGGTTTAGCTGACTGGATAGCTACTTGGGCCTGTCTCATTTAGTGAGGACAGAACAGTACTATACCTATATTTTTCTGCTGTATCTGAGCATCATGAATCGTGGTATGTGTTAAAGGGGGAGACCACTGAGACTCTTTCGCCCCGGGGTCCTCAAAAACCTGGAGCCGGCCCTGCAGAGTTTCAACACATGGTAGAAAACACAATAATTCTTCAACATTTTTTCTTCATTAGGCAGCGGCCCATAATTAGTTTCAGTTACATATACACTCCCTGACAGAAGTTATGTCGCTCACCCATGTTATGTAAATAAAAGCTTATAACCTGACGTTAAATTCATCCATTGGTTGCATAAATTATTCCTTTGAAAGCTCAAACCCTCCGAAATGTGGTTTAGGTTAAGAAAATAAATTGCCATCAATGCAGAAATATTGATCAGTTAATGGACACAGAATGGTCAGATTTTGGCAAGACAAATGTTTTTTCCCCTGGTCATATAATGCACCCAATCCTAGTTTACATTCTCACCTGTGCTCAGTAAATGATCAGTTAATTAGTGTGTGTGTGTATAAAAAGAAACCCAGCACCCCAGATCTTCACAGACCCCGCCCACACACACACACGCAGTCTCTGCCAACGCACCACCCACAATCCATTATAGTGCATTATTGCACTATGGGAACTTCCGATTCCGGTATCCGATATCGCAAAAGTATCGGAACTCAGTATCGGAATTCCGATACAGCGAATATCGGCCGATACCCGATATTTGCAGTATCGGAATGCTCAACACTACTCAGGTGACTTTTGCTGAAATAGGAAGTGAAGCTCAAGCGTGAACAGGAGCTGGGGGTGACAGTCCCATTGGGGAAGGTCCAGAGCGGGTAGGTGACATAAATGCAATCAACGAACCCCAACGAGTGGAAGAATTGAGGAGAGAACACTCATGCAGATGCTCTATCTAGGGCGAAACATGCTAAATCTGAGCGGAATAGAGATGAAGACCTGGAAAGTGAGGAGGTCCCCAGATTCCTAGGCCTCGCCGGGATGGTGGTGGCTTCGCAGAGCCAGGTACAAATCCCTACTGGGGGGGGGCGTCTTGGGCCGATCTCGGGATGAGTGGGTCCGGTTACAACAAGAAGAAATTGAGCTTGCTCTGCTTAAAGAAACTTCCCAATTTGGCAGAGAGAAGTACCCTGTCCCAGGAAACCCTGCGGATTCTTTGACAGTGGGAACCCCTTTAGATGAAGAATGGTTTGCTATATCGGAAAGTGCAGCTACAGGCAGAGGTGGGTGCCATCTGGCAAGTCATAGTTCCAGAAGCATTGTTGTCTGAAATAGCCACCAAAGCACATGAAAAAGGGGCGCACTTTGTCCAGGAGAAAACCATTCAGTGGTTACAACAGTTCATTTTTCATTCTCGGTTACAGGCGGTTGTGGAAGAGACCTGTAGAGCATGTCGGACATTTGAATTGACTAAACCGCCAGAGCAGAGAGCCCCCATACAGTCCATTGTGATATCCTTTCCTCTGGAGCTGTTAATGATAGACTATCTGACTATCAGGTCAGCCCACCATGAGTATGAACATTGTTTAGTGATTGTGAATCACTTCACGAAATTTGCTGCTGTAACTCCAACCTGGGACCAAACTGTGGAGTCAGCAGCACTTGCGATCTGCAAAAATTTCATTCAACTTTACGGATGTCTGTCAAGGATCCATTCTGACAAGGGAGCCTGTTCTTGGGAAAAGTGATGGAAGAGTTACATCGTATGTACCGGATCGACAAATCCCGCACCACACCACATCACCCTCAGGGAAACGGTGCCTGTGAGCGATTCAATAGAACGTTAATTTAGATGTTGAGAACCCTGGAGGAAGATCAGAAGGTCCGGTGGCCTGAGTATGTATCAGATTTGGTATGGATACACAATAATCGAGTGCACTGAACCATGGGTTATACTCCCTATTCTCTCCTCTTCGGTCGGACTGGAAAGGGAATTACCGAGTTGGAATTGGATCCAAAAGAGGACTATCCACGGACGAGGGTGTCCTCCTGAATTCGAGAACATTGTCATCACCTGCAGACTTTGCATTGGCTGGTATAGACCAGGCTTTGGGAGTCAGAGCATGCTGAAAGGATTCCACCGCAGGCAACAGATCTTCAGGTCGGAGACTGTGTCTTAGTGTGGGAAAAACGTCCTTGAGACAAGCTGGAAAATCGGTGCGAAAACATGCTTTGTCTATCAAAAGACCCAATACGAGCAGAAGAGATCCCAGAGACTCCAGAGCCAGTTTCCCCAATAGTAGAGGAAGAAGAGGATGAAGGGAGTGAGGAACCAAGACCTGGGACCTCCGAAGAATCTGATCCCGGGAATACAGAGGCACCATTGCTCCCTTCGGTGCAACCTGATTCTACCACTCATGGGGACTCCACTGGTCCTTCCAATTTACGATGTTCTGAGCGAACAACAGCAGGCAAAACCCACAATCATTTCGATCAGGAACATTTCATTTGGCAGAAAAATGTACTAAAGAAAAGAAGACGGCAATGTGATTCGCAAGAACCCTCGCCCATGGAATGGCGAGCTAAAGGAGTGGGGGAATGTAGGAAGATGGACCAGAATAGTAGTCTCTCTTGCATGTCCAGACCGGAACTGTCGGGACTGTCACCCTTGTTGCCAGGGGAAGCACTTTCTGACCAGAGTAGACCTTTGCACCTGATTGCTGGGGGCGGGTGCGATATAAAAGAGACTGCGCGCACAGAAACGGGGCTTTTGGCGGGGACCCAGCATGAGCTACAGGAGAAGGTTGACTCCCTCTCTGCTGACCGACGCCAATTGACAGGCCCGCTTTGCAGCGTACCATCCCTAACTGGCTTAGTGATAGAAAGCAGAGGGTGGTTATAAATGGTATAGTCTCTAACTGGGTCGCTGTGACCAGTGGGGTACCGCAGGGGTCGGTATTGGGACCTGTTCTCTTCAACATATTCATTAATGATCTGGTAGAAGGTTTACACAGTAAAATATTGATATTTGCAGATGATACAAAACTATGTAAAGCAGTTAATACAAGAGAAGATAGTATTCTGCTACAGATGGATCTGGATAAGTTGGAAACTTGGGCTGAAAGGTGGCAGATGAGGTTTAACAATGATAAATGTAAGGTTATACACATGGGAAGAAGGAATCAATATCACCATTACACACTGAACGGGAAACCACTGGGTAAATCTGACAGGGAGAAGGACTTGGGGATCCTAGTTAATGATAAACTTACCTGGAGCAGCCAGTGCCAGGCAGCAGCTGCCAAGGCAAACAGGATCATGGGGTGCATTAAAAGAGGTCTGGATACACATGATGAGAGCATTATACTGCCTCTGTACAAATCCCTAGTTAGACCGCACATGGAGTACTGTGTCCAGTTTTGGGCACCGGTGCTCAGGAAGGATATAATGGAACTAGAGAGAGTACAAAGGAGGGCAACAAAGTTAATAAAGGGGATGGGAGAACTACAATACCCAGATAGATTAGCGAAATTAGGATTATTTAGTCTAGAAAAAAGACGACTGAGGGGCGATCTAATAACCATGTATAAGTATATAAGGGGACAATACAAATATCTCGCTGAGGATCTGTTTATACCAAGGAAGGTGACGGGCACAAGGGGGCATTCTTTGCGTCTGGAGGAGAGAAGGTTTTTCCACCAACATAGAAGAGGATTCTTTACTGTTAGGGCAGTGAGAATCTGGAATTGCTTGCCTGAGGAGGTGGTGATTGCGAACTCAGTCGAGGGGTTCAAGAGAGGCCTGGATGTCTTCCTGGAGCAGAACAATATTGTATCATACAATTATTAGGTTCTGTAGAAGGATGTAGATCTGGGGATTTATTATGATGGAATATAGGAATATAGGCTGAACTGGATGGACAAATGTCTTTTTTCGGCCTTACTAACTATGTTACTATGTTACTATGTTACTATCCCCAGTGCATACAGACTGTGCCTCTCTTGAGACTGACTCCTCGATATTCGTCAACCCTAACATCACTAGCCGGTTGGTGCATCTAACATCTGCGGTCTCTCTTGGTAGCGCTGATCCAGCGTTGCACGCGGCTCGCAGCGGTGAGACCGCGCCCCTTCAGTCCGGGACTTTGTATATCCTCAGTCATGCAGCAGACCTTTCACCATTCAACACCTCGTTCCAGGATCACAAGACCACAGGCAAGAAGAACAGGACGCTTTGTCGCCGTACAGAGACAGTGCTACACTTTCCTTCAGGTCCGGCTCAAAGACTTCACGCGCCACCTACGGCACCATCATGGGATTTTCCAGCCACCATCATCCAGGAACCAGAGATTGATAAGTTAACCCGTTATTTCACTCGTTGTAGTTGCTTTACTGCTATATACAAATTGTGGGTCTGTATGTTTACACTGTTGAGACATTCATATATATAAAATCTGTTAACTCTTGCTCTGCCACCTGCTCGTCACTGCATCCTGCGTTCCTGATAGTACCTTACACTAACATCATTTAGCATGAAAGAGTTTAGAGACCCCCATATACCAGATGCAAATGGCAACTGGATTGACCTTGTGTCACTTATGAGGGGCAATTTTTGACTCTAGTTATATGACACCAACATTTGTCTATGAAACTAATAATGATCCTTTAGATTCAAATGTCCCTACTATACCCTCAGTCGCAATCACAAAGGTTCCTGGAGGAAAGTGACTCCATGACATTGTTCTGATTAAATCAGCAATCAAACATGCAGACACAACAAAATAATTTGATGCTGTCTGGAAAGCTGATGCTTATAGCTCTTGACACATCTGCATGTTGGTGTTATCTCTAGATAGAGACCATTATGCATCATCCACTGAACCAGCTGAAAAGGGTTAATAGTTTACAGATTTAGAAAATAGTCTGGAAGGATATTCTATTACTATTCATACTTAGGTTATAAATGTTAGATTGATAGTTTTAGATACCACTAAAATTTCCACTACTACATCAGTACCCAATCACTCATCTTTTATCACCAGCACGTCAGATGCAGTGAGAAGTAGTATGTAGCAGTGGCCAATCATGAACACAGCTGTCTGATATGATTTAGCATTATGGGAGTGATGGAAACAGCCAAGCAAGGACGGACTGGGGCTAAAAGTCAGACATGGCATTTGAAAGCACGCAGGCCCATGCCGGCTCCATCCCCTTACCCAGATCTCTATTACTTAAATTACCCTGCCTGCAGGAAATCAAGATTTACTACTACCTATTTTTCCAGTAACACCGCTTTATAAGATTTTGTAATAAATTGCAATATAACAGACAAATAACACCAGCACCATAAAGTAGTGACAATACCACCATGCTGGTTATTAAAGTAACACTCCCATCTCTACTTTTTACTAAATGTGTGTATATATGTATGTAGTGTAGTTTAAGTGTATTAATATACTCCCCTACAGGTGCCTTCTTCAGGATCCAGCACCGTCACCTCCACTTCTCAATGACATTACCGCAACTATGACTAGCCGGCTCACTCTATGCGTGACCTTAAAGTGGCTTTGACAATGTAAGTATAAGGAGGGTCGACTCAAAACAAAGCACTATTGGATTACTTTGTAAATGTCACTTCTGATGATCTGGCTAATTGGAAGTGCAGTAACGTCACTGAGAAGCGGAGCAGAATGGCACGGGATCTCAGGTGGCGGGAGGTGAGTACATTAATTCATTCACACTATACATTAATTCATTCACACTATACATTATACACATATTTAATAAACAAAATATAGATGACAGTGCTTCCTGAACTGAAACCTGTGTGCTTGGACTAGTACTATTGCCACAAAGTAACTATATAGTGGTAATATCAGTCCTAAACCAGTACTCTACAGACCATATATGTGGAGACTGTGCAGGTTCTCACCAGTGGCGTTCTTTGTGATTGTTATTAATTTTCCCTTTCCTTTTTCATTCGGCCCAGATCACCATGACATCTTCTTCCATCCATAACTTATCCCTGCAAAATGTAACACAGAGACATCTTTTTCTTACTGCTTTTCCAGCCCCCACCTCACATTCCACCACCTCTACACAAACCATATGGCACTATAACCAGTGACCTAGACAATGATAATGCCCCCCTCTGTAATAGGTGCTCACTCTGTGTCACTACACAGTAATAATGTTCCCTCTGTACTTCCTCTTAGTAATAATGCTACCCTGAGCAATCTTACAGTTAGAAAGCATCATAAAGAAGTACTGTCCCCTTGTGCCTCCTTATAATAATAATCCCTTTGACTCCTGATAATAATGACCACTAACCCCCTTATAATAATAAAAAATTCTTGATGCATTATTATTAGTGTTGAGCGATACCTTCCGATATCGGAAAGTATCGGTATCGGAAAGTATCGGCCGATACCGTCAAAGTATCGGATCTCGCCGATTCCGATACCCGATCCCAATGCAAGTCAATGGGACGAAAATATCGGAATTAAAATAAACCCTTTCTTTCCTTGTAGGTTCATTCTACATGAAGGAAAACAACTAAGAATAATGTAGGATGTATTGGGGGACGTGGCAGAGACATTAAAGGCATAGAGGTTTAGCCCAATCAAATAGAATAGCAGGAATTTTAATTTTTTTTTAAGACGTTCGGAGTTACAAAGATATTGACTATGTTAAGATTTTTTTTATTTTGTCAGATATTGATGTTTCACTACTTCCACGCCCTTCACCCTCTTTTTTACTTCTCCCACACTTTCTTCTTCATCATCATCAGCATCTTTGACATCAACTTCTTCTTCACCTTATTCATCTTCTTCATCTTCTACCTATAATTTTTTTTTTTACATTGTTCATATTCTTTTTATTTAACTATTATTCTTCTTCATATTCAACTTCTTCATCATATTCTTATTTGTGACAGGCATTCCCGTAGTTGTTATCTATAAAAGTTTGAAGATTACACCTTCTGTTCTGCCTGTCACAAAAGAGTTACATTTGTCCGCGTTCAGTTTGGCCTGCAGCATCAGGCTTTATCCAGGGGCACCACGAGGAGGAACGGACTCACCCCCATACACTGCTTAGTCTTCTTCTGCTTATAATTTAGATAATATCTTTTGCTTTGATATTTAGTGTTATGCTTAATGTTCTTCTGCTCTTTGTTCTGCAGCCTCTTATTCTTCTGCTTCTCGGTCTCCCATGTCGTCGTCGTCTCCAGGGTCGTCGTCTCCGGGGTCGTCGTCTCCGGGGTCGTCGTCATCGGGGTGGTCTTCAGGGTCATCGTCTCCAGGGTCGTCGTCATCTCAGTGGTTGTCGTCTCTGGTGTCGTCGTCATCTTAGGGGTGGTCTTCCGGGTCGTCGTCTTTAGGGTCTTTAACTTGGAAATGTAGCAGAAGGTACAAGAAGGCTGAGAAAATGCAGAGAAACAGCTGATGGAACTGGAACTCGGATGGCTACCCGAAGGTCCAAGAGCCAATGGAACTACCGAGGACCGGCTGACGTTACTGGAACCCGGTTACTAAGCAGGAGGTACCCGTGCCTGAAAGCACTACCAAGGACCACCTGACGTTGGTGGAACTCAGATACCCAGAGGGAGGCACCTAAGCCAAAGGCTCTGCCCGGAACCAGCTGACGGTACTGGAACCAGGATGGGGAGCAGAAGGTACAAGACCAAAAGACACTGCCGAGAACCAGCTGACGGTACTGGAACCCGGATGGGTAGCCGAAGGTCCAAAAGCCAATGGAACTACTGAGGACCAGCTGACGTTACTGGAACCCGGTTACTAAGCAGGAGGTACCCGTGCCTGAAAGCACTACCAAGGACCACCTGACATTGGTGGAACTCGGATACCCAGAAGGAGGCACCTAAGCCAAGGGCTCTGCCCGGAACCAGCTGACGGTGCTGGAATCAGGATGGGGACCTATTCAAGCTTGTCTTCCTGGAGCCCCAACTAGCGGTGTTGGAGCAAAGGGTCAGCAGGGGGAGCAGAGTGTAGGCTGAAGCCTGCACTGGAGGCATTTGTAGGTCTGTTGTGTCTGAGTGGCTGTTGCAGGACACGTTGCCGGCTACACAGCAGGGGAACAGCTGGCGGTGCTGAACCCCACTGACACATTGGCGGGTGTTTTTCTCTGTGCAGCCAGCACTTTGGGGCACCAACTGGCGGTGTTAGAGCCCAGGCTCTGCAGGGGGAGCAGAGTGTAGGCCGAAGCCTAATTGAACCAATTTTAAAGGTAACCTTTAACCCCCCCTCAGGTGTTACAAACTAGAAGAGCCACGCCTTATGCAGCAGTAGTGCTGCACAAGTCAAAGGTTGCTCTTTTAATTTTGTTCCTTGCACAAGCTGAATGAAACACGTACAACATTTTGGCCCTTATACAATCAATCTGTCTTGGAGGTGGGAGTTCCCTTCGTAATAAGACGCAGCACAGCTGGCAAAAATACCACCTTGGTGCTTGGTGCGGCCTCCTGAGCATCGCATTTTGATGTACAGGAGTCTGCGTTGTTGCGTTATCCCTTGGCCATGCGCTGCCCGTCTTCTGACATCATTTCATGTCGGCCGGTGCGGATCGCGATGCCCATGAATCCCAGCCCCGCAGTGTCTTTCCAGTGTTTCACACTGCGGGGCTGGGATTCATGGCCTGGCGCAGTACATATGTTCGCCTCTCGCTCATGTCCTTACACCTGCTACAGACTGTGCGGCGTCAGCTGATCCCTTATCGCATGCCACGGCCATGAAGCCACACAGTCTGAAGAAGGCGGAAGGAGCTGAGTGACAGCCTGGCGAAGATATGCACTGCTCATGCCCGTCAATCACACCCTCGCAGTCAAAATAAATAAGACACCGAGGGGCGTTGTGTGGGGCAGGGCGGCCGCAGAGGCGCAGCCAGCCAAACAATGATGTCAGAAGAAGGGCTGTGCTACCAAGGGGGTTGTTGCGTGTCATTACAAAGGAAAGTCACACCATGGGGACGTTTTAATGGTCTCAGGGGACACATTGTAGACGTGTTCTGTTCCACGTGTGCAAGGAGAATAAGTTTATGAGCCACCTTGCACACATGCAGCATTACTGCTGTACAAGGTGGCTGTAAAACATACAAACACCTGGGGGAGGGGCGACAGGATCCCTTCAATTTCAGTTCTTGTGTCTGCGTGGCTTTTGCAGGACACGATGCCGGCTACACAGTAGGGGAACAGCTGGCAGTGCTGAACCCCACTGACACATTGGCGGGTGTTTTTCTCTGTGCAGCTAGCAGTACCGGGCACCAACTGGCGGTGTTAGAGCCCAGGGTCAGCAGGAGGAGAGGGAGCAGAGTGTAGGCCAAAGCCTGCACTGGCAGCAGCTTTGTGTCTGCGTGGCTGTGGCAGGACACGTTGCCGGCTACACAGCAGGGGGACAGCTGGCGGTGCTGAACCCCACTGACAGAGTGGCGGGTGTTTTGCTCTGTGCAGCCAGCACTTCCGGGCACCAACTGGCGGTGTTAGAGCCCAGGCTCTGCGGGAGGAGCAGAGTGTAGGCCGAAGCCTAATTGAACCAATTTTAAAAGTAACTGTTGTGAACTCTATTTCTGGGCTCCCTCTTGTGGTCACAAGTGGTACTGTGTGAGTGCTGTCTTTCTGCAGGTTTGTGACTGGCATCAGCTGTCTCGTTATCTGTGGTCTGGTTTTCTATTTAAGCTCACTTGGACTCTCAGTTCATGCCTGCTGTCAATGTATTCAGTGCTATTCTGATTCCTTCTGACTACCTTGCTACCAGTCTCTTCAAGAGAAGCTAAGTTTCCGTTTGTTCTTTTTTTGATCATCAGTGTTCTATATGTTTCTTGTCCAGCTTGCTAATATGTGATTTCCTTGCTTGCTGGTAGCTCTAGGGGGCTGAGTTTCTCCCCCCACACCGTTAGTTGGTGTGGGGGTTCTTGAATTCTCAGCGTGGATATTTTGGTAGGGTTTTCTACTGACCGCACAGTTCTCTACCTGTCTTCTGCTATCTAGTATTAGCGGGCCTCATTTGCTGAATCTGTTTTCATTTCTACGTGTGTCTTTTCCCCTTACCTCACCGTTATTATTTGTTGGGGGCTTCCTATATCTTTGGGGTTATTTCTCTTGAGGCAAGTGAGGTCTGGCTTTCTCTCTAGGGGTAGTCAGTTTCTCAGGCTGCGTCGAGACATCCAGGATTTTAGGCACGTTCACCGGCTACCTTTAGTGTGTTTGGATAGGATCAGGTTTGCGGTCAAGTCCAGTTACCACCTCCCTAGAGCTTGTCCTTTGTTTAGTAACTTAGCTAGTATTTCCTGTGATCCTCAACCACTGGGATCATAACAGTACAGCAGGCCAAAAAAGTGTTTAATGCATCGCATGAAGTGGGATAAAAGAAGTCCTGAGTACAATTTTTTTTTTTTTTTTTCCTTTGCTGCAGTCTGTCCAGCTTCTCTCATCCCCTTAATCTCTGGGTGGTTTTGAGCTCAGCTGCAGACATGGATATTCAGAGTCTGACTTCTAGTGTGGATCATCTTGCTGCAAGGGTGCAAAATATTCAGGATTTTGTTGTTCATAGCCCTATGTCTGAGCCAAAGATACCTATTCCTGAGTTGTTTTCTGGAGATAGATCTAGGTTTCTGAATTTTAGGAATAATTGTAAATTGTTTCTATCTTTGAGACCTCATTCCTCTGGTGATTCCGCTCAGCAAGTTAAAATTGTTGTCTCCTTGTTACGCGATGACCCTCAAGATTGGGCTTTCTCTCTGGCGCCAGGAGATCCTGCATTGCTGAATGTGGATGCTTTTTTTCTGGCGCTTGGACTGCTTTATGAGGAACCTAATCTTGAGAACCAGGCAGAAAAGGCTTTGCTGGCTATCTCTCAAGGTCAGGATAAAGCTGAGGTGTACTGTCAAAAATTTTGGAAATGGTCAGTGCTTACTCAATGGAATGAGTGTGCCCTGGCTGCAAATTTCAGAGAGGGTCTTTGTGAAGCCATTAAGAATGTTATGGTGGGGTTCCCCACGCCTGCAAGTCTGAATGAGTCAATGGCTTTGGCCATTCAGATTGATCAGCGTTTGCGGGAGCGCAAATCTGCACATCCTCTGGCGGTGTTCTCTGAACAGAGACCTGAGTCAATGCAATGTGACAGAATTCTGACTAGAATTGAGCGGCAAAGTCATAGACGTCAAAATGGGTTGTGCTTTTACTGTGGTGATTCTACTCATGTTATCTCAGCATGCTCTAAGCACTTAAAAAAAATCGCTAAACCTGTCACCATTGGTACTATACAGCCTAAGTTCATTTTGTCTGTTACTTTAATCTGTTCTTTGTCATCCTACTCGGTTATGGCTTTTGTGGATTCAGGTGCTGCCCTGAATCTTATGGATTTGTCGTTTGCCAAGCGCTGTGGTTTTGTTCTGGAGCCTTTGGAATTTCCTATTCCACTGAGGGGAATAGATGCTACGCCATTGGCTGAGAATAAGCCGCAATATTGGACTCAAGTGACCATGTGCATGACTCCTGTACATCAGGAGGTGATTCGCTTTCTTGTGCTGCATAATCTGCATGATGTTGTAGTTTTGGGTCTGCCATGGCTGCAGGCCCATAATCCAGTTTTGGATTGGAAAGCTATGTCTGTGTCAAGTTGGGGTTGTCAGGGGATTCATGGCGATGTCCCTTTGGTGTCAATTGCTTCTTCCACTCCTTCTGAGGTCCCTGAGTTTTTGTTGGACTACCAGGATGTATTTGATGAGCCCAGATCCGGTGCCCTGCCTCCTCATAGGGATTGTGATTGTGCTATAAATTTGATTCCTGGCAGTAAGTTCCCTAAGGGACAACTTTTTAATTTGTCTATACCAGAACATGCCGCGATGCGGAGTTATATAAAGGAGTCTTTGGCGAAGGGACATATTCGCCCATCCTCCTCCCCTCTTGGTGCAGGATTTTTTTTTGTGGCCAAGAAGGATGGTTCTCTGAGACCTTGTATAGATTATCATCTTCTAAATAAAATCACGGTCAAATTTCAGTATCCTTTGCCATTATTGTCTGATCTGTTTGCTCGGATTAAGGGATCCAGTTGGTTCACCAAGATAGATCTTCGTGGTGCGTATAACCTTGTGCGTATGAAGCAGGGGGACGAATGGAAAACAGCATTTAATACGCCCGAAAGCCATTTTGAGTACTTGGTGATGCCTTTTGGACTCTCTAATGCTCCTTCTGTGTTTCAGTCCTTTATGCATGACATTTTCCGAGAATATCTGGATAAATTTATGATTGTGTATCTGGATGACATTTTGGTCTTTTCTAATGATTGGGAGTCCCATGTGAAGCAGGTCAGGATGGTGTTTCAGGTCCTGCGTGCTAATGCTTTATTCGTGAAGGGCTCAAAATGTCTCTTCGGAGTACAGAAGGTTTCCTTTTTGGGTTTTATTTTTTCTCCTTCTACTATTGAGATGGACCCAGTCAAGGTCCAGGCTATTCATGACTGGACTCAGCCTACATCTGTTAAGAGTCTTCAGAAGTTCTTGGGTTTTGCTAATTTTTACCGTCGCTTCATCGCTAATTTTTCTGGCGTGGTTAAGCCCTTGACGGATTTGACCAAGAAAGGTTCTGATGTGACTAATTGGTCTCCTGCGGCAGTGGAAGCCTTTCGGGAGCTGAAGCGCCGGTATTCTTCAGCTCCAGTCTTATGTCAGCCTGATATCTCTCTTCCTTTCCAGGTCGAGGTGGATGCTTCTGAGATTGGAGCAGGGGCTGTTTTGTCGCAGAGAAGCTCTGATGACTCTGTGATGAAGCCTTGTGCCTTCTTTTCAAGAAAGTTTTCGCCTGCCGAGCAGAATTATGGTGTTGGTAATCGGGAGTTGTTGGCTATGAAGTGGGCATTTGAGGAGTGGCGACATTGGCTCGAGGGAGCTAGGCATCGTGTGGTGGTCTTGACTGATCACAAAAATCTGATTTATCTCGAGTCTGCCAAGTGCCTGAATCCTAGACAGGCTTGTTGGTCGTTGTTTTTCTCCCGTTTCAATTTCGTGGTCTCGTACCTGCCTGGTTCGAAGAACGTGAAGGCTGATGCCCTTTCTAGGAGTTTTGTGCCTGACTCTCCGGGAGTTTCAGAGCCGGCTGGTATCCTCAAAGAGGGAGGGATTTTGTCTGCCATTTCCCCAGATTTGCGGCGAGTGCTGCAGAAATTTCAGGCGGATAGACCTGACCGTTGCCCACCAGAGAGACTGTTTGCCCCAGATAGATGGACCAGCAGAGTTATTTCCGAGGTTCATTCTTCGGTGTTGGCAGGTCATCCTGGGATTTTTGGTAGCAGAGATTTGGTGGCTAGGTCCTTCTGGTGGCCTTCCTTGTCGCGGGATGTGCGTTCCTTTGTGCAGTCCTGTGGGATTTGTGCTCGGGCTAAGCCTTGCTGTTCTCATGCCAGCGGTTTGCTTTTGCCTTTGCCTGTCCCGAAGAGGCCTTGGACGCACATTTCCATGGATTTTATTTCAGATCTTCCAGTATCCCAGAGAATGTCTGTCATCTGGGTGGTGTGTGATCGTTTTTCCAAAATGGTCCATTTGGTGCCCTTGCCTAAGTTGCCTTCCTCCTCCGATTTGGTTCCTTTATTTTTTCAGAATGTGGTTCGCTTGCATGGCATCCCTGAAAATATTGTGTCTGACAGAGGATCCCAGTTTGTGTCCAGATTTTGGCGGATTTTTTGTGCTAAGATGGGCATTGATTTGTCTTTTTCGTCGGCCTTCCATCCTCAGACGAATGGCCAAACCGAGCGAACTAATCAGACGTTGGAAACTTATTTAAGATGTTTTGTTTCTGCTGATCAGGATGATTGGATGACTTTTTTGCCATTGGCCGAGTTTGCCCTTAATAATCGGGCTAGTTCTGCTACTTTGGTTTCGCCTTTTTTCTGCAATTCTGGTTTTCATCCTCGTTTTTCCTCGGGTCAGGTTGAGCCTTCTGACTGTCCGGGGGTGGATTCTGTGGTGGATAGGTTGCAGCAGATTTGGAACCATGTGGTGGACAATTTGAAGTTGTCACAGGAGAAGGCTCAGCGCTTTGCCAACCGCCATCGTGGTGTTGGTCCCCGACTTCGTGTTGGGGATTTGGTATGGCTGTCTTCTCGGTATGTTCCTATGAAGGCTTCCTCTCCTAAAATCAAGCCTCGCTTCATCGGTCCTTATAAGATTTTGGAAATCCTTAACCCGGTGTCTTTTCGTTTGGACCTCCCAGCATTGTTTGCCATTCATAATGTGTTCCATAGGTCTTTGTTGCGGAGGTATGTGGTGCCTGTGGTTCCTTCTGTTGAGCCTCCTGCTCCGGTGCTGGTTGAGGGCATATTGGAGTACGTGGTGGAGAAGATCTTGGATTCTCGTGTTTCCAGATGGAGGCTTCAGTATTTAGTTAAGTGGAAGGGCTATGGTCAGGAGGATAATTCCTGGGTTGTCGCCTCTGATGTTCATGTGGCCGATTTGGTCCGTGCCTTCCATGCGGCTCATCCTGATCGCCGGGGGGGTACTGTTGTGAACTCTATTTCTGGGCTCCCTCTTGTGGTCACAAGTGGTACTGTGTGAGTGCTGTCTTTCTGCAGGTTTGTGACTGGCATCAGCTGTCTCGTTATCTGTGGTCTGGTTTTCTATTTAAGCTCACTTGGACTCTCAGTTCATGCCTGCTGTCAATGTATTCAGTGCTATTCTGATTCCTTCTGACTACCTTGCTACCAGTCTCTTCAAGAGAAGCTAAGTTTCCGTTTGTTCATTTTTTGATCATCAGTGTTCTATATGTTTCTTGTCCAGCTTGCTAATATGTGATTTCCTTGCTTGCTGGTACCTCTAGGGGGCTGAGTTTCTCCCCCCACACCGTTAGTTGGTGTGGGGGTTCTTGAATTCTCAGCGTGGATATTTTGGTAGGGTTTTCTACTGACCGCACAGTTCTCTACCTGTCTTCTGCTATCTAGTATTAGCGGGCCTCATTTGCTGAATCTGTTTTCATTTCTACGTGTGTCTTTTCCCCTTACCTCACCGTTATTATTTGTTGGGGGCTTCCTATATCTTTGGGGTTATTTCTCTTGAGGCAAGTGAGGTCTGGCTTTCTCTCTAGGGGTAGTCAGTTTCTCAGGCTGCGTCGAGACGTCCAGGATTTTAGGCACGTTCACCGGCTACCTTTAGTGTGTTTGGATAGGATCAGGTTTGCGGTCAAGTCCAGTTACCACCTCCCTAGAGCTTGTCCTATGTTTAGTAACTTAGCTAGTATTTCCTGTGATCCTCAACCACTGGGATCATAACAGGTAACCTTTAACCCCCCCTCAGGGGTTACAAACTAGAAGAGCCACACCTTGGGCAGCAGTAATGCTGCACAAGTCAAAGGTTGCTCTTTTAAATTCTGTTCCTTGCACACGCTGAATGAAACACGTATGACATTTAGCCCCTTAAACAATCAAAACTGTCTTGGAGGCGGGAGTTTCCTTCTTAATGAGAAGCAGCACAGCTGGCAAAAATACCAACTTGGTGCTGGGCGCAGCCTCCTGAGCATCGTTATTTGCTGTACAGGAGTCTGCGCTGTCGTGTTATCCCTTGGTCTTGCGCTGTTAGCGCTGCCCGTCTTCTGACATCATTTAATGTCGGCCGGTGCGGTTCGCGATGACCATGAATGCCAGCGCCGCAGTGCCTTTACAGTGTTTCACACTGCGGGGCTGGGATTCATGGCCTGGCGCAGTACATATGTTCGCCTCTCGCTCGGGTCCTTACAACTGCTTCAGACTGTGCGGCGTCAGCTGATCCCTTATCGCATGCCACGGCCATGAAGCCGCACAGTCTGAAGAAGGCGGAAGGAGCTGAGTGACAGCCTGGTGAAGATATGCACTGCTCATGCCCGTCAATCACACCCTCGCAGTCAAAATAAATAAGACACCGAGGGGCGTTGTGTCGGGCAGGGCGGCCGCAGAGGCGCAGCCAGCCAAACAATGATGTCAGAAGAAGGGCTGCACTACCAAGGGGGTCGCTGCGTGTCATTACAAAGGAAAGTTACACCTCAGGGACGTTTTAATGGTCTCGGGGGACACATTTTAGACATGTTTCGTTCCACGTGTGCAAGGAGAATAACTTAGTGAGCCACCTTGTACAAATGCAGCATTACTGCTGTACAAGGTGGCTGTTATACATACAAACGCCTGGGGGGGGGACAGGTTCCCTTCAATTTCAGTTCTTGTGTCAGCGTGGCTTTTGCAGGACACAATGCCGGCTACACAACAGGGGATCAGCTGGCGTTGCTGAACCCCACTGACACATTGGCGAGGTGTTTGGCTCTGTGCAGCCAGCACTTCTGGGCCCCAACTGGTGGTGTTAGAGCCCAGGGTCAGCAGGAGGAGTAGAGGGAGCAGAGTGTAGGCCGAAGCCTGCACTGGAGGCAGCTTTGTGTCTGCGTGGCTTTTGCAGGACACGTTGCCAGCTACACAGCAGGGGAACAGCTGGCGGTGCTGAACCCCACTGACACATTGGCTGGTGTTTTGCTCTGTGCAGCTAGCACTTCCGGGCGCCAACTGGCGGTGTTAGAGCCCAGGGTCAGCAGGAAGAGCAGAGTGTAGGCCGAAGCCTGCACTGGAGCAAGTTGAAAGGGAACCTTTAACCCCCCCCCCCAAGGCGTTTGTAGCTGAAGAAGCCATCTTGTACAGCACTAATGCTGAAAAAGGTAAACTTAGGATCTCGTCCAGCGCGGCTGCACAGGCGCAGCCAGCCTGACACCAAATAATGTCAGAAGACGGGCAGCGCTAAGTGTGCCTGGCCAAGGGCTAACATAACAGTGCAGGCTCCGGGACAGATTCAAACAACGCTGAGGAGGCGGCGCACGGCGCCAAGGGGGTGAGAATGACGGCTGTGCTGCGTCACATGACAAATGAAAGTTCCACCTACCGGACGGTTTAACGGTGTGAGGGGACACATTTCATAAGTGTTAGGTTCAGCATGTGCAAGGAGCACCACGAAAAGAGGCACTTTTTCCTTTTGCATCATTACTGCTGCACAAGGTGGCTCTTTCAGTAACAAACGTCTGGGGGGGTACAGGTTCCCTTAAATATAAGTTGTTGTGCCTGCGTGGCGTGTTATGACCCCAATGGCGAGGGTCTCAGAGATATCAGCAAGTCTGCGAAGTACAAAAATCCAGCTCATAGGGCAGTGGTAACTGGGTTGACCATATATCTACTCCTAACGCCAACACTAGAAGTAGCCGGGGAACATGCCTACGTTGGTCGCTAGATGTCTCGCACCAGCCGGAGGACTAACTACCCCTAGAAGAGGAAAACAAAGACCTCTCTTGCCTCCAGAGAATAGACCCCAAAAGTTGGATACAAGCCCCCCACAAATAATAACGGTGAGGTAAGAGGAAATGACAAACACAGAGATGAACTAGGTTTAGCAAAGAGAGGCCCACTCACTAATAGCAGAATGTAGTAAGATAACTTATATGGTCAACAAAAACCCTAACAAAAATCCACACTGGAGATTCAAGAACCCCCAAACCGTCTAACGGCCCGGGGGGAGAACTCCAGCCTCCCTAGAGCTTCTAGCAAGGATAGGATACAGATTATGTACAAGCTGGACAAAAATGCAAACAAAAACAATAGCAAAAAGCAAGAAAGCAGACTTAGCTTAATCAAGCAGGAACCAGGATCAGTAGACAAGAGCACTACAGATTAGCTCTGATATCAACGTTGCCAGGCATTGAACTGAAGGTCCAGGGAGCTTATATAGCAACACCCCTGACCTAATGACCCAGGTGAGCATACAAGGAATGATAGACATACCCAGAGTAAAAACACTAGTAGCCACTAGAGGGAGCCAAAAGGTAAATTCACAACAGTACCCCCCCCTTAGTGAGGGGTCACCGAACCCTCACCAAGACCACCAGGGCGATCAGGATGAGCGCCGTGAAAGGCGCGAACTAAATCGGCCGCATGCACATCAGAGGCGACCACCCAGGAATTATCCTCCTGACCATAGCCCTTCCACTTGACCAGGTACTGAAGCCTCCGCCTGGAGAGACGAGAATCTAAGATCTTCTCCACCACGTACTCCAACTCGCCCTCAACCAACACCGGAGCAGGAGGCTCAGCAGAAGGAACCACAGGCACAACGTACCGCCGCAACAAGGACCTATGAAATACGTTGTGAATGGCAAACGACACCGGAAGATCCAGGCGAAAGGATACAGGATTAAGGATCTCCAATATCTTGTAAGGACCAATGAATTGAGGCTTAAATTTGGGAGAGGAGACCTTCATAGGAACAAATCGAGAAGACAGCCATACCAAATCCCCAACACGAAGTCGGGGACCCACACCGCGGCGGCGATTGGCAAAACGCTGAGCCTTCTCCTGTGACAACTTCAAGTTGTCCACCACATGATTCCAGATCCGCTGCAACCTATCCACCACAGAATCTACTCCAGGACAGTCAGAAGGCTCCACATGTCCCGAGGAAAAACGAGGATGGAAACCGGAGTTGCAGAAAAATGGCAAAACCAAGGTGGCAGAACTAGCCCGATTATTAAGGGCAAATTCAGCCAACGGCAAGAAGGTCACCCAATCATCCTGATCAGAAGAGACAAAACACCTCAAATACGCCTCCAGAGTCTGATTAGTTCGTTCCGTTTGTCCGTTAGTCTGTGGATGAAAAGCGGACGAAAACGACAAATCAATGCCCATCCTACCACAAAAGGATCGCCAGAACCTGGAAACAAACTGGGATCCTCTGTCCGACACCATATTCTCAGGAATGCCGTGCAAACGAACCACGTTCTGGAAGAACACAGGAACCAGATCAGCAGAGGAAGGCAGTTTAGGCAAAGGAACCAGATGGACCATCTTGGAGAAACGATCACATATCACCCAGATGACAGACATGCCTTTAGACACCGGGAGATCCGAAATGAAATCCATAGAGATGTGTGTCCAAGGTCTCTTCGGGACAGGCAAGGGCAAGAGCAACCCGCTGGCACGAGAACAGCAAGGCTTAGCTTGAGCACAAGTACCGCAGGACTGCACAAATGACCGCACATCCCTTGACAAGGAAGGCCACCAAAAGGACCTGGCCACCAGATCTCTGGTGCCAAAAATTCCCGGGTGCCCTGCCAACACTGAGGAATGAACCTCGGAAATGACTCTGCTGGTCCATTTAGCAGGCACAAACAATCTGTCAGGTGGACAAGAGTCAGGCCTACCAGCCTGAAATCTCTGCAACACACGTCGCAGATCTGGAGAAATCGCTGACAAGATAACTCCTTCCTTAAGAATACCCTCAGGTTCAGCGACTCCAGGAGCATCAGGCACAAAGCTCCTAGACAGAGCATCGGCCTTCACATTCTTAGAACCTGGTAAATACAAGACCACAAAGTCAAAACGGGAGAAAAACAATGACCAGCGGGCCTGTCTAGGATTCAGGCGTTTAGCAGACTCGAGATACATCAAATTTTTGTGATCAGTCAAGACCACCACCCGATGCTTAGCACCCTCGAGCCAATGACGCCACTCCTCAAATGCCCACTTCATGGCCAATAACTCCCGATTGCCCACATCATAATTTCGCTCTGCTGGCGAAAACTTCCTAGAGAAAAAGGCACAAGGTCTCATAGTAGAGCAACCAGGGCCTCTCTGCGACAAAACGGCCCCTGCCCCAATCTCCGAAGCATCCACCTCAACCTGAAAGGGAAGTGAGACGTCAGGCTGGCACAAAACAGGCGCCGAAGTAAACCGGCGTTTCAACTCCTGGAAAGCCTCCACGGCAGCAGGAGCCCAGTTAGCTACATCAGAGCCTTTCTTGGTCATATCCGTCAGCGGTTTAACAACGCTAGAGAAATTTGCGATAAAACGACGGTAGAAGTTAGCAAAACCCAAGAACTTCTGAAGACTCTTAACTGACGAGGGTTGAGTCCAATCATGAATAGCTCGGACCTTGACTGGATCCATCTCCACAGCAGAAGGGGAAAAAATGAACCCCAAAAAGGGAACCTTCTGTACACCAAAGAGACATTTTGAGCCTTTTACAAACAAAGAATTTTCACGCAAAATATCAAAAACCATCCTGACCTGCTCCACATGCGAGTCCCAATCATCAGAAAAAACCAGAATATCATCCAGATAAACAATCAAAAATGTATCCAGATACTTCCGGAAAATGTCATGCATGAAGGACTGAAAAACTGAAGGTGCATTAGAGAGCCCAAATGGCATCACCAAGTACTCAAAATGACCTTCGGGCGTATTGAATGCGGTTTTCCATTCATCGCCCTGCCTAATGCGCACAAGGTTGTACGCACCACGAAGGTCTACCTTGGTGAACCACTTGGCACCTTTAATCCGGGCAATCAAATCTGACAACAACGGCAAAGGATACTGAAATTTGACAGTGATCTTATTTAAAAGCCGATAGTCAATACAAGGCCTCAAAGATCCGTCCTTTTTGGCCACAAAAAAGAATCCCGCACCAAGAGGGGAAGAAGAAGGACGGATATGCCCCTTCTCAAGAGACTCCTTGATATATGAACGCATCGCGGTATGTTCAGGTACCGACAGATTAAACAGTCTCCCCTTAGGAAACTTACTGCCAGGGATCAAATCTATTGCACAGTCACATTCCCTATGAGGAGGCAGTGCACTGGACTTAGACTCGCTGAAGACATCCTGATAATCAGACAAATACGCCGGAACTTCCGAAGGCGTAGAAGAAGCAATAGACAAGGGCAGGGAATCTCCATGAATTCCATGGCAGCCCCAACTTGACACTGACATAGCCTTCCAGTCCAAGACTGGATTATGGGTCTGTAACCATGGCAAACCCAAAACAACCAAATCATGCATTTTATGCAGAACAAGAAAACGTATTACCTCCCGATGTTCGGGAGTCATGCACATGGTAACCTGTGTCCAAAACTGCGGTTTATTTTTTGCCAATGGCGTAGAATCAATACCCCTAAGAGGGATAGGATTTTCCAATGGCTCAAGAACAAATCCGCAGCGCTTGGCAAATGACAGATCCATAAGGCTCAGGGCCGCACCTGAGTCCACAAACGCCATGACAGGATACGATGACAGTGAGCAAATCAAAGTTACAGATAGAATAAATTTAGGTTGCAAATTACCAATGACGACCGGACTAACAATCTTAGTAAGACGTTTAGAGCATGCTGAGATAACATGTGTAGAATCACCACAGTAGTAACACAAGCCATTCTGGCGTCTATGAATTTTCCGCTCATTTCTAGTCAGGATTCTATCACATTGCATTAATTCAGGTGCCTGTTCAGACAACACCATGAGGGAATTTGCGGTTTTGCGCTCCCGCAACCGCCGGTCGATTTGAATAGCCAGGGCCATAGAATCACTCAGACCTGTGGGAATGGGAAAACCCACCATCACATTCTTAATGGCTTCAGAAAGACCATTTCTAAAATTTGCAGCCAATGCACACTCGTTCCACTGGGTCAGCACGGACCATTTCCGAAATTTTTGGCAATACACTTCAGCCTCGTCCTGACCCTGAGACATAGCCAGCAAGGCTTTTTCTGCCTGAATCTCAAGATTGGGTTCCTCATAAAGCAAACCGAGCGCCAGAAAAAACGCATCAATATCAGCCAATGCCGGATCTCCTGGCGCCAGCGAGAAAGCCCAATCCTGAGGGTCGCCCCGTATAAAAGAAATAACAATTTTCACTTGCTGAGCGGAGTCTCCAGAGGAACAGGGTCTCAGGGACAAAAACAATTTACAATTATTCCTGAAATTTCTAAACTTAAATCGGTCTCCGGAAAACAGTTCAGGAATCGGTATCTTAGGTTCTGACATAGGATTTCTGATAACATAATCTTGTATGCCCTGCACACGAGCAGCAAGCTGGTCCACACTTGTAATCAAGGTCTGGACATTCATGTCTGCAGCAATCACAAGCCACTCAGAGGTAAAGGGGAAAAGAAAAAAAAATGAGAGAGAGAAAAAAAAAACTCAGAACTTTCTTTCTTATAATCCCGCTTCTGCAATGCATTTAACATTTAATACAGGCCTGGCAAACTGTTATGACCCCAATGGCGAGGGTCTCAGAGATATCAGCAAGTCTGCGAAGTACAAAAATCCAGCTCATAGGGCAGTGGTAACTGGGTTGACCATATATCTACTCCTAACGCCAACACTAGAAGTAGCCGGGGAACATGCCTACGTTGGTCGCTAGATGTCTCGCGCCAGCCGGAGGACTAACTACCCCTAGAAGAGGAAAACAAAGACCTCTCTTGCCTCCAGAGAATAGACCCCAAAAGTTGGATACAAGCCCCCCACAAATAATAACGGTGAGGTAAGAGGAAATGACAAACACAGAGATGAACTAGGTTTAGCAAAGAGAGGCCCACTCACTAATAGCAGAATGTAGTAAGATAACTTATATGGTCAACAAAAACCCTAACAAAAATCCACACTGGAGATTCAAGAACCCCCGAACCGTCTAACGGCCCGGGGGGAGAACTCCAGCCTCCCTAGAGCTTCTAGCAAGGATAGGATACAGATTATGTACAAGCTGGACAAAAATGCAAACAGAAACAATAGCAAAAAGCAAGAAAGCAGACTTAGCTTAATCAAGCAGGAACCAGGATCAGTAGACAAGAGCACTACAGATTAGCTCTGATATCAACGTTGCCAGGCATTGAACTGAAGGTCCAGGGAGCTTATATAGCAACACCCCTGACCTAACGACCCAGGTGAGCATACAAGGAATGATAGACATACCCAGAGTAAAAACACTAGTAGCCACTAGAGGGAGCCAAAAGGTAAATTCACAACAGTGGCGGTCGCATGACACGTTGCCGTATACACAGCAGGGGAGCAGCAGGCATTACTGAACCCCACTAACACATTGGCGAGGTGTTTGGCTCTGTGCAGACAGCACTTCCAGGCAACAACTAGCGGTGTTGGAGCCCAGGGACAGAAGGAGGAGGAGGTGGAGGAGAGAGGAGGGATTGCCACACACACAGCTGGGGAACAGCTGACGTTACTGAACCCCAATAACAGAGGAGCGACTGTGGACTGTGCGGACAGCACTTCCGGACAACTAGCGGTGTTGGAGCCCAGGGACAGAAGGAGGAGGAGGAGGTGGAGGAGAGAGGAGGGATTGCCACACACACACAGCTGGGGAACAGCTGACGTTACTGAACCCCAATAACAGAGGAGCGACTGTTGACTGTGCGGACAGCACTTCCGGACAACAACTAGCGGTGTTGGAGCCCAGGGACAGAAGGAGGAGGAGGAGGTGGAGGAGAGAGGAGGGATTGCCACACACACAGCTGGGGAACAGCTGACGTTACTGAACCCCAATAACAGAGGAGCGACTGTTGACTGTGCGGACAGCACTTCCGGACAACAACTAGCGGTGTTGGAGCCCAGGGACAGAAGGAGGAGGAGGAGGTGGAGGAGAGAGGAGGGATTGCCACACACACAGCTGGGGAACAGCTGACGTTACTGAACCCCAATAACAGAGGAGCGACTGTTGACTGTGCGGACAGCACTTCCGGACAACAACTAGCGGTGTTGGAGCCCAGGGACAGAAGGAGGAGGAGGAGGTGGAGGAGAGAGGAGGGATTGCCACACACACAGCTGGGGAACAGCTGACGTTACTGAACCCCAATAACAGAGGAGCGACTGTTGACTGTGCATATCCTCGCCTCTCACTCCCCTCCCTCCGGCTTCTTCAGACTGTGCGGTGTCACGGCCGTGGCATGCTATTAGGGATCAGCTGACGGCGCACAGTCTGAAGAAGGCGAAGGGAGATGAGTGAGAGGCGGAGGTGAAGATATGCACTGCGCATGCCCATGGATCCCAGGCCCGCATTGTGATTAAATCAGAAGACACTGCGAGGCGGGATCTTGGCCAGCGCCGACGCACAGGCGCAGTCAGGTTGACACCAAATGGTGTCAGAAGAGGGGCAGCGCTAAGTGTGCCTGGCCAAGGGATAACATAACAGCGCAGGCTTCGGGACAGAATCAAATAACGCTGAGGAGCCGGCACACGGCGCCAAGGGGGTAGGAATGACGGCTGTGCTGCGTCACATTACGAAGGAAAGTCCCACCTACGGGACGGTTTTACGGTATCAGTGGACACATTTTATAAGTGTTAAGTTCTGCGTGTGCAAGGAGCTAAACAAAAATAGCTACCATTTCCTTGTGCAGCATTACTGCTGCACAAGGTGGCTCTTTCAGTAACAAACGCCTGGGGGGGGGACAGGTTCCCTTACATTTCAGTTGTTGTGTCAGCGTGGCGGTCGCGGAACACATTGCCGGCTACACAGCTGGGGATCAGCTGACGTTACTGACACCCAATAACACTGGGTCATATGTTTTGACTGTGCAGACGGCACTTCTGAGCCTCAACTGGCGGTGTTGGAGCCCAGGAATTAAAGTTCAGGTGGTAGAAAGATGAACACAACAGGAGACCTGGATACTGTAGACAGTCACCTAATTATTTAATCAGGAAGAGGAGTGGCAAATTCCTGCGAGATCCAGGCCTGGTTCATTTTCAGGAAAGTAAGCCGGTCAACGTTATCGGAGGATAGTCGCATGCCACGGTCAGTTAGTACACCACCTGCAGCACTAAAGACGCGTTCCGATAATACACTAGCCACAGGGCAAGCCAGCACCTCCAATGCATACTGGCTTAGCTCTGGCCATGTATCCAGCTTTGAGACCCAAACCTTGAAAGGGGAAGAGCCGTCTGGGAGTACAGCAAGAGGGCAAGACATGTAGTATGTCACCATCTGACGGAACCATTGCCTCCTGCTGCCTGGAGCCGTCTGTGATGGTGTAGACTTTTGTGGCGGGCACACAAAAGTGTGCCACAGTTGGGCCATACTGGTCTTGCCTTGGACAGAGGCACTGCTTCTGCTCCCTCTTTGTGCAGAGCCTCCTCCACTGCCTGGACGCACTGAGCTGCTTTGTAATGCACTAGCAGCACTTCTCTCAGTTGGACTGGAGAAGATGATGGAATTCACCAGTGTGTCTTGGTACTCCTGCATTTTTTGCTCCCGGTTCAACGGTGTGATGAGGCTTTCTACGTTGTCCCGGTAGCGAGGATCGAGGAGGGTGAACACCCAATAATCAGACATGTTGAGAATGTGGGCGATGCGGCGGTCGTTTCTCAGGCACTGCAGCATGTAATCCACCATGTGCTGCAGACTGCCAACTGGCCAAGAAACGCTGTCCCCTGCTTGAGGTGTGATCTCTGCCCGCTCGTCATCACCCCACCCTCGCTGTACACACTGACTACTGGACAATTGTGTAACTCCCTCCTCTGGACGGATGTCTTCCTCCTCCATTGACTCCTCCTCATCCTCCTCACAAAGTGTCCCCTGCCTACGCGTTTGTGAGGAACCACGTGGCGCTGACTGTCCAGAAGATGATGGAAATGGTGAATCCTCATCCTCCACCTCTTCCACAACATCATCCCTTAGGGCTTGCAGTGATTTTTCAAGCAGGCAGATAAGGGGGACAGTCATGCTGACTAGTGCATCATCTGCACTCGCCAGCCGCGTGGAATAATCGAAGGGACGCAAAACCTGGCAGACGTCCTTCATAGTGGCCCACTCTGTGGTTGTGAAGTCTGAACGACGCGGAGTGCGACTTCTTTGCGCCTGATGCAGCTGGTACTCCATTACTGCTTGCTGCTGCTCACACAACCGCTCCAACATATGTAACGTGGAATTCCACCTGGTAGGTAGGTCACATATGATGCGATGTTCCGGAAGGCGGAATCGGCGCTGCAGAGCCGCAATGCGCGATTTTGCCGTGCTGGAACGCCGCAAGTGAGCACACTCTAGGCGGGCCTTGTGCAGCAGTGCATCAAGATCCGGATAGTCCCTCAAAAAACTCTGCACGACCAAACTGAGCACATGTGCCAGACATGGGATGTGAGTGAGGTTGCCGAGGCCCAGAGCTGCCACCAGATTTCGGCCATTATCACACACTACCATGCCTGGCTGGAGATTCGCTGCCACAAACCACACATCACTCTCCTGCTTGATGGCATTCCAGAGCTCCTGCGCTGTGTGGCTTCGATTCCCCAAAGAAATTAATTTCAAGACGGCCTGTTGACGTTTGGCCACGGCTGTGCTCATGTCGGTCGTAACAGGTAAACGTTCACGGGTCATGTGAAGGTGGACTGTGACGGCTCCTGCAGCGACGATTCTGAGGAACTTGTGTAAGAGGAGGAGTCAATGCATACAGACTGGATTCCTACAATCCTTGGAGTGGGCAGGACACGTCCTGCGCCACTCGCACGATCTGTACCCGGCTCAACAACATTAACCCAATGGGCAGTGAGGGAAAGGTATCGCCCCTGTCCATGTTGACTGGTCCACGCATCGGTGGTGAGGTGGACCTTGCTACTGACGGCATTCAGTAGCGCGTGTTTTATGTGTCCCTCCACATGCTTGTGCAGGGCAGGGACGGCTTGCCTGCTGAAATAAAAGCGGCTGGGCACATTGTACTGTGGGACTGCCAATGACATCAAGTCACGGAAGCTGTCAGTCTCCACCAGCCTGAATGACAGCATTTCCAGTGACAGAAGTTTGGCAATGCCTGCAGTCAGAGCCTGTGCTCGTGGGTGATTTGCCGAGAAATGCCGCCTTTTCTCCCATGCCTGTACTACCGATGGCTGTAGACTGGCCTGGGAGTGTGAGGATAACTGGGAACGTGGTGCTGTGGGTGGAATTACAGTGGGTCTCTGGACAACAGGGCCAGAGTTTCTTCCACGGCGATCCTGGGAGGAAGCCGAACCAGCTGCGTGTGAGCTGGAGAAAGAGGCAACACGAGCTGAAGAGGTGGTAGCTGCCGCTGTTGGTTGGCCTAGCTCTTCAGTGTGTTTCTGTAACTCCGCCGCGTGCCTGGTCCGCACATGTTTCCACATGTTGGAGGTATTGAGGTTGCTGACATTTCTACCTCTTTTGACTTTGTGATGACACACCTTGCATTTGACATAGCAAATGTCATCTGCAACTGTGTCAAAAAAGGACCAGGCACTGCAAGTCTTGGGAGCGCCCTTTTTGGCTGTTGGAAGAGACACGCTCCTAATGGGTGCCAAAGTGGAGGCTACAGGATCCGCAGTCTTCCCCCTCCCTCTCCCTCTTTGTCCCGTTCGGGGAATCTCTTCCTCAGAGCTGCTCCCACCACCTTCCTGTCCCTCACGCCACAATGGGTCAAGGACCTCATCATCTACACTACCCTCTGCCACCAACTGCTCCTCCTGGGTAGTCTCAGCAGCAGAGCACGCACCAGAAAGTGGCACCTGAGTGTCATCAGCGGATTCGTTCTGCGGTGTGGTGACCGGAGGCACTGGCCCACCCGCCTCTTCAGACTCAGACAGAAAAAGCTGTTGGGCATCACTGCACACTGCCTCTTCTTCCATTTCTCCAATGCTGCTTGGCTGGCCCCCTGTTTCCAAGCAAAGAGATTCAGAGAACAGAAGTAGAGACGGCTCCTGTCCTGGGCTCTCTGTCTGCCTGGGCAATTTGGCAGGTGGTGAAGAGACAGATGGGTGCTCTCCGGTGCTCTGTGTCTGAGAGGATGTGGCACTAATTGAAGTCGATGTGTTAGCTGCCATCCATCCGACAACGGCTTCAATTTGTTCTTCACGCAGCAGTGGTGTACGGCGCTCTCCGACAAAGCTGCGCATGAAGGACTGTTCCCTGGTGAAACTGGGTGCTGATGAGTCACCGGTGCCCGCAGCAGGCACAGAATCCCCACGTCCTCTCCCTGCTCCGCGCCCACGTGCCTTACTCCCTGCCTTCTTCATCTTGGTTGACTGGTAAAGATAAGCAGAAAAGTACTAACGGCTTTGTGTGCTTATTCCTGAACAGCTCCTAACAGGTATAAGAAACAATAATTTTCTAAAGTGTGGACTAGACTTTAATATCAGCTAATGTGGCCTACACAACTGTAAAGTGGTGTGTTTGGTGAACTTTATTATTTATTTATTTTTTGGGGGCTGAATTGACAACTGGGCGAGCTGCAGTCACACGGAGACCGTGCAGACAGCCGTAAACGGCGCTGCAAGGCCCCAAAAACCTCCTCTACGTTATCCTATGTAGTGTTTTTCCACAATTTAGCTGGATACGGGTGGAAAGACACTAATACGAATTTTTTGAAAAAATGTGCAGCAGCCTGCACTACTTAGAAAAAAGGAAATTGGATTTCACGGTATGACGCAGTGATTTACCCTGAGCTGGATACAACCGGCTATGGCTGCACACAGACTACAGGGCGAGCTGCAGTCACACGGAGACCGTGCAGACAGCCGTAAACGGCGCTGCAAGGCCCCAAAAACCTCCTCTACGTTATCCTATGTAGTGTTTTTCCACAATTTAGCTGGATACGGGTGGAAAGACACTAATAGGAATTTTTTGAAAAAATGTGCAGCAGTCTGCACTACTTAGGAAAAAGGAAATTGGATTTCACGGTATGACGCAGTGATTTACCCTGAGCTGGATACAACCGGCTATGGCTGCACACAGACTACAGGGCGAGCTGCAGTCACACGGAGACCGTGCAGACAGCCGTAAACGGCGCTGCAAAGCCCCAAAAACCTCCTCTACGTTATCCTATGTAGTGTTTTTCCACAATTTAGCTGGATACGGGTGGAAAGACACTAATAGGAATTTTTTGAAAAAATGTGCAGCAGCCTGCACTACTTAGAAAAAAGGAAATTGGATTTCACGGTATGACGCAGTGATTTACCCTGAGCTGGATACAACCGGCTATGGCTGCACACAGACTACGGGGCGAGCTGCAGTCACACGGAGACCGTGCAGACAGCCGTAAACGGCGCTGCAAGGCCCAAAAACACTCCTCTACGTTATCCTATCTAGTGTTTTTCCACAATTTAGCTGTATACGGGTGGAAAGACACTAATAGGAATTATTAGCAAAAATGTGCAGCAGCCTGCACTACTTGAAAAAGAAAAAAAAAATAGAACAGTATGAGGCAGTGAACCACCCTCCCTGAACTGAATACAACCAGCTATGGCCTATGGCTGCACACAGACTAGAGAGTGGGCTGCACACACACACACACACACAGAGACCTTGCAGATCGCTGTGAAAACAGCGCTGCAAGGCAAAAGCAAGGTGATTAGTAGGTGAACACAGCGGTTGCTAAATTAGCCTTGGAAAAGAACAATAAAGCAAATCGCTATCTCAACTGGCCCTCAGTCAGCAAACAGCGTCCTGTCACTAACTGAATTCACAGCAGAGTGAGCGCAAAATGGCGCCAGCGACTTTTAAACTGCAGCATGACATCATTTCATACCATTACTAGGAGGACCATGAGTCAAGAAAAGTTGCCAGTCGTATTAACATCAAATAATACCAATATTTATTAGAGATATAATCAAGTAACATAATAAAATATTACCACTTATATTAAGGTGACATAGTGACTAAATCCATGGATGCAGTGGTGAGCTGGCGATAACGGTACGAGACATATGAATTCCAATAATATATATGTGAAGATCTTATGTTGTCAAAATAAGGTATGCTAGCAGCCGACTTCCAAAAGCTGGTAATTCAGCAAGAAATAAATATAAAGTGCAAAACGTGCTATAAAATGAGCCGAAAGCTGCAATGCACACAAAATAAGTAAAGAACATTATTTACCCATGTGGGATGGTATAGAGGTCTCGTCCGGCACCCAGTCACATACCCCAACGCGCGTTTCGCGTTTGAACGTTGCCGCTTCCTCAGGGCCTCAGGGCTGCATTGCAGCTTTCGGCTCATTTTATAGCACGTTTTGCACTTTATATTTATTTCTTGCTGAATTACCAGCTTTTGGAAGTCGGCTGCTAGCATACCTTATTTTGACAACATAAGATCTTCACATATATATTATTGGAATTCATATGTCTCGTACCGTTATCGCCAGCTCACCACTGCATCCATGGATTTAGTCACTATGTCACCTTAATATAAGTGGTAATATTTTATTATGTTACTTGATTATATCTCTAATAAATATTGGTATTATTTGATGTTAATACGACTGGCAACTTTTCTTGACTCATGGTCCTCCTAGTAATGGTATATTCATGATTGAGTCGCCTATTTTTTGGTTTAGCAATATACAGCTGATGTTTCTATATATATGACATCATTTCAGCAGCCAATCACAGCCTTGCCAGTAGTTTCATGCCCACCATGCTGAACAGGATGTGCCCACACTCAGAATCATTCCTCATTGGCTGAATTCGTGCAGTTTGAATCCTGAGAACTTCCGATTCCGGTATCCGATACGCGGCAAGTATCGGATCTCGGTATCGGAATTTCGATACCGCAAGTATCAGCCGATACCCGATACTTGCGGTATCGGAATGCTCAACACTAGTGGGGATAGGATGCAGAAACTTAAACAGAGGGAACTCAGATGGATTTCTGTGTTGGAAACTTTGCAGTCGAAAGGTCTTAATGTGGATTACAATCTACACATATGTACTGTATGTCGTGATCCTCCTCTTCACAGGTTGTGTCTTGGTCTGTATTTATTTTTATTATATGTGTTAATATATATTCTCTTTTCTTTTGTAGTGCTGACGGGATTTGACATCCAGGGATGATTGGTGGCTATGGGTGCTAATACCCCTCAATTTCTCTTGTATTGTCTCTATTTGTGCCCCGTTTTTCTTTCTTGCCTGCCAAATCTCCATATATTGTATATGGATTACTCTGATCGTAGATTTATATTCCTTAGCTTTATTGTTGCCATGGAGTTGGCTTAATACTTTGTCCTGATCTTCCATATGGGAGCGCGGTGCAGTGGTGGGCTGTGGGCGTGCGGTGGGTGTGGCCAAGTCTTTGTATGCTCTGGCACCTCCCTGGCTTGGTCATGGACGCGCGATGTATCCAGTTCCCCTGTGGGCTGACGTGCCGCTATGCACCGCTTGCGCATGTGCAGTGGGCTATGCCCGGTGATGTGGTCACGTGATCCGCATGCCGGATGTAGCTGTGCGCAGGCGTTGGCGGTTGCCTGACGGCCGGTGGACACTACAACTAGGGTGTATTTGTAAGGAATGTGGGAATTGGGCGATCTAGATTCGAGCGCCAATTTACTAGTAATCTGTAATTGGGTAATGTGATTGTTTACAAATGAGGATCTGTTGATTGGTTGAAAGATACCATGGCAACTGGATAGCTTTGCTATGATTGGGGTATACATTTAGGGGTTGCGCCCCACCCTGATACATTGTGTGTTTGATGAATAATTATTTTATAGAATTGCCTTTTAAATTGTTATAGTGATAATATCAAATATGTTATGTACACATTGTTATGTTTTCTATGTGATTTATATGTATTCAATAAAGACTGGTCCTTGATGGTGATTGGTGCTGATCTAGCTCCACACTATTTAAGTTGGCCATTTGCACCATATTGTAGACTTGACAAAGACCATGTTTGGTCGAAACGTTGTATGATTTGATGGCAGAATAAAGACTTTTTTACTCTGTTCACCTGGATTGGATGCTGCCCCTTCTTTTTTCAGTTGTGAACACATGACTGTGACATCACACAGGTCCTGTCAGCAATACAGGTGGAGATAAGCTGGACATTCTCCTACCCGCTCTATGAATGTCCACATAAGACCAGCCCATTTATGCAACTTTACTTACACCTCACAGCATGTAGTGTGCAGTAGGAAATTACTCTGGGTTTTACATTACTGACACCATTAAGAGTAGTGACACATATCTGCCATCCAGCACTCTGCCAGTGACTTTGTCACATGAGTCTTTCAACCCCTTTTAACCACTTAGTGTAAGACTACTGTCTGCATGTCTTCCCATCCCCCACCATGCAGGGACACTGATATACTCACCACTCCAGACCATGCAGTGAGCTCTGCTTGCAGTGCGCAGCAAGCTCCTGGTCCTCTGAATGCTGTACATGCTCAAGGCACCCGTGCATGAATTTCCTGTCACAGGGTTACCACAACAGAGAGGAGCCGAAACCCGCAATGCCTGATTGCTCCTACTCCTGTGCTGAAAAGAAGCACTTCACCTTTTTAAATGGTGTTTATTTCTTTTGGCAGAACAGGGGTTAATCGGCCATGTTGGGAGTAGAGATGAACAAATTTGTCGGCACCGCAGCTGCTTGTGTCGCGGCTGTGTCATAGTCATGACACATGTATGGAGAGCCTGTTTGTTGGGTTCCCCATGCATGTGTCATGACTGTGACTCAGACGTGATACAGTGATACATGCAGCTGCATCGCTGATTAGCTGATCGGCCGGCGCGATGCAGGAAGCCAGGTTTTCTCTGCAGCTTATTCGGCAAGCGCTATAACTTGCCGAATAAGAGGGAACCCAAGCAAATTTGCTCATCTCTAGATGGGAGCTCTGGGACTGCAAGCTCTCAGCTGAGCTCAGTTAGCCACTCCTATTTCCTATATAATCTGGGTCCTGATTGAAGCACATTGTTAGAGCTGAATGACTTGGAGGAGAGGCGTTTTAGGTGGTTTCATGAGAAGGAGTTTGGAAGAGTTATCTGTGACTTTTGTGTGGGTTTGAAAGTGTGATAATTCCATTCTCTTCCATACCAGGAGTGAATATTTGTATGCCTAGTATTTTCATTTACCCTTGTTCGTGTTGCCTTGTTCATCGGTTTGGTGTACTGCGGTGCACGGCAGCTCCTTCTTCCCAGGGTGGGGGAAGGGAACAAATGGAGGACTTATTCAGGAGATAAGGCAAAGAGGGAGGCCCCAGCATCTTCACTTTCAGAAGTATCCCATGGAATAGGGCAAGCTAAGGCACCCCTAGTGTTAGGGACAGGAAAGGAGCCCAAGGTTCTGAGTCATCCAACAGCTGAGTCATGACATTTCCTGATTCCTAATGAGACAGTGTGTAATAATTATAGGGGATAACTCAGGAGACTCTTTGCATGGAACAAGACAACTACAGGACACAGTTTTATAAGTAGTAAAGTCTATATTATCACACGGTGATTCAAACAGGTGCAGAGAGAAACTCAAGTCCATAACACTTGGTGCAAATATCAAATGCAGCTCAGCAGTCTATAAGAAACTTCAGAGGAAAATGTAATCACGCAGAAAGTCTATGAAGCACAATTATTCTTGAGGATACTTGACACGAATAAGTCCTTGCTTAGTCCAAAACAAAGATAGATATGCTTATAAGGCAGTTCAAATAATATCTAGCTCAACCAAGGAGGTCTGGGTAATAGACTCAGGTTCTTGCAGAGCAGAAACAGCTTACATGTTCAGCAAATGCAGATGGAAGTAAACACGAGCAGCAGATGAAGGAGGATTACTGGAACTGGTGTATGCAGCAGAAACTCAGAGCAGAGTAGCAGGATAACCCCACAGGTTCACAGGAGCAGGTATATAGCCAGGGAGTCACCAAAGTTCAGGAGCTGGATGCAAGGCAGAATACTCTAGCACAGACTGAAGGCTGGGGTAGAGTTTTAAAGCAGGAAGACACAGTGCACATGAGACCAAAGATGCCATCTTGGAAAAGGGCAGTAATGCACAAAAAGGTAATAAAAAATGTTCAGAGTCCTGACATTACTCCCTCCTTAGAAGCAGCCTCAGGACGATCCTGGACCTGGTTTCTCAGGGAATCTCTGATGAAAACGAGAAATCTTCTGTTGGGCATTAATGTTTTCCACAGGTTCCTAAGAGTCTTCCTCAGGGGGATATCCCTGCCATCTTATAAGATATTGGAGCCGATTCCTGCGAATCCTGGAATCAACAATTTCCTCCACCACAAATTGTTCTTGCCCATCAATCACCACAGGCTGCGGAGGTGGCACAACACGTCCCTGGAAGGTATTAGGAGATACAGGCTTTAGTAAAGATACATGAAAAACTGGGTGTACCTTCATAGTCCTAGGCAGCTTCAGCCGGCAGGCCACAGAGCTCACAATACCGTTGATCTTAAAAGGGCCAATGAATTTCTGTCCAAGTTTTTGTGAAGGAACGTTTAACTTCAGATTCTTAGTTGCTAACCACACGGAATCTGCTACCTTGAACATGGGTGCAGGTTTACGGAATCTATCAGCCGATCTCTTATAACGTTCTTGAGCTGTGGTCAGGGATTCCTTCAGAACCTCCAGATTTTGCCTCATCGCAGTCAGTCTTTCCTCCACTGCCGGAACCGGAGAATTAATTGGAGACCTAGGTAAGATACACGGATGATAACCCAGATTGGCAAAGAAAGGTGTAAATTTAGTGGAGGCGCTCTGAGAATTGTTATATGAAAATTCGGCTAATGGCAGCAACTCCAACCAATCATCCTGGAGATGACTGATATAGCATCTTAGATATTGTTCCAGCGTCTGGTTGGTATGCTCAGTCTGACCATTTGTCTGGGGATGGTAAGCGGAAGAGAAACAGACATTAATATTGAGTGCAGAGCAAAACCCCTTCCAGAATCTTGAAGTGAACTGCACTCCACGGTCAGAGATGATCTCATCCGGAACCCCATGCAACCGAAAGACATTCTGTATAACCAAGTTCACTGTATCTTTAGCTGAGGGGAGGCCGGTGCACGGAAAAAAATGAGCAGCTTTAGTCAGGCAATCAACTACCACCATGATTGTATTCATGCCCCCCGAGGTAGGCAGCTCCACAATAAAGTCCATTGATATAGACCCCCCAAGGGCGGGACAGAACATGTAATGGTTGTAGAAGACCCGTAGGTGCCACATGAGGAGTCTTGTAATGAGTACATACCTCGCAAGAGAGAACACAGTCCTTGGTATCCTTCAGGCAAGTTGGCCACCAGAAGAATTGGCTCAGGAACTCTTGTGTCTTCTGTACCCCCCTGTGACCAGCCAACATGGAATCATGTACCAACTTGAGGATCTGCAGACGGACGACCTCAGAGACGTAGATACGTCGATCTCTGAACCACATGACACCCTTAAAGACAAGATTAATATCCACAGGTGGGTTGGCCAGAAATACATCACCATCATAGGCCTCCCTGCACTCCTTCCACAAGTCCTGATCATGGATAACTCCGATGAAATTGGCATCAGAGAGAATGGTCTTGGACGGGGCTCCAGGTACGCAATCTGCAGCATGGATTCGGGATAAAGCATCAGCCTTCCCATTACGAGAACCTGGACGGTACGAGATAACAAAGTTAAATTGATTTAAAAATAAGTTCCAACGAGCCTGATGAGGAGAAAGACATCTAGCGGATCTGAGGAACTCTAAATTGCGATGGTCAGTTAGCACTATGATCTGTTGTGCAGCTCCTTGCAGATGATGCCTCCATTCTTTGAAAGCCGCAATAATAGCCAGCAATTCCTTGTCTCCCATGTCTTAATTCTCCTCTGCTGAGGTTAGACTACGGGAAAAGAAAGCACAAGGATGTAGCAGACCCTTCTCTCCAGTTCTTTGGGAGAGAATAGCCCCCAAAGCATTATCAGAAGCGTCCACCTCCACAATGAAAGAAAGTGTTGGATCTGGGTGTATCAACAGCGGTGCTGATGTGAAACAGATCTTAAGCCATTCAAAAGCTTCTTGAGCCTGTGATGACCACTTAAAGGGCTTTTCCTTCTTTGTCAAGGAAGTAATGGGATGGACAATATCAGAAAAATTTCGAATGAAGCGTCTGTAGAAATTTGCAAAACCAATAAAACGTTAGACCTCCTTAACGTTCTTGGGTACCGGCCAGTCAAGGATAGCCTGAATCTTACCAGATTCCATGTTCAGCCCCTGGGGAGAGATGATATAACCTAAGAACTGTATCTCAGAACGATGGAACTCGCATTTCTCCGGCTTAATATACAGATGGTTCTCTTTCAGACGTCTTAAAACAGTTTTGACATGTTCTTCATGTTCCTGTAGAGAGTCAGAAAAGATTAGTATATCGTCCAAATAGATCACTACAAACTAGTCCAACAAATCTCTGAAAATGTAATTAGCAAGGTGTTGAAACGTTGCAGGGGCGTTACAAAGATCACAAGAGATTCAAAGTGTCCATACCGGCATCTGAATGCTGTCTTCCACTCATCCCCTGGACGAATACGCACCAAATTATAAGCCCCACGAAGATCCAGTTTAGAGAACACCTTAGCATGGCGGACTCTTTCCAGTAATTCGGGAATCAGAGGCAAAGGGTAACGGTTTCATATGGTTACCTTATTGAGTTCCCGATAGTCAACACAGGGTCTCAGGGTCCCATCCTTCTTCTTTACAAAAAACATAGGTGCCCCTGCTGGTGAGGAAGAAGGACGTATGAAGCCTTTGGCCAGATTTTCATCAATATACTCCTTTAAGGCTTGAAGCTCAGGTGCTGCCAAAGGGTATACGTTACCAAAAGGAATAGCTGCCCCAGGAAGCAACTCAATGGGACAGTCATAATGCCTGTGTGGAGGAAGCTGATCTGCATTCTTCTTGTCACAGATGTCAGAGAACTCTTTATATGCTGGAGGTAAAGAAAATACCTGTACATGTGGTTCCGTAGCCGTGGACTCAGGGACAGCTTCTGTTAACACTGAGTTGCTCCTTGTTGGAAAGATAATCTCCTTGGTCTCCCAGTTGATAATTGGGTTCTGAGAACGCAACCAAGGAATGCCTAAAATCACAGGAAAATGAGGAGAAGAAATTAGCAAGAAAGAAAGTTGCTCCTGATGATTAGGCGCCAACAAAATTTCAAGGGGTACGGTCTCCTGATCCACAGGCCCAGAGATTAAAGGTGACCCATCCACTGTTTCCATGGTAATTGGAGAGGCTCTTTGCTGAATTTCAATACCATGTTCCTTGGCAAATGCGATATCCATGAAATTGCCACCTGCACCAGAGTCAATCATAGCTGAACTGGAAATCCACTGTCCTGAACACAGGATCTTAATAGGGAGAGAACAGTGAGAGTTCTTTTCCTTAAGCTCCTTGGGGGGTGAAGTCATAGAAAGTGAATGGAATACAGCGTTTAAAGGCAGGCTACATTCAGAGATGTCAGATTCATCATCACAGTTGTCATACTCCCCTACTGCTGCTAGCACCTTGTTAGGCCGTCTAGGACACTTAGGACAATTGATCAAGAAGTGGTCAGACTGGCCGCAGTAGAAACATAGACTTTCACGAAGGTGATGCTCCCGGCGCTCATTGATCTCGCGCCTCTGAATGGAATCAATTTGCATGGGCACCTCCTCCACCTCCCGAGAGGTTTTACCTGCAGGCTCTTTGGAAGGAAGGGAAAAGTTAGAAATACGGTTATATGCAGCAAAATTCTCCTGCCTACGCTCAGTAAGGCGAATGTCAATGCGCACACAATGCTGTATAAATGTCTCTAGCTCTTGTGGTGACTCAGAGCGAGCTAGTTAATCTTTTACAATACTAGACAGACCCCTTTTAAAAATAGGCAATTGTGCATAACTGTCCCAATTGGTATCTACCGCTAATCTCCTGAATTCAGTAGCATACTCAATAACAGAACGTTTTGCCTGGCGTAAAGACAATAAAGCAGATTCAGCGGTTGCACAGCGATTAGGATCATCAAACATTAATGCCATAGCGGCCAAGAAATCATCCAAGTTATTTAACCATGGGTCACGAGACTCAATCATCGGATTCGCCCAGGCGAGCGCTCATGCGGTCAGCAGCATTATTACACACAATACTTTGGATCTATCATTAGGAAAACGGTCAGCATGCACATCAAAATATAGCATACATTGATTCACAAAGCGATTACCATTAAATCTGAATGGGGGCAACTTAGGTGGGCTAGCTGGTGGCGGTTGCCCAGAGGGAAAAGTTGCTTGTGCAGCTATTTGCGTGCTTATGTCCTGAAAAGCCCGTCCATACTGGGACTCTATGCCAGCAAGTTTGTTTTCCTGGGCTGCCATGCGGGTGCTTAAGTCCTGCAAAGTCTGTCCAAACACTTGTTGATTGAGTTCAAAGCTTCCAAACTTCTTTTGCAGACCTTCCACAACTTTCTGCAGTGATCTAATTATGGAAAACACCTGCTCTAGTCTGCTTTCTGCAGTCATTGTTCCAGCAGTATCCTGTAATAATTATAGGGGATAACTCAGGAGACTCTTTGCTTGGAACAAGACAACTACAGGACACAGTTTTATATGTAGTAAAGTCTATATTATCACACGGTGATTCAAACAGGTGCAGAGAGAAACTCAAGTCCACAACACTTGGTGCAAATATCAAATGCTGCTCAGCAGTCTATAGGAAACTTCAGAGGAAAATGCAATCACGCAGAAAGTCTATGAAGCACAATTATTCTTGAGGATACTTGACATGAATAAGTCCTTGCTTAGTCCAAAACACAGATAGATATGCTTATAAGGCAGTTCAAATAATATCTAGCTCAACCAAGCTGGAGGTCTGGGTAATAGACTCAGGTTCTTGCAGAGCAGAAACAGCTTACATGTCCAGCAAATGCAGATGAAGCAAACACGAGCAGCAGATGAAGGAGGATTGCTGGAACTGGTGTATGCAGCAGAAACTCAGAGCAGAGTAGCAGGATAACCCCACAGGTTCACAGGAGCAGGTATATAGCCAGGGAGTTACCAGAGGTCAGGAGCTGGATGCAAGGCAGAATACTCTAGCACAGACTGAAGGCTGGGGTGGAGTTTTATAGCAGGAAGACACAGTGAACATGAGACCAAAGACGCCATCTTGGAAAAGGGCAGTAATGCACAAAAAGGTAATAAAAAATGTTCAGAGTCCTGACACAGTGCTCCTTTTGGGAGGTGCCTGAGAAACATTCTCTTTCAGTGTGTGTGCAAATTCTGAGTTGCCAGGTCCCGTCCTGTTTCTGATCTTGCCAGTACCTGTTTCCCTGTGTCTGACCACAAAGGCCAGAACCCTGTATCTGTACCTGTATCTGATCTTTCCTGTTTCTGCCACCCTGGGCATGGGCATAACACTTAGATACAGCTTTCACAAACTACAGCGGTATTTAAGGGGATAATTGCCACCGATCGGTCCCAAAACTAGCCAGGGCTGATACCGCAGGGTGTCAGCTGTCATCTACAGCTATCACCCATGGAAATTGCGCCCTCGGGGTGAGGGGGCTCTATGCACTTATTCCTGTCCGTCATTTTAAAAAGGTGATCAGGCATAAGGCCATTTAACAACCACCATTTTAGTGTGTATTGGCGGTCGTTAAGAGGTTATATTTATTTAAAGCAGTGTTTCCCAAACTCCAGTCCTCACGGACCCCACGGGTTATGTTTTCAGGATTTCCTTAGTATTGTGCAAGTAGTGGAAGTATCATCAAGGCATCAGGAATTGTCTCACCTGTGCAACACTATGGAAATCCTGAAAACATGACCCGTGGGGTCCGTGAGGACTGGAGTTTGGGAAATACTGATTTAAAGTATAACTGTCATTTCAGGAGAACTTGCGGCAGAATTTATATGTCTGCTTCTAGCTCATCCTTCTTCCTCCTTTCCCTATAGAATTTTATAAGCAGCATCTGTCATCTCCTACCTTAGTAATGGGAAAATCTACAGTATATTAACTAAAGACAGATTTTACCTATGAATTTAGTGAAAGATCAGGCTAGGAGGAAAATAAGTAGGTTTCTTTGATAAGATATATTACTAAATTTAATTTTTTTATTTGTTTTTTTAATTTGTCAATTTATTGGAAAAAAGGTTGTGCAACAATGCTATATGCTGGCACATATTTAGGCTCAGTCTTAGTATGCCTAGTAATCAGTAAGTTAGCTATATTCATACTTCCATGAAAGTACCGTATTTAACAAAACTAAACCAGGATTGCATGGATCTACTTAACATGCAACTTTAGATTTTGTAATCTTGTACTTCCACTGTGCAGCATGTTAATTAAAGTAAATTATGCTTAGGAAAAATGATAGCTCCTTGTAAACAAGCGCTTAGTTTGACTATTCATGTTTTATTATGTGGAGAAAAAACTGAAAATTATACCTCATTTACAAGACTGCAATTTCTTTGATATGAACGCCTTTTTCTATTTTCCTTTCTTTTCAATCAGTATGTCAAATTAAGGTATGCATAATTTAAGAAATGAAGTAAAAAACAAAATAACAGGATGTTAACTCTTATTTAGTTACCACTTATAGAAAATGACTATGCTGAAAGTATGAAGTGGAAGTAGACAAGAATTACAGGATTTACTCGCGTAAACTATGGGCTATAAAATTGGCATTTTTGTTTTGACCAGTTACGTAAGTTAAAGCTTGTGGCCCCCAGTGCAAAATCTTAAACAGGAACCCCAGCTGTTGGAAATCTTTATAGTAATAGTTTTTCATATGGAGCAAATGGACCTTTGGACCTTTTAGAGCCAGAAAAAACAGCAAAAAAGGCAGAGATGCTTACCTAGGCAGGGCTCCAAACAAATGCACTATCAGGATGCAGTGGACCCATGTGGTTAAGATGGCGGCAACACAGGTGCAGAACCACTTGCCTCATCGGTAATCTGCACCTGTGTTGCCATCATCTTAACCACATGGGTCCACTGCATCCTGATAGTGCCTGGGTATGATTGCAACCCCTGCACCTCGTATAGTTACGCCCCTGGTTTAGAGAAACTAAGATACAATGGGAAGCAAAAGCACATTCAGACAGTGTGGAACCACCATCAGGGGCATAACTAAAGTGGGTGTAGGGATTACATTTACACCCGACCCTCAGAATGCTCCATTTGGCCAATAGAAGAAGACCAATAACAATAAAAACCTATGATATTTCGGAGCCCTGTTGGTGATTTTGTTTTGGGGTTTACAAGCTTCAAGTCTCTGTTATAGCACGGGTGTAACTTCGTTATTTAATTATGCAGGTTCTCTATACTTGTAGACATAAACATGAAAAAAATTCTTGAAAATCTTCAGCATGAAATACAATTCAGGCCCAGTTAAAATTAATTAGGCCCCGATTCATCATTTGCATTTCTTAGGTCACTTTTTTCTTTTTTTGCCTTGTGGAATTTTGAACAAATTAAATTTTGTTTTTGCTGTCTTTAACTGTTGTTTTGACATTTTGGTGGAAAAAGTTCCATGTTTTGCAAAATGCTGTAAAAATAGCGCAAACATTTTCTGGTGTATTTAGAATCACTACTAGGGGGATTAAAGTGTATTTGCAACAAATTTATCGATATTTTTTTCAAAAGTCCTTAATAATGAATCAGGTGAAAACATCTGGAAAACCCAACCTTGACACACAATGGTGAGCTAAAAAAACTCAACACAAACACATGTAAAATAGAGGCAAAAATGGAAAGAATTAGGTGAAAACATTAAAAACTCGACAAAACATGCATAAAGGTCCTTAATCTTTATTAGAACATGATTGAAAATTTGACCTAGGTACATAATTGGATCATACCAGTAAGAAATTAATAGCATCATCATATACTTTAACATGTTCATGACCAGGCTATTTCATTTTTTCGTTTTTGTTTTTTCCTCGCCTTCTTCCAAGAGACAGAACTTTTTATTTTTACATTCACATAGCCGTATGAGGGCTTGTATTTTTGATTGAGTCCATTCTTTTTATCATGTGATGCACTGGAAAGCAGAAAAAAAAATTCCAAGTGCATTGAAATTTCAAAAATTCTACAATCGTTTTTTGGGTTTTTTTTTTTATTTAGCACGTTCACTATACAGTAAAACTATCCTAGCAATATGATTCTCCAGGTTAGGTCGATTACACAGATACTAAACATATATTTTTTTAACTTATTTAAATGGTGGAAAAAAATGTGGAAATTTGTTTTGAGGTAGATATGATGTTTTGATCGCCTCTTTTACCATTCCGATTAATTTATTTTATATTTACATGCTGCTGTCAAAGATTGACAGAGCCACCAGCAGCTGTGAGAGGCAGACAAGATTAATTCAGCCACCATCTGCCGGGAAGGATGCGGACTTGGCTTGGAAGCCCCCATCAAAGTCAGGGATCCAACATATGACATAGAGTAACTTGCACATCATATGTCGGGAAGGGGTTAAGGCTATGCCCCATGATGACGCTTGGGTGAGTTTTTGATGCTGCAGATTTTCTGCCGCATTTCTGTGTCTATTAAGTAAATTAGGTTACATGCATTATTTCATTGCATTTTTAAGTGCACTTTTATACATGCAATTTAACTGCATTTTTGACGTTGTGTTTTTTTTTTTACTTTTTGAGAAGTTATGTTTCAAAAAAAGCTGCTTTTTGCTTTTAATACTTCCCGACATTTGGCTTTGACAAAACTTTATTGATAATATTTATTATTATTATTATTATTTTTATTTATATAGCACCATTGATTCCATGGTGCTGTACATGAGAAGGGGTTACATACAAATTACAGATATCACTTACAGTAAGCAAACTAACAATTACAGACTGATACAGAGGGGCAAGGACCCTGCCTTTGCGGGCTTGCTTTCTACAGGATGATGGGGATGGAGACAATAGGTTGAGGGTTGTAGGAGTTCCGGTGTTGGTGAGGCGGTAGCTTCGGTGGTGGTGAGGAGGGAGCAGGGTTAGTGCAGGCTGTAGCTCTTCCTGAAGAGATGGGTTTTCAGGTTCCGCCTGAAGGATCCGAATGTGGTTGATAGTTGGACGTGTTGGGGCAAAGAATTCCAGAGGATGGGGTTATTCGGGAGAAGTCTTGGAGGGTGTTGGGTGGGGAGCGAATAAGTGTGGAGGAGAGAAGGAGGTCTTGGGAGGACCAGAGATTACATGAAAGAAGATATTGGGAGATTAGTTCAGCGATATATGGAGGAGACAGGTTATGGATGGCTTTGTAGGTCAGTATTAGTAATTTGAACTGGATATGTTGAGGGAATGGGAGCCAGTGAAGAGATTTGTAGAGGGGGGAAGCGGCGGAGTAGCGAGGAGAGAGATTAATTTGACGGGCAGCAGGGTTAATAATACCAATAAATATGATACACAACTACAAAATATATAGTAAACCATAATAAATTTATTGAAGCAAATGAACAGCATAGTACATGATGAATTATAAATACAGGGGAAGACAAAAAACAAAGTGGAAAAAAATTCGGGATGGTACGGGGTATATATAATATTAGTAAACAATTACCATAGCTCCAAAATTGATGATATTGATCCATACATGACAATGAATATAAATCAGTAGGTATATTACAATTTATTAAGAAAAAGTAAATTTAAAATATATATATATATGTTATGCAGAACTGATATCATAGTTTGGAGTTGCATAAAGATAAAATACAATAGCAAAACAATTACTGCATAAAGTATACACACTAAAAATATCCTCAGAGTAATTGTCACAAGAAGATGGACAGAAGCTACATCTCTTCCTTTTTTGGCTGGTAGCTGTGCTGGTGGAGGCCATAGAGTCTCTTTCATGAGCATGCTGCTGGACACTCTTCACAATGGCTGCTGCTCCTTCACTTCTGGGGTTTACTTTTCTGGCTTCGATATACGGCCTAACTAGGGATTTTCCTAATTCTTCAATAAAAATTTTTCTTTTATGCAGTTTATTTCCATTTCAATTGGGGTAGATTTCGCTCCATAAAGCAAATGCGTTGTATGCCGAAACATCCAGAATGTTGTAAAATATTATCATTGCCCATCGATTAGTTTTGCGTTTGCATGTGTATGATGATATTGCTTGATCTAATGTATCAACTGCCCCTTTTGTGGCATTATAATCTAATATCATGTCCATCTTTCTGTCTTCTCGATTACTTATTGCATTGTCATAGTGCATTGTGCTCATTAGAATTACATGTTTATTTTTGGGGGGAACGTAAAACACAAGTGTTGTATCTCCAGTAAAATAAAAAGTAGAACTATATACATCACTTTTGCTAAGGATCAGAGGCGCAAGCTAGGGTTTTGGTTCAGGGGGCGCGAAGCTTCTGAGTGGGCCCCTAACCAGGTAACCTTGATTACAGCTGGGTGACGCACCGTAATAGTGGAGGAGAACCTCAGCAGATGACCGCGCTATTACAAAAGATAATCTCTATACAAAGACCAACATGGATATTACTGCCATATGGTCATTGGTAGATACCAGCCCTACAAAACATAGATCACAGCACAGTTACAGATAATGACTTACCGCTGATGTTCTTTATGATGGAGTCGTCACTTTTTCCATCTTTTCCATCTGGCCCAGACCGACATGACAACTTCTTCCAGCAACGACTCAGTTGCAGAGAATACAACAAAGACACATTTCACTTCTCATATTCCAGCCCCATCACCATCTGTTCCCAACCTGCACAAACTCCTCATCCTGCTGATACCCCAATACTGAGCCACTGCTGCTGTATGTGACCCTATTACTACACCTGATACCCCAATACTGAGCTGCTGCTGACATATGTGACCCTATTACTGCCCCTGCTGTGTGGTTCTGCGTGCCTTCTAAATTCTAAAGCACGCCTCTATAATATAGCAATGCAGGGTGCAAGTGCCCTAGAAAACAGTGCCCATATTTTGTCCCCTAGAAAGTAATATTGTCATGTGTGCTCCCTTGATAGTCACAGTAACCTGAGTTCCCCTATAACAATAAGTGCCCACTTTACATTTAAGAATATCCAGAGTCTGCCCCCTGTACAGCTCCCCTATACACAGTATGATGCTCTCTTATACACAGTATACTGACCCCAAACTGTTTGATGGTTCCAACACTGTAATTCCCACACTGTATGATGCCCCTCTAGATAGCCTCCATATAGTATAATGCACCAGATAGTCCTCAATATAGTATAATGCACCAGATAGTCCTCAATATAGTATAATGAACCAGATAGTCCTCAATATAGTATAATGCACTCCCCATAGGCCTACTCTATATTGTATAATGCACTCCCCATAGACAGACTCTGTAGTATAAGGCAGCACCCCATTGGCAGATCATTAAGTATAAGGTAGCACCCCGCAGCCAGACCCTGCAGAATAAAGCAGCACCCCTATAGGCAGACCCTGTAGTATAAGGCAGCACCCCCATAGGCAGACCCTGTACTATAAGGCAGCACCCCCATAGGCAGACCCTGTACTATAAGGCAGCACCCCCATAGGCAGACCCTGTACTATAAGGCAGCATCCCTATAGACAGACCCTGTAGTATAAGACAGTACCCCATAGGCAGATTCTGTAGTATAAGACAGCACCCCTCCATAGGCAGACCCTGTAGTATAAGGCAAACCCTGTAGTATAAGGCAGACCCCCCATAGGCAGACCCTGTAGTATTAGGCAGACCTTGTAGTATTAGGCAGAACCCCCATAGGCAGACCCTGTAGTATTAGGCAGACCTCCCATAGGCAGAACCTGTAGTATTAGGCAGACCCCCCATAGGCAGACCCTGTAGTATTAGGCAGACCCCCCACAGGCAGACCCTGTAGTATTAGGCAGACCCCCATAGGCAGAACCTGTAGTATTAGGCAGACCCCCCATAGGCAGACCCTGTAGCATTAGGCAGACCCTGTAGTATTAGGCAGACCCCCCATAGGCAGACCCTGTAGTATAAGGCAGACCCCCCATAGTCAGGCCCTGTAGTATTAGGCAGACCCCCATAGGCAGACCCTGTAAAACAAGGCAGATCCCCATAGGCAGACCCCCCATAGGCAGACCCTGTATTATTAGGCAGACCCCCAAAGGCAGACCCTGTAATATAAGGCAGACCCCCCATAGGCAGACCCTGTAGTATTAGGCAGACCCCCCATAGGCATACCCTGTAGTATTAGGCAGAGCCCCCATAGGCAGACCCTGTAGTATTAGGCAAACCCCCATAGGCAGACCCTGTAAAACAAGGCAGATCCCCATAGGCAGACCCCCCATAGGCAGACCCTGTAATATAAAGCAGACCCCCCATAGGCAGACCCTGTAGTATTAGGCAGACCCCCAATAGGCATACCCTGTAGTATTAGGCAGAGCCCCCATAGGCAGACCCTGTAGTATTAGGCAAACCCCCATAGGCAGACCCTGTAAAACAAGGCAGATCCCCATAGGCAGACCCCCCATAGGCAGACCCTGTAGCATTAAGCAGACCCCAACATAGGCAGACCCTGTAGCATTAGGCAGACCCCCCATAGGCAGACCCTGTATTATTAGGCAGACCCCCAAAGGCAGACCCTGTAATATAAGGCAGACCCCCCATAGGCAGACCCTGTAGTATTAGGCAGACCCCCCATAGGCATACCCTGTAGTATTAGGCAGAGTCCCCATAGGCAGACCCTGTAGTATTAGGCAAACCCCCATAGGCAGACCCTGTATTAGGCAGATCCCCTTAGGCAGACCCTGCAGTATAAGGCACATCCCCCCATAGGCAGACCCTGTAGTATTAGGCAGACCCCCATAGGCAGACCCTGTAGCATTAGGCAGACCCCCATAGGCAGACCCTGTAGTATTAGGCAGACCCCCCATATGCAGACCCTGTAGTATAAGACAGCACCCCCCATAGGCAGATTTTGTAGTATAAGGCAGCACCCCTTAAAAAAATAAATACTCACCTTTCTTCCTGGTTCCTGCGCTGCTCTGAGCTCCCACTTGATTCCTGACAGTGGGTGCCAGGGCAGTGACTGATCGCGCCCGCTGTCAGTGTCGCTGACATCAGATGCTGACAGGGGGATGATGGGGGAAGGAGCACAGTGCTCCTTCCCTCATCATTGCAGTCAGTTGTATCGGCTACAAGCCTACAAGGATACAGTTACAGTAGCGTAGCTCCGGGTGGGCCCCCTCTGAGCGCCGGGCCCGGGGCGTCTGCACCCTCTGCCCCCCGGTAGCTACGCTACTGCTGAAGATACCTTGCGGCAGTTCTAGCTTGTTTTCCTTATAGTACCCAGCATGGTAAGTTGTCTTTTTCGCAACATCTGGCCCGAACTATATAAATAAATAACCTTAAAAGAGAAAAAAATCTATAACCAGTTTCACAACAAAAAGAGCTTATGTACTACAGTAAGGGCCGCATCGCTCTCCCAGCAATGAAGAAAGTGCACTGTGACTGCAACGCTTCCGATGCTGGAGCCTCGGGTTTGTGATGTTGCAGCATCGCAATCGCAGAGTACATCTGTGTGTGTGTGTGTGTATGTGTGTGTGTGTGTGTGTGAGATGGGGCCCTAAAACAGACCCTGTTCAAATCTATATGCAATGCTCATCCATGCAATCAATATATCACAGCAGTGAGAATACACCCCCTCCTAGACAAACATTCATATTCAAAATGGCTTTACAATATGCAATATAAAGAACAGAATTGAATAATTTGAGAAGAAAAGCATAGCTTATATGCTACATACCTATAAAGATGTGTATTCACAGCTCAGTGTCCTCTCTCACAGAATCCAGTTTCTTCTTTCTCAGGATTGAAAGTGAAACTACTTGTTTCCTCTCTCACAGAATTGAATCAGAAATGACTGGATGAGTACTTGCTCACTGAGAACAGTGAAATATCCACCCTTTTGAATAATGAGATGAAGTACACAGGAAAACAAATACATTTTGCAGGCAGAAATAGTGACTAGTAGTGATGAGAGAGTGTACTCATTGCTCAGGTTTTCCCGAGCACACTTGGGTGACCTTTGAGTATTTGTTAGGGTTCGGAGATTACGTTTTCATCGCCTCAGCAGCATGATTTACAGCTATTAGCCAGCTTCATTACATGTGAGGATTCCCTAGCAACCAGGCAACCCCCACATGTACTCAGCCTGGTTAATAGCTGTAAATCATTCAGCTGAGGCAATGAAAATTAAATCTCCAAACACTAACAAATACTCGAAGGACACCCGAGCCTGCTCAGGAAAACCCGAGCAACGAGTACACTCGCTCATCACTATTAGTGACCTGTTGAACAGTATAAAATGTTATCGGATCATATTGACCCGAACAGTACAAGCGTAACAATCAGCATGTAGCAAAAATGAAGCAAAAAAAAAATCAACACTCATAGTAAGAACCCCTCAAATGAGGAAAAATCAATTAATCACAAGTTTCAGATCCGCATAATAAATAATCTGCAGGGTCTCAAATTTCATTTCCGGTATTATGGACCGGAACAGAACAGCAGGGTTAATAGTGCACGGGTTTCTCTCTCCAGCAATAGTGTTACAATGCCAGTAAAGCATTGTTAAAAAAAACGAACCTGGAAGTTACTGTTCACTGTGTGTGTGTGTGTAACTGGAGCACAATTCTACTTTCAATTTGAAAGCTGATAGAGAAGATGCTAAGATCCTAAGCTATAAGCTTTACCAGTTGTAAGCTGTGTTATTTTTGCTCCTGAATAAATATATATTTACTGTTGAACGGCTGGACGGTGCAGAGACTAATCCGCTGCCAACAGATTTGTTGCTGTTAGGGCTAGCGGAACACACCAAATAATTAGAAAGATAGTGTAAGGTGCGTTCGCAGCCCGGGGTCCACCGTGCAGAGATGGAACCTGCTGCTAAATAATGAAGGACTATATGGTGGTATAATATGGATTCACACACGGGTTAACCTCACCCAGTATGAAGAAAGCGAACCCTGTTGCATCACAGGGCCACGGTACCACACAAAGAGCGCAAGCAAGGAGTCACAGAACTCTACCCCAAGACTCGGGATAGAGTACAACTAGACCTCTTGCGCTCGACATCACAACTGGGGTGTCTGAGTAACAGAAATAATAATTAATATGTACGAGAGTGCGTGCGGTGCCGCACTGGCGGACGCCACTAACCACTCAGACTTGGGTTAGGAAAGCACTGTGATAGCGCATGGCGCCGCACTGGCGGTCACAGCAAATAGACACTGTTTGGTGTGTTCTAGTGCTGATAACAAGTCAGGCGCTAGATAGCAATCATCCACCTTTCTCAAGCAGTCAAACACAAGGGAGGGGATAATTAAAGAGCGACTTTCTCTCATCAACACACACACGTTCCCAAGCGATATCATTGCGGCATGACGCACATGTGATGTTATGCCAGGATGCTAATCAGAAGAAGAATCACACATGCTGGCAGGCAGAAGTCAGTTCGCTGGGCTCCTTCTGTCACAGATTACTGATATGGCTGCTGAACTGGGTCCTGCAAATCGATTCGCACCATCTCTACTAATTTGCTATTGCGTTCTTAATTACACAGCTATAGAGTCTGGCTGCCAAATTCTCCCCTCCACACCTGAAACTTTCCCACACAGGGCTGAGTATTTTATTAAGTGAAATTATCAATATCCATCTACTGTAGAGTTAATTTTTAGAGATTATAAAAAGAAACCAGAGACAATTTTTTACAGTAGTTAACGAAGGAAGCATCAAAATCTTTTTCTTCCTGTCATCCTTATTCTAAAACTTGCTTACTAATATGTTTATGTGGACTACAGCGACGCCTCTGAATTGAGATCAATGATCAATTACCTCAGTGTGAATTTCCATCTCAGCACTGTCAGCCAGAAAGAGGCAGAAGTGGAATTAATTAAAGAATGAACGCCTTGCTAGTTCTTTAACAGCAGGCAAGAATGGGCAGTCAAAGTCAGGAGATACTAAAATACAACGCTGCCATTTACACAGTGCAGTTGTTTTATAAAATATATAATTACCAGGTAAGTAAAATCAATGCAAAATGTTTGAATGGAAATGTTGGCCAGATGTTTTCCATTCTTGACCTTTGAGATACATACAAGTGTAAAGTAATGAGGCTGGTGTACATACTTTGAAAACACGTGTCAGATTCCATGGGGCATTTTATGATTTCAGCTCTAGTTAGACTCATAAATAGTTGTGCCATGATGCCCCATCATCAAAATTGTACACCATACATTTCTTTAGTAATTTAAGCCAAATAATGATGAATTTGTCAGGCGCAAATGTACTCGCAACGTCCTGGCAAATGTCCACTTGACTTTTCAAAAAATATATATGTCATTAGGTTTACCACACTTGTAATCCAACTTTATGGCATTGGCCTGAGAACATATGGGTGCCAATTCTGTTAGAAACTGGCAACTTTAAATCAGTAAAATTTAGTAGAAAAATGGCACATCCATATCTCTCCTATAACCCGTTCACGACTCGGCCAATTTTCATTTTTGCATTTTCATTTCCCCCCCCCCCCCCTCCATAATCTTTTTAATTTTCTATCCACATTGTAATATGAGGACTTTTGAATGACTCAATTCATTTTACGTAACGTTTACATAACGTACTGGAAAACAGGAAAAAATACAGGTGCACTGAAATGGTGAAAAAAAATGCAATTCTGACATTGTTTTTTGGGAATTCTACAGCATACACTGTGGGTTTAAAAATGTAATATGTTTCTGCAACTAAATACTATAACAGCGATGTGAAACATGTCCAGTTATTTTATTATTTGAGTGGTGAAAAAAACTTAATAAAAAAATGTAAGAAGTTTGAAAAAAAATTGGGGGCTTGTGTCACCATTTACTGAAATCCATAATGTTTTAATTTTTTAATCCATGAAGCTGTGTGATGGCTTATTTTTTGCATTGCCAGATGATGTTTTATTGATACAATTTCGGGATAGATACGATGTTATGTTCGTATGTTACACCAGTTTTTATGGTATTGCATGGACCGCAAAAACTTAATTTTGGCTTCCTTTTTTTTTGTGTCTATGGTACTGATTGGGTTAATTATTTTGATAAATCAGACTTTTCTGATTGCAGCAATATGACATATGTGCTTTTTTAAATTGCCTTTTCACTTTACACTATACTTATTTCTCCCCTAAGGGGACTTGAAGCTACGATCATGTAGAGGAAGCTGAAACTCAATGTGGCCCACAATACCTGATGCAGCATGTACAAATTTGGTCAAGAACTACAGGAAACGTCTGACCTCTGTAAGTGCAAACAAAGGTTTTTGCACCAAATATTAAGTTCGGTTTTCTATTGTATCAAATACTTATTTCATGCAATAAAATGCAAATTAATTATGTAAAAATGATACAATGTGATTTTCTGGATTTCATTTTTAGGTTCTGTCTCTCACAGTTGAAGTGCACCTACAATAAAAATTACAGACCTCTTAGGCTACGTTCACATTAGCGTTAAGCTAATGTGCGTCGGGTTTGCGTCGGCGACGCAGCGGCGACGCATGCGTCATGCGCCCCTATACTTAACATGGGGGACGCATGCGTTTTTTTTTGTTGCGTTGTGCGACACATGCGTCTTTTTTGCCGCAAGCGTCGGACCAAGAAAACGCAACAAGTTGCATTTTTCTTGCGTCCGATTTTCGGCAAAAACCGACGCATGCGTCGCAAAACGCAGCGTTTTTGCGTGCGTTTTGACGCGTTTTTGCGTGCGTTGTGCGTTGCGTTGCCGACGCAGCGGCGCACAACGCTAGTGTGAACGTAGCCTTAATTCTTTGTAGGTGGGAAAACTTGCTAAATTGGTAGTGTATAAAAAACTTATTTTCCCCACGGTATGTGACTCATGGACATCTGAATGAGACGTAGGGGCACTGCACCAGCCAGAAATGCATCAGTCATATTATGTGGAATGTAAACTTTTGATGCTATTTCAATGGATATCACAGTAAAAAGACGCCTTTGATCATGGGGCTCTGGTGCATCTTGCAGTGCATTAGTTGTGTGACCAAGTATTGGTAAATATGGCTGTTTTTTTCAGTGATTTAAGTCTTCTTAATGGGATTTAATATTTTAATGTGATACCAAATATGTGTACTTTTTTTCATAAAAACCCTTATTTATGCGTTATATATATATATATATATATATATATATATATATATATATATATATATATATATATATATATATATTTTATGATTATGAAAAATATTTTTACAATTTCTTTTTACTTTCTTTTTTTTTTTTTACATAGTCCCTCTTTGGAACTTTCTCTTTTTGCATTCAGATCACTGTTATAAAGTATTAAATCTATATATATAATTGTCTAAGGGCTTTTCCGTCTGTCTGTCTGTCTGTCTGTCTGTCTGTCTGTCTGTCTTTCTGTCTGTCTGTCTGTCTGTCTGTCTGTCTGTCTGTCCTGGAAATCACTCCATATAAGGTATGGTCTACAAACAGGATACCTTATATGGAGTGGTCGGCGGTTTGTAGACCATACCTTATATGGAGTGGTCGGCGGTTTGTAGACCATACCTTATATGGAGTGGTCGGCGGTTTGTAGACCATACCTTATATGGAGTGGTCGGCGGTTTGTAGACCATACCTTATATGGAGTGGTCGACGGTTTGTCGGGCGGCCTCGACCAATCAGAGATGGGCACAGCATGGCGACGATGATGTCATAATGGTTGCCATGGCGACGATGATGTCATAAAGGTTGCCTCGACCAATCAGCGACGGGCACAGTCTGCCGCGAATCACATACTACGGGGACATGCATATTCTAGAATACCCGATGCATTAGAATCGGGCCACAATCTAGTGTTTTATAAACTGCCAGTTCTGCACTGACACACAAGCTTGTTAAATCATACTCTGAGCATAGTCCACCAAGCTTGATAACCTGGTCACCTCGGGTGACCATGGCAACAATCGGGCCCTCCCGATGACATTGCAGGGTCGGCGATCGGAGGGGAGAGGGAGTCCCCTCCCTCTCCCTGCCTTCTAAATGCTGCAATCAATATCATTTGCAGCAATAAGGGGGTTAAATTGCCAAGCACCACTCCTGGCAATGAGAACCAGGTGTCAGCTGTCATATTTACTGAACATCCGGCGATGATCACAAGCGCACAGCTTCTGTACACGTAAAATCACCATGACGTTTTCAAACTTCCAATGTCGGGAAGTACTTCCCAATCAGGCTATATGAATATGTCTCATGTCAGGAAGGGGTTTAAAGGGGTTGGCAGGGCAAAAAGTTGGAAAAGCATCTATATTCTGAAGGAAGGCAGAGAAACAAGTTGTAGCAAAGTAGTTGCACCAATTGATGACTTTTATTAGGCTATGCTCACATTATCAGTATTTGGTCAGTAGTTCACATCAGTATTTGTAAGCCAAGACCAGAAGTGGGACAAAAATAAGACTTCCGATCATGTGCAGTAAGCCTCTGCTATTTTTGCCACTTAATAGCTATTTTGTACAAATGACAAAATAATTCAGAGTCTATTTAGAAATGTTACATAGTTACATAGTTATTAAGGTTGAAGGAAGACTGTAAGTCCATCTAGTTCAACCCATAGCCTAACCTAACATGCCCTAACATGTTGATCCAGGGGAAGGCAAAAAAAACCCATGTGGCAAAGAGTAACTCCACCATGGGGAAAAAAATTCCTTCCCGACTCCACATACGGCAATCAGACTAGTTCCCTGGATCAACGCCTTATCAAGGAATCTAGTGTATATACCCTGTAACATTATACTTTTCCAGAAAGGTATCCAGTCCCCTCTTAAATTTAATTAATGAATCACTCATTACAACATCATACGGCAGAGAGTTCCATAGTCTCACTGCTCTTACAGTAAAGAATCCGCGTCTGTTATTATGCTTAAACCTTCTTTCCTCCAGACGTAGAGGATGCCCCCTTGTCCCTGTCTCAGGTCTATGATTAAAAAGATCATCAGAAAGGTCTTTGTACTGTCCCCTCATATATTTATACATTAAAATAAGATCACCCCTTAGTAGTGTTGAGCATTCCGATACTGCAAGTATCGGGTATCGGCCGATACTTGCTGTATCGGAATTTCCGATACCGAGATCCGATACTTTTGTGGTATCGGGTATCGGGTATCGCAACAACATTAATGTAATAATGTGTAAAAAAGAGAATTAAAATAAAAAATATCGCTATACTCACCTGTCCGACGCAGCCGGGACCTCAGCGAGGGAACCGGCAGCGTTGTTTGTTTAAATTTCGCGCTTTTACTTGGTTACGTGAAGTCCCGGCTTGTGATTGGTCAGGGCGGCCATGTTGCCGGGACGCGGACCAATCACAGCAAGCCGTGACAAAATTACGTCACGGCTTGCTGTGATTGGTCCGCGTCCCGGCAACATGGCCGCCATTAACCAATCACAAGCCGTGACGTCACGGGAGGCTGGACATGCGCGTATTTTGAAAAGCGCGCGTGTCCAGCCTCCAGTGACGTCCCGGCAACATGGCCGCCATTAACCAATCACAAGCCGGGACGTCACGGGAGGCTGGACATGCGCGTATTTTGAAAAGCGCGCGTGTCCAGCCTCCCGTGACGTCACGGCTTGTGATTGGTCAGGGCGGCCATGTTGCCGGGACGCGGACCAATCACAGCAAGCCGTGACGAAATTACGTCACGGCTTGCTGTGATTGGTCCGCGTCCCGGCAACATGGCCGACATTAACCAATCACAAGCCGTGACGTCACGGGAGGCTGGACATGCGCGTATTTTGAAAAGCGCGCGTGTCCAGCCTCCAGTGACGTCCCGGCAACATGGCCGCCATTAACCAATCACAAGCCGGGACGTCACTGGAGGCTGGACACGCGCGCTTTTCAAAATACGCGCATGTCCAGCCTCCCGTGACGTCACGGCTTGTGATTGGTTAATGGCGGCCATGTTGCCGGGACGCGGACCAATCACAGCAAGCCGTGACGTAATTTCGTCACGGCTTGCTGTGATTGGTCCGCGTCCCGGCAACATGGCCGCCCTGACCAATCACAAGCCGGGACCTCACGTAACCAAGTAAAAGCGCGAATTTTAAACAAACAACGCTGCCGGTTCCCTCGCTGAGGTCCCGGCTGCGTCGGACAGGTGAGTATAGCGATATTTTTTATTTTAATTCTTTCTTTTACACATTAATATGGTTCCCAGGGCCTGAAGGAGAGTTTCCTCTCCTTCAGACCCTGGGAACCATCAGGAATACCGTCCGATACCTGAGTCCCATTGACTTGTATTGGTATCGGGTATCGGTATCGGATTGGATCCGATACTTTGCCGGTATCGGCCGATACTTTCCGATACCGATACTTTCAAGTATCGGACGGTATCGCTCAACACTACCCCTTAGTCTTCGTTTTTCCAAACTAAATAGCCCCAAGTGTAATAACCTATCTTGGTATGGCAGACCCCCCCAGTCCTCTAATAACCTTGGTCGCTCTTCTCTGCACCCGCTCCAGTTCAGCTATGTCTTTCTTATACACCGGAGACCAGAACTGTGCACAGTATTCTAAGTGTGGTCGAACTAGTGACTTGTATAGAGGTAAAATTATGTTCTCCTCATGAGCATCTATGCCTCTTTTAATACATCCCATTATTTTATTTGCCTTTGTAGCAGCTGCCTGACACTGGCCACTGAATATGAGTTTGTCATCCACCCATACACCCAGGTCTTTTTCATTGACGGTTTTGCCCAGAGTTTTAGAATTAAAACTCTGGGCAAAATGTCTTTTTATTCATTGTTTTGCGTGTAATATGTGAAAGAAACTTTTTTTAAATGGATTTCATTAAACATTTTTTTACAAATTTTTCCTGAATGCTCACCCAAGCTCAACTCTAATTTGATTTCTATTGGTTTTATCTGAAATGATCAGAATTGAACTTATATTTACATGTAAGAAAAGAGCGAGAAGGCTTGAAGATTGACCCAGAAGAGCCAGCTGTCATGAATGAGTGTGAACAGCATCAAGCAGCTTACCATGTACTGTAACACATGCAAGCTCCAAAATCAATATAATTTCTCATAGACCCAATTATATATATTGATGTTATATACAGCACATAACATTGTAACTATGACTGGACCTATAGAAAAAGATTTGCAAGGCATTGTACTTATTAGTCAGAGTGTACGTCATCTTTTCTACAAACAGCAGTGGCGATGCATGTAATAATGCCAGAACCTGACGCTAATTCTACACTATAGTGTTATCATGGATACATGGTGCTTTTTTTGTCATCACCAGTTAATTATAGCTTTATGTGGGACTTTCATTAATTACAAATTAAACTGCACACATAACAGAACTCCCAGTCCACAGATGTTTCCTAATTTAGATTCGTTCTCATAAGTAACCCAGAATGTGAGAGAGTGAACAAGTCCCAGCAACAAAAATTAGATAGTGGTGGATGCAAAGCAGATGGATAATGCAGTTTTTTATCTCTAAAAATAGACAGAATTGAGTGGTAATATTGTTTGCTGCCAGAAATAGGCAAAATGCAATCAAGGTAGATTACATTTTAAAAGGGAACAAGCCATATGACGTACCAAGCTGTGCTGGACGCTACATTACAGGAAACATGTACACTTGTTACGTATTTTATTGCCGAATTCACACATGTGTATCACGGTCCATACTCGGGTTATGATGCATGGACTTACAGTGGATCTCATAACCTGAACTAGACAGCCTGATACATGCCCGCGAGGCTGTCAACTTTGGATCAGAAGATCCGTGGCCAGTACATGCATTTCTGTCTGTATGTGGATTACAAAACACAGATGTGTGAGTCTGGCCTAAGCATAGTTATTTGATGCATTTTGCTTGATAAATGTTCCCCAATAACTTTTTATGTTGAGTTTTACTTCTGTAGAATATAAGGATCGTATACAAAAAAAAAAATGCAAAAAAAGACCATATGAGAGAAAACGTAATAGTATAAAATACAACATTTTATTATGGATAATGTATAAAAACAAAAACAATAAAAAAAATGAAAAAATAATAATAATAAACAGCTGATCCAAGTGATGGCGCAAGTTACAGAGGAAGTAGTATGCCGAATTTAGACACACTAAATGTGCGCACACATTTGAAGCCCATAAATGTAGATATCTCCAACTTGTACTGTTTACGCCTATATTTGTGCACATTTCCTACCTGCACAAATACACATTCTCCAATCTACACATCTTCATTCATATCTGCAACCTGTATATGGACACTTTGAATCTTTTTTGTTAATATCTAAATTTCATATACAGGGTGAGCCATTTATATGGATACACCTAAATAAAATGGGAATGGTTGGTGATATCAACTTCTTGTTTGTGGCCCATTAGTATATGGTAGGGGGAAAACTTTTCAAGATGGGTGGTGACCAAGGCGGCCATTTTGAAGTCGGCCATTTTAGATCCAACTGTATTTTTTTCAATGGGGAAAAGGTCATGACCCACGATGACCAATCCACTTTCCATGGAAACTGTTCATGTAGGAATGCTCGGACCTGACACCCATAATGTGGTGGTGCACCATCTTGGGCGTCAGGTCCGAGCATTCCTACATGAACAGTTTCCCGGAAAGTGGATTGGTCATCGTGGGCCAGTTGAATGGTCCCAAGGTCTCCCGATCTGACCCCCTTAGATTTTTATCTGGTCATCTGAAGGCAATTGTCTATGCTGTGAAGATACTAGATGTGCAGCATCTGAAACAATAGATACTGGAAGCCTGTGCTAGCATTTCTTCTGCGGTGTTGCTATCAGTGTGTCCAGAATGGGAGAAGAGGATTGCATTGACAATCCAAAACAATGGGCAGCACTTTGAATACATTTTATAAGTGGTCATAAACTTGTAAATAACTTATGAAAGAATAAAGTTACGTTAAAATCAAGCACACCATTGTTTTTCTTGTGAAATTTTCAATAAGTCTGATGTGTCACATGACCCTCTTCCCATTGAAAAAAAAAAAGTTGGATCCTAAATGGCCAACATCAAAATGGCCGCCAATGGTCACCACCCATCTTGAAAAGTTTACCCCTACCATATACTAATGTGCCACATACAGGAAGTTGATATCACCAACCATTCCCATTTTATTTAGGGGTATCCATTTAAATGGCCCACCCTGTAGATTAAAATTAGACCAGACATTCATACATTCATAAAATGTTAAATGTCGCATAGTGTATGATAGATTTGGTGAATCTTTCTCACAGCTGACACTTTTTCTCCTTTACACCACCACTTTATTGGCTTCCTTTAGCTTTGACCAATATTCTGCATCATATGCCAGTGGAACATCATACCTGCTCCTTTTTGCAGGAATGACATTTCCCATGCCTATGCGCAGTTATGTTTTGTGCTCTGCCCGCAGTAGGGCATTGCAAAGTGCACCTATAGCAAAGTGCGCCTAGCCGACGATGCTAATGCGAAGGCACAAGATCTCTGTCGGCTTTGTGGATGATGCCGGATGTGTCATCCACATCAATCAAAGCTGGAGGACGGCTTTTGGGGGCAAAGAGGCGGCACAGACGATGAGAAATAACGCCCATTGGACCAGACCAAAGGCATTTACATAGAGTGCGGGAGAAAATAAAAAGGTATTTTTGGTGGTACACAGGGGAAATTAGGGAGTGATGGAAACATTTAAGTAATGCGGTACAGGTGCCCAGAAAAGTGGTTGCAGTGGTTCACATACTAAAAAACTAGTGACAGGTACAAAAAGTGTTTAACACATAATAAATCTGGAATAAGGCTCTAGTTTTTTTTAGCTCAATGTGAATCAGACTCACATTTCATTTAATAAATCGTTCCCATCTTCTTAATTTCCATGTACATATTTGGCATTCTTCAGAGAAAAGTAATGCATGCCTTTATTGCATAATATCAAAAGGCTGTTGAGTAAACAAACAATGTATTTTTTGTATTATTAGTTAATATTAGACAGAAAATTCTGGCACACAGATGACTTCTAGGATATTTCTGTAACTACAGATGATCTATAATATTTCCTGCACCTGTTTACCTCCCACACTTTATAGTAATAAAAAAATTAATTTATCATCCATTTAGCATTACTTAGATCACGGATGTCAAACTCAAATACACAGAGGGCCAAAATTAAAAGATTGGACAAAGTTGCAGGCCAAGTTTGATATTTATAAAAAAAATGTCTACACTTAAGAAAATTTTTCCTTACCATCAAATATAACAATGAAGCTTTTCAGATGGAAACAAACTTAAAGGGAACGTGTCACCCCGTTTTTTCCGTATGAGATAAAAATACTGTTAAATAGGGCCTGAGCTGTGCATTACAATAGTGTATTTTGTGGACCCCGATTCCCCACCTATGCTGCCGAAATACGTTACCAAAGTAGTCGTTTTCGCCTGTCAATCAGGCTGGTCTGGTCAGATGGGCGTGGTGTCTTCCCCCAGATCTTGCTTAGTTTTCCGTTGGTGGCGTAGTGGTGTGCGCATGCCCAAGTCCAGAATCCACTGCACAGGGGAGGGAAAAGAGCGCGACCTGCACTATTCCCCTGGTGATCGGTGGGGGCGGCCATCTTCCTGTGGCCGCGCGTGCGCAGATCGAGCGCTCTGCTGCCCGGGGCTTCAGGAAAATGGCCGCGGGATGCCGCGCGTGCGCAGATGGAGATCGCGGTGGCCATTTTCCTGAAGCAGAGATGCGAACTCTGCTTCAGGAAAATGGCCGCCGCGATCTCCATCTGCGCATGCGCGGCATCCCGCAGCCATTTTCCTGAAGCCCCGGGCAGCAGAGCGCTCGATCTGCGCACGCGCGGCCACAGGAAGATGGCCGCCCCCACCGATCACCAGGGGAATAGCGCAGATCGCGCTATTTTCCCTCCCCTGTGTAGTGGATTCTGGACTTGGGCATGCACACACCACTACGCCACCAACGGAAAACTAAGCAAGATCTGGGGGAAGACACCACGCCCATCTGACCAGACCAGCCTGATTGACAGGCAAAAACGACTACTTTGGTAACGTATTTCGGCAGCATAGGTGGGGAATCGGGGTCCACAAAATACACTACGGTAATGCACAGCTCAGGCCCTATTTAACAGTATTTTTATCTCATACGGAAAAAACGGGGTGACACGTTCCCTTTTATAGGGGTTGTCCCACAAATAAAGTACATTTTAATTAATAGATCTTAGAATAAAATATTGGAATAATATAATATGTTATGTAACAGTAGTAAAAAGAATATGGCCAATGACCTATTTTAAATATTATATACAGCTCTGGCAAAAATTAAGAGACCACTGCAAAATGTTCAGTTTCTCTGATTTTTCTCTTTATAGGTATATTTTTGAGTAAAATGTAAATTGTCCTTTTATTCTATAAACTACTGATAACATGTCTCCGAAGTTCCAAGCAATACATTTTGTATTTATTTTCTGAAAATGAGAAATGGTCAAAATAACAAAAAAAATGCATTGCTTGCAGACCTCAGATAATGCAAAAAAAAACAAGTTCATAATCATTTAGAAACAACAATACTAATATTTTAACTCAGGAAGAGTCCAGAAATCAATATTTTGTGGAATAACCATGATTTTTAGTCACAGCTTTCATGCGTCATGGCATGCTTTCCACCAGTCTTTCACACTGCTTTTGGGTGATCTTATGCCACTCCTGGTACAAAAATGTAAGCAGTTCTTCTTTGTTTGATGGCTTGTGACTATCCATCTTCCTCTTGATTACATTCCAGAGGTTTTCAATGGGGTTCAGGTCTGGAGATTGGGCTGGCCATGACAGGGATTTGATGTGGTGGTCCTCATCCACACCTTGATTGACCTAGCAGTGTGGCATGGCGCATTGTCCTGCTGGAAAAAACAGTCTTCAGTTGGGGAATATTGCCTGAGCAGAAGGAATCAACTGTTTTTCCAGGATAACCTTGTATGCGGCTTGATTCATACGTCCTTCGCAAAGAATAGCCTGCCCAATTCTAGCCTTGCTGAAGCATCCCCAGATTATCACCGATCCTCCACCAAATTTCACAGTGGGTGCAAGACACTGTAGCTTGTACGCCTCTCCAGGTCTCCGTCTAATCATTAGACGACCAGATGTTGGGCAAAGCTGAAAATTAGACTTATCAGAGAAAATTAACTTACTCCAGTCCTCTATGGTCAAATCCTTATGGTCTTTGGCAAACATCAGCCTGGCTCTCCTTTGCTTCTCATTGATGAAAGGCTTTTTTCTAGCTTTACATGACTTGAGTCCTGCCTCTAGGAGCCTTTTACGAACTGTTCTTGCCGTGCACTTCACCCCAGCTGCCATTTATGATTCCTGCGATTGCTAAGTGACATTCAAATTAGATGATGGTCATCCCGATCAGTGGAGAGTTGTTTTTGCCCTCTGCCGATCTGTAGCTTTGTTGTCCCCAATGTCTGCTGCTTGACCTTGTTGTAATAGACTGCATCTTAGAAATTTTAAGGATGGAGGCAACATGATGCTCACTGTGTCCCTCTGCTATTAAAGTCACAAATGAGCCCTTCTTTTCCTCGCTCAAGACTTTTCTTTTCAACTCCTTTGGCACAGTTAAAAGTTATTAACTTATTCCTATTACTTTTGGGATATTACTAGCACTTGTTTTGCCATCCAGCTTGTCCTATTGCAAGAGGATTCTGAACGCCACAGCAGTGTTTTTTTTTTATACTTTCCTTCATTAAATAAGGTTTGGTTCAGGTGATCACCTAATCAGAAGCACATTAAGTAGAATGAGGTGTACTCTGGTTGGAATTCATCTGACACTGGAATGGAATGGCTGTCAGACATGTAGAGAAGCTGATTTTTCTAAAACTGTGCAGTGGTCTCTTTATTATATACAGCTCTAGCAAAAATTTAGTATGATGCCAACAAACGTGCCTGCCAAACACAGTAAGATACTCCCATAGTTAATTCTTCTACAGTACCGTCTATACGCACGATATAATGACCCTACTGTATTTCCCCCTCTACACCTCCGGAAAAGTATGGTGACCCTATTACAGCAATGTTCCCCAACTGTAATCCTCATACAGCCCTCCACACATTATAATGGACCCCACATAGTCCTCTATACAGTATAATGGACCCAAGTAGTCCTCCCTACAGTTTAATGGCCCCACATAGTCCTAAATACATTATAACAGACCTTACATGATGTGCCTTATAGTATAATGGGCCTCACATTGTGCAGCATATAGTATAATGGGCCCCACATAGTGCTTCATACAGTATGATTGTCCCATATAGTGCTCCATACAGTATAATGGTTCCATATATTGTTCCACAGTATAATAGTTCCCACATAGTACTACATACAGTATAATGGGCCCCACATAGCACTCCATACCATATAATGAACCCTGCATTGCTTTCCATACAGTATAATGGCCCCACATAGTTCTCCATACAGTATAATGGCCCCACATTGTGCGCCATACACACTGACGCTCTCTCCTCCATCATTGCTTTCAACTGTATCAGCATCCAGTATGCCAATACAGTTGAAAATGTGATGCCAGGCCCGCTCGCCCAGTGTCACAGGCCAAATGCACTCACCCTGCACGCCAGAGTTTGATATATGTGACCTAGATGGATATATCAAAAAGTATAAAAGTTTTATCATGGGCTTTAAACCAAGTAAATGCAATGCAAACATGGCGCAACTGCTTACAATCAATGTGACCTATATTTTGCCATATTTCACCTATATACCTTTAGGCAATATAGAAATGCTCTGATGTGAATAATCACTGCAGGATTCAAATAAAATAAAACCAGTGTATATTCATCTCCTGCAGTGGTGCCGATCCAGCAAAGCCAGTCCTGCAGATGGACAGCAAGTCATCTTTACATATAAATTCATATGTTTATTCATTCTTTTAAGCATTTTCTGAGCACTTTTTCAGGACGGTTTTGAGAAAGATGTGTGCACATACCCAAAACTGAATTCCTAATGCCTATATGACCATTGCCTTTTTGAAAAAAAATACACTTGTTAATTTTTTAGGTGCACGAAAGTGAAGTGAACAAATTACTGCCTTGGAGCAGTAATGATTTCTTGAACAGAAACTTGCCATTGATTCTGTTACTTTTTCCACAAAGAACATTTGTAACAAAACATGTTCTACTGAAAAGTGGCTCAGTGTTAAAAATGAACCATTGTTCTGACTTTTCTGTAAAATCCAACAGTTCGATTGACTTTATTGTATAGATAACTTTTTTTTTAATGTACAGAATTGTTTAAGCCTTTATAATTTCTGATCATATACTGTTTAGAATTAGGCAAGATTATGTCCATACCTATTATACATTTCACTGTAATAACTTTTTCTGCATACTCCAGTTAGTAATGCAAAGGTTGTTTAACCCCCTCACGTTGGAACCAAGTCATTTTTAGTGCTTTCATATTTTACTCCCCTTTTTTTCCAAGAGTTATAGCTCTTTTATTTTTTCATTAATATATGGGGAAATGCTTTTTGAATGACACCATTCACATTTCTCCCCATTCACTTTACCATATAATGTACTGATAAAAATTAGAAAATTAATAGATACAAAAAAGTGTCAAAATACACCGGCACATGAAAGAAATGTTGTGTAAGCCCCAAAAATAGATATATAGATATCAAATACCAATTATGAGGTTCGGGAACTACAAATAAGATGTATATAAACTTTTATCATTAAGATTAGTGGAGAAACCCAAACCCAGGAAATGAGAAAATGGGAAATAATTAGTGGTGATCTCTGTGGCCAAGTTAAATCACCCTGGTAGGAAATGGATTCCACAAAGCATTTGTGAAACATGCATCAGTTGTATGGTGGGAGAGCCATTGCTTTGTTCTTATACATCTTCAGGCATATTAAATACCTTTTAGGCAAATTTGTGTCACCATGTTATAACCTTTTTATTTTTTGTTGATGAACCTATGTGAGGGCCTGCTTTTTGTCATTTTTTTTATCGATACACATTTGGGGTGCACATAGTGTAGTGACTGAAAAAACACAATTTTTTCTCTTTACAGTATTTAATATACCATATATATTAATATTATATTTATGCAGCCGGCACCTGCCCTGTAAAGAGCAGACCTTGAACCAACTCGATATACCCATACACAACATGTGTCTAATCTGTTCATATACATGTAGAGAAGGGAGTTAAATTTTTTTTTATCTGGCAGCAGCTTATCTTCCCTGAAAACAGAAGTATGAAAAGTTTAAATTACCCAATTGTAGCCCTTCATCATTTGTTGTGGATAATAACATAACTATAGAAAAAGACATGGACTACCCACTCAAAACTTACACATTAATGTATAGCGGCTAAGCAAAATTTGCAAAACTGAGCATGACATTCTTAGTTAACATTTTGATTAGTGAGGAACGAGCACTAAAATACTTGGGTACGCGTTACTCGAATCGAGCAAATTGTAATGCTCGGGTGCTCGACTCGAGTAACGAGTATGATGTGAGTCAATGGGAAACTTAAGCATCTTTCTGGCAGCCCTCACCCTCGGTGTTTCAAAGGGGTCTAAAAATTGCTGAAATTGATGAAAACAGCGCTGAAATCGCATGGGAACAGCATGGGGAAGACCCCTGGAAGCATCTCTGAATCAAAGATCGCTGCTCGGAACAATGTTCTCAGAGTATTACATCAATTTTACTGACTGATAAGCATACAAAACCAAAGATAAAATGGATTTCACTGGAAAAATGTTAAGAAACATTCTTTCCAGGATAATGACATATATAAGGCAAAATAAATAAGAGAAAAAATGCTCCTCCACACCTTGGGCTATGTTCACACGCCGTGTTTTGCTGCGTTTTTGCACATTTGCATTGCTTTCAGTGGTGAAAAAACATTCAACAGGAAATGGAATATTATCATATTAATACCTCATCTGGCCATGTGGTGTGTGAGACATGATCAGACACATCCTGTATAATTTATGAAGGAGAGACTCTGAAAGTCACAAATTATTTTTGGTCACGGCCATCAGGCAGCTCTCACTATTTGAACAGGGCCATCAGGTGGCCTTTAGTATTGTTAGAGGGCCAGCAATCGGCCCTCACTATTGTTAGAGGGCCAGCAGATGGCCCTCACTATTGTCAGAGGGCCATCCAGCGGCCCTCACTCTAATTTTAGAGGGTCAGCAGTCAACCCTCACTGAGCAGACGGCTATGCTTTGCATAGCTATATATTGCTACTGCAATATACTTTATCCATCTGAAGTAAGCAAATGTTCTATTTTGTTTTAATATTAAAAAGTTTGAAACTTGAAGGGCCAGCAGGTGGACTTCACAATTTATAGACACGGCCCCCACTATTTTTAGAGGGCCAGCAGGCATCTTGTGGACAGATGAGACCACGTTACAGCTTTTTGGTAAAGAACATCATTCTACTGATTAAAATTAATGGAATGAGGCCTACTAATCGAAGAACACAGTAGTTACAGTCAAATATGCTGGAGTTTCAAAGATATATTGGGGTTGTTTTGATGCCTTTGGCACTGGGTGCGTTGCCTGTTTGCAAGGTGTCATGAAATGTGAAGATTCCCAAAGGATTTAAGGTTGCAATGTAGTGTCAGAAAGTTGTGTTTGCATATATATAAAAGAATGTTAGAGATAGACCTCTAAAGCTTTTTAATGTAGGCATCATAAACACCCTTAAAAATTTATAGCTAGGGTAGCATGATCATCCTGTTGATATGGTGATGCGAGAGGAGAAGGTGGAGGCAGACACAAAAAGTCATGAAGCGTATATGCATGTTTGAGTGGGAAGATGTGATTGGCAATAGACCAGAATAAAAACAAACACAGGATTTGAGTTTATGTTCCACTGCTGTCATCCTGTGGTGTTGAGAAGGCTGGCCCTTGTTCATTTTGATAAGAGTCAGCCTGTCAGCATTTTCAGGTGACAGGCTGATGCGCCTGTTGGTTATAATAATCCCATCGGCACTAAAAGTCCACTCTGACAAAACACTAGCGGGAGGGCAGGCCAAGACCTCCAAGGCATTGAGAGACAGTTCATGCTACATGTCTAGCTTGGATACTCAATAGTTGTAAGGCACAGAGGAATCACAGAGGATTCTGGTACGGTTGGCAAGGTACTCCTTCAGCATCTTCCAACACTTTCTCTACTTGTCAGTGTACCCCGCTCATCAGGACATGAGCAATGGGAGGGTCTCAGAAAAACGTCACAGACCTTTGATAGTGTTCCCCTGCCTCTGCTGCATCTGGTGTGTGTCTCCTTCATCTCTACTACTCCTTAGTTGCAAAGGAACTGTGACCTCTGCCGCCAGCGTTGTCAGACGGGAATTTTTTTATTTATTCTTCAAGTAGGGCAGTCTGGTACTGCAACATTTTATTAAATCTCTCCACCACAGGAAGGAGAGATGTAATGTTATCCTTTTAGTATGTGTCAAGAAGGGTGACCAATCAGTATTTAGTGTTGGCCAAAATGCGTACAATGCAAAGGTCATGGGAAAGGCAATGGAGCATAACTCAACCATGTGTGCAAGACTTCCCTGTCCCCACCAAGAGGACTCCCTCTCCTTCTCATCTTCAGGCGTCTGTGGTACAGGCAATAAACTCCTGTTCCTCCTCCTTCTCATTATCACACAATCTGCATTGAGAAGATGAGATGAGACTGGACTGTGTAGCATGACCCTTGCTCCATCTCAACTTGCTCCACTTGCAAAGCCTTCTCTTTAATTGTAAGCAGCGAGCGTTTCAGTAGAAAGAGAAGCTGGATGGTTACACTGATTATCGCTGCTCACCATTATGGTCTAGTCCTCAAATTTTTGGAGAACAGCACAGATGTCAGACATCCATGTCCACTCATCAGCTCTTCAGCTCTTATGTGCAGAGGATGACTGAAATACCCATGGGTATGTTGCAGTTGGTATTCAACTACTGCCCTCTGCTGTTCGCAAAGCCTTGCCAGCATATGTAATGTTGAGTTCCAATGAGTGGTGATGTTGCACACCAGCCAGCGAGCTGGAAGTTGCAAACGCTGCTGCAGCACTGCCTGGACGGTGGCAGCTTTAGCCGACTTGCGGAAATGAGCACACACGCGGCGTACTTTCACAAGTAACTCAGGCAGATATGGGTAGAATTTAAGAAACCACTGAACAACTATGTTGAGCTCGTTGGCCAGGCATGGTATGTGTGCAAGGTTGCCAAGCATCAGTGCTGCCACCAGATTACGGTCATTGTCCTACAGGACCACGCCTGGTTTTAGGTTCAGGGGCAATAGCCACAGATCAGTCTGGTCTGTTAGAAGTTTCAACAACTCTGTGGCGGTGTGCGGTTTGTCAGCTAAGCAGATTAGCTTCAGCAGAAGCTGTTGTCGCTTGGCCGAGGCAGTGCTGCAATGCTTCCAGCTTGCAACTGATGTTGACATTTCTGAGATGGAGGAGGTGGTGCAGGAACTGCTGTAGAAAGTGGGAGAAATTCTGATTGAACCAGGGCCTGCAATCCTCTGTATCGTTAGCACATGTTCTGTCCCAGGGTCCGGCTGGGTCCAGGATTCCACAATGTTCACCCAGTGTGCCATCAGGGAAATGCAGCATCCCTGGCCACAAGCATTTGTCCATGTGTCCAGGGTAAAATGGACCTTCCCAGTGAGGGAATGGTTGATGTTATGGGACACCTGCTTGGTTAAGGTGTAAACGGCACACCGGGAGTGTGTGGCTTGGGACAGAGTACTGAAGGACGGCCGCCGCTACCATGAGATTGCAGAAAGATTCTGTCTCCACAAGCCTAAACAACAACATTTCTAGGGCATTTCCTATACTATCCCTTCAGCACAATCTGTTCCTAAGTGCTGCTAACAGCAGTATGAATATTGATTATAATTAGCACTAATAAGGGCTGTTGTTGCAGTTTATAGAAATATAACTGTGTAATCCCTGCCTAGATGCAGCTAAAATTCTCTTCCAAATACACCAGCACCTCTCCCTGCTCTGTCTGTTTCTGGGTTACAATGAGCCAAGCATGGCGTCTTATATAGACTTGATGACACTATGCAGCCAGCCAATCACAGTAATGCCACAAACAAAATGGCTATGGCATTACAGTGACTGGCAGGCAAATCCCACATGCTTATTGGCTGTCTAACAAGTGGGGCAGGAACTAGAGCTTGCACTTGAGCATTCAAAAAATGCTCACTGAGTAGCCAGGATCTCAAGCACACTGGCGCTCGAGCGAGCCATGAGCAGTGACGAGCATGCTCGTTCATCGGTAATATTTATCAAACTGTATGAAGTTCCCTGACACATCATGGCAGATCTCTAAATGGGTCCTAAGCCTTAGAGCTGTGGCACTGTAAGGGGAAGCAATAGTACCACTGAAGAGCCCTGCGTGATGTGGCATTAGTGAGGAAAGACTTCCATCTGCAGACTGGATGAAAACATGCGGAACCAACCAGCACCAGGAGAGCTACAGTGGAAACAAGATCATGTGCAGGACCTGGTCAGTTGCCTTGGATGGCGGAGTTCCCAGATATAAAAATCCTGTCCGCCAAACCCCAGAGGAATTTTGCACCAAAGAGAGGAGCGGTGCAGACGTGGGCCAGAGACAAGGCTGAAGCCAGTATGACAGGACAGGAGAGCGTGCACCAGCAGGGTGCTGGCCGCCATCAGACAATTTACAGACAACGTCCGATGAAGTCCAAAGACCCGACCAGGGCCGGACTGGCCATCTGGCAATTTTGGCAAATGCCAGAAGGGCTGGTCTGGTTGTGGCTTGTGGGCTGCCTCGTCTGCTACGTTGTTAGCAGAATCTGTGTTCTTAGGACATCCATATTGTTAAGAGTTGTGACGGTGAATTGGTCTTGTAGTAAATCTTTCTCTCCACCATCCAGAATAATATTAGTAATATATACCCATCTGGTACTCGAGGACTCGAACACCATGGGCCAGTGTGATTTCAAATGCCAGGGTTGAATTTCAGCCCCAGTCCATACGTGGACCCGACTATGCCGGTCAAGTCAGAAGAAACGACCTGCACTGGTCAAGACTACGGGCCCAGCCTGACCTTGTCAAGATCAGAACCTTCCCCCTACACCGGTCAAAATTCAGGCCCAGATGATGCAAATTGAGAGCCATGACCAAGCAATCTCTTCCCCAGGCCTAGGAGACACCCGCTGTCAGCCAAGCACTGAATGTCTGAGAGGAGACATCTACCAGAGAAGGACGACTGCAGTTATAGAAGGACGACATGAGTGAGCCAGGCCATCACTTCCAGCCATAACATACTGTACAGAGGTCAGCCTGGGTTAGGACAACAGGTGGGGTGGGGGTCGGTTGGTACAAAGGAAGCTCATCGTTCCTTCATAGACTTTGTCTGAAGGATTTGTGGTCTAGCGGGAAAACCCAGTGACCCCTGCTATGCCATTGCTGCAGAAAGAGCTAACATAGTAGTTCCCAGGAATTGGTGTACCAACCTTGTAGGAAGAACACAAGTATAATTTTTGAGAGACTCTTCCGTTATTCTAATTATACTTCCAAATTTACACTGTTTCATATTTATAAACTGTTGCTTAACCACTGTGAATTCCTGCTATATCGGATAGAAATAAATCGTTCCTTGACTGTTCCCTCCTCGTGCCTTTGTGCATTGCATTTGGTCTTCTGCTTTACAGCACTATGTACCAACACCCCCAGAGCAATAAAGCACTAGCAGGGAGAGCAACCCAGGAACACTACCGCACACATGCTGCAAGGCAAAGCACCCATGGCTCCAGGTCACCACACCCAGGCAGAATCCTACTGCAGTTTATTGCATTTAAAAACACCTGGGTCAAATGGGAGGAGTACTGTCATCAAGTAACTCAAAACTCGTCATCAAGTTTCCAATTGTTAAACTGCTGCCAGCTCATTAAGTCTTGATGTCATTATGGTACTTAATGTTGAGTGGTCTGATGGATATGTATGAGCCAAACTGGGTGCCTGCTGTGAGATCACTAAACCGACAACATCAGTTAAAGGCAGAGGGGCAAATTAGGGAGCTCACTGCAGGTGCCAAGGTTAGCCTGTACGTGCCATTAGATTGCTCGGCACTGAGTACCATTCAGAAGAGCAGAGAATAAATATAATTTTTCAACTCTTGTTTCAGGGATTTCATCCATTCTTCCTTGGAAAATTCTTCCAGTTTTGTGAGATTCCTGAGTCATCTTGCATGCACTGCTATTTTGAGGTCTAGCCACAGATTTTCAATGATATTCAGATCAGGAGACTGTGAATGCCAATGTAAAACCTTCAGCTTGAGCTTTTTGAGGTCATTCATTGTGGATTTTGATGTGTGCTTAGGATCATCATACATTTGTAGAAGCCATCCTCTTTTCAACTTTATGTTTACATCAGGATTTTTTTTTAATTTCATTAAATCCACTCTTCTTTCTACGTGTGAAATGTTCCCCGTGCCATTGGCTGCAACACAACACCAAGAATGATTGATTCACCCACATTCTTCCTAACGAGAAAAAAAATCAAAACATCAGAATTAGTTTTTTTTGGTCATATTAAAATGCAATAGCGGGCGATCAAAAGATCATATCTATACAAACATGGTATCAATAAAAACGACAGCTAAGTGAGCAAAAAATAAGCCCTCACTCAGCCCCAGATCATGAAAAGTGGAGTCGCTACAGGTCTCGGAATAAAATGGTGATTTTTTTATTTTTTTTTTTAAACTTCAGATTTTTTTCACCACTTGAAAAAAAGAACCTAAACATGTTTGGTATCTACAAACTAATAGTGACCTGGAGAATCATAATGGCAGGTCAGTTTTAGCATTTAGTGAACATGGTAAAAAAGCAAAGCAGAAAACAATTGTGGAATTGCACTTTTTTGGAATTTCAGCGCGCTTTGATTCCCCCCCCCCCCCCCCCCCCGTTTTCCAGTAGACTATATGGCAAAACCAATGGTGTCATTCAACTCATCCTGCAAAAAACAAGCCCTCACATGGCCATATTGAGGGAAAAAAACAAAAACTTATGGCTCTGGGAAGAAGGGGAGCAAAAACGGAAACTCAAAAACAGAAAAACCCAAGGTGGTGAAGGGATTAAATAAAACGTGTCTCCCAGTCATTGGGTCAGAAGATTTTTTTCACCACTTGAAAAAAAGAACCTAAACATGTTTGGTATCTACAAACTAATAGTGACCTGGAGAATCATAATGGCAGGTCAGTTTTAGCATTTAGTGAACATGGTAAAAAAGCAAAGCAGAAAACAATTGTGGAATTGCACTTTTTTGTAATTTCAGCGCGCTTTGATTTCCCCCCCCCCCCCCATTTTCCAGTAGACTATATGGCAAAACCAATGGTGTCATTCAACTCATCCTGCAAAAAACAAGCCCTCACATGGCCATATTGAGGGAAAAAAACAAAAACTTATGGCTCTGGGAAGAAGGGGAGCAAAAACGGAAACTCAAAAACAGAAAAACCCAAGGTGGTGAAGGGATTAAATAAAACGTGTCTCCCAGTCATTGGGTCAGAACACTTTAGGGCTGTCCCTTTAAGAGGAAGAGCGCGCATCCCATAAGCACAGTGCCCGTGAATCTGCGAGCCGAGTGCAGACCCCAGAAAGCAGCAGCAGGAAGGAGTGTGGGACTGGGGTCGTGGCGGTAAGTTGGCATACCTGCCGGGGGAGGAAAGAAGTGTGCAGGGACGCTGTAGCTACAGCTGGAAAATTTGTATCACCTGGCGTTTCCTAATGATGATGATGAACAAGCCATGACCCTAATAAGTTAATTAAGGTATGAAACATAGGTCAAAGTTATTTAACCACACAAATCTCCAAAGCTGCCCAAACATTAGCACTGGACCATTTACCTTTTTGCAATTTTTAAAATGTAAGAAATGACAATATATTTTTTTGCCTAAAATACAAATGGAATGTGTCATCTTTAACCCCTTTACCCCCAAGGGTGGTTTGCACGTTAATGACCGGGCCAATTTTTACAATTCTGACCACTGTCCCTTTATGAGGTTATAACTCTAGAACGCTTCAACGGATCTTGGCGATTCTGACAACGTTTTCTTGTGACATATTGTAGTTCATGAAAGTGGTAAAATTTATTCGATATAACTTGCGTTTATTTGTGAAAAAAACAGAAATTTGGCGAAAATTTTGAAAATTTCGCAATTTTCCAACTTTGAATTTTTATACCCTTAAATCACAGAGATATGTCACACAAAATACTTAATAGGTAACATTTCCCACATATCTACTTTACATCAGCACAATTTAGGAACCAACATTTTTTTTTGTTAGGGAGTTATAAGGGTTAAAAGTTGACCAGCAATTTCTCATTTTTACAACACCATTTTTTTTTAGGGACCACATCTCATTTGAAGTCATTTGAGGGGTCTTATATGATAGAAAATACCCAAGTGTGACACCATTCTAAAAACTGCACCCCTCAAGGTGCTCAAAACCACATTCAAGAAAGTTATTAACCCCTCAGGTGTTTCACAGGAATTTTTGGAATGTTTAAATAAAAATTAACATTTAAATTTTTTTTACACAAAATTTATTTCAGCTCCAATTTGTTTTATTTTACCAAGGGTAACAGGAGAAAATGGACCCCAAATGTTGTTGTACAATTTGTGCTGAGTACGCTGATACCCCATATGTGGGGGCAAACCACTGTTTGGGCGCACCGCAGAGCTCGGAAGGGAAGGAGCGCCATTTGACTCTTCAATGCAAAATTGACTGGAATTGAGATGGAACGCCATGTTGCGTTTGGAGAGCCCCTGATGTGCCTAAACATTGAAACCCCCCACAAGTGACACCATTTTGGAAAGTAGACCCCCTAAGGAACTTATCTAGATGTGTGGTGAGCACTTTGACCCACCAAGTGCTTCACAGAAGTTTATAATGCAGAGCCGTAAAAATAAAAAAATCATATTTTTTCACAAAAATTATCTTTTTGCCCCCAATTTTTTATTTTCCCAATGATAAGAGAAGAAATCGGACCCCAAAAGTTGTTGTGCAATTTGTCCTGAGTACGCCGATACCCCATATGTGGGGGTAAACCACTGTTTGGGCGCATAGCAGAGCTCGGAAGGGAAGGAGCGCCATTTGACTTTTCAATGCAAAATTGACTGGAATTAAGATGGGACGCCATGTTGCGTTTGGAGAGCCCCTGATGTGCCTAAACATTGAAACCCCCCGCAAGTGACAATATTTTGGAAAGTAGACCCCTTAAGGAACTTATTTAGATGTGTGGTGACCACTTTGACCCAACAAGTGCTTCACAGAAGTTTATAATGCAGAGCCGTAAAAATAAAAAATCATATTTTTTCACAAAAATTATCTTTTCGCCCCCAATTTTTTATTTTCCCAAGGGTAAGAGAAGAAATTAGACCACAAAAGTGGTTGTGCAATTTGTCCTGAGTACGCCGATACCCCATGTGTGGGGGTAAGCGACTGTTTGGGCGCATGGCAGAGCTCGGAAGGGAAGGAGCGCCATTTGACTTTTCAATGCAAAATTGACTGGAATTAAGATGGGACGCCATGTCGCGTTTGGAGAGCCCCTGATGTGCCTAAACATTAACACCCCCACAAGTGACACCATTTTGGAAAGTAGACCCCCTAAGGAACTTATCTAGATGTGTTTGAGAGCTTTGATCCCCCAAGTGTTTCACTACAGTTTATAACGCAGAGCCGTGAAAATAAAAATTCTTTTTTTTTTTCACAAAAATGATTTTTTAGCCCCCAGTTTTGTATTTTCACAAGGGTAACAGGATAAATTGGACCACAAAAGTTGTTGTCCAATTTGTCCTGAGTACGCTGATACCCCATATGTGGGGGGGAACCACTGTTTGGGCGCATGGCAGAGCTCGGGAGGGAAGAAGCGCCATTTGGAATGCAGACTTAGATGGATTGGTTTGCAGGCGTTACGTTGCATTTGCAGATCCCCTGATGTACTCAAACAGTAGAAATCCCCCACAAGTGACCCCATATTGGAAACTAGACCTCCCAAGGAACTTGTCTAGATGTGTTGTGAGCACTTTGAACCCCCAAGTGTTTCACTACAGTTTGAAACGCAGAGCCGTGAAAATAAAAAATATTTTTTTTTCCACAAAAATGATTTTTTAGCCCCCCAAATTTATATTTTCCCAAGGGTAACGAGAGAACTTGAACCCCAAAAGTTGTTGTCCAATTTGTCCCGAGTACGCTGATGCCCCATATGTTGGGGTAAACCCCTGTTTGGGCGCACGGGAAAGCTCGGAAGGGAAGGAGCACTGTTTTACTTTTTCAATGCAGAATTGGCTGGAATTGAGATCGGACGCCATGTCGCGTTTGGAGAGCCCCTGATGTGCCTAAACAGTGGAAACTCCCCAATTCTAACTGAAACCCTAATCCAAACACACCCCTAACTCTAATCCTAACGGTAACCCTAACCACACCCCTAACCCTGACACACCCCTAACTCTAATCCCAACCCTAATCCCAACCGTAAATGTAATCCAAACCCTAACTTTAGCCCCAACCCTAACCCTAAATTTAGCCCCAACCCTAACCCTAACTTTAGCTCCAACCCTAGCCCCAACCCTAACCTTAGCCCTAACCCTAACCCTAGCCCTAACCCTAACCCTAGCCCTAACCCTAACCCTAGCCCTAACCCTAGCCCTAACCCTAGCCCTAACCCTAGCCCTAACCCTAACCCTAATGGGAAAATGGAAATAAATACATTTTTTAATTTTATTATTTTTCCCTAACTAAGGGGGTGATGAAGGGGGGTTTGATTTACTTTTATAGCATTTTTGATAGTGGATTTTTATGATTGGCACCCGTCACACACTGAAAGACGCTTTTTATAGCAAAAAAGTTTTTGCGTCTCCACATTTTGAGACCTATCATTTTTCCATATTTTGGTCCACAGAGTCATGTGAGGTCTTGTTTTTTGCGGGACGAGTTGACGTTTTTATTGGTAACATATTCAGACACGTGACAGTTTTTGATCACTTTTTATTCCGATTTTTGTGAGGCAGAATGACAAAAAAACAGCTATTCATGAATTTCTTTTGGGGTAGACGTTTATACCGTTCCACGTTTGGTAAAATTGATAAAGAAGTTTTATTCTTCGGGTCAGTACGATTACAGCGATACCTCATTTATATTTTTTTTATGCTTTGGCGCTTTTATACGATAAAAACTATTTTATAGAATAAATAATTATTTTGGCATCGCTTTATTCTGAGGACTATAACTTTTTTATTTTTTCTTTGATGACGCTGTATGGCAGCTCGTTTTTTGCGGGACAAGATGACGTTTTCAGCTGTACCATGGTTATTTATATCCGTCTTTTTGATCACGTGTTATTTCACTTTTTGTTTGGCGGTATGATAATAAAGCGTTGTTTTTTGCCTCGTTTTTTTTTTTCCTACGGTGTTCACTGAAGGGGTTAACTAGTGATATAGTTTTATAGGTGGGGTCGTTACGGACGCGGCGATACTAAATATATGTACTTTTATGGGTTTTTTTTTCTATTTAGATAAAGAAATGTATTTATGGGAATAATATTTTTTTTTTCCTTATTTAGGATTTTTTTTTTTTTTTACACATGTGGAAATTTTTTTTTTAACTTTTTTACTTTGTCCCAGGGGGGGACATCACAGATCGCTGATCTGACAGTTTGCACAGCACTCTGTCAGATCACCGATCTGACTTACAGCACTGCAGGCTCACCAAGCGCCTGCTCTGAGCAGGCACTTGGTAAGCCACCTCCCTCCCTGCAGGACCCGGATGCCGCGGCCATCTTGGATCCGGGCACCTGCAGCGAGGAGGAGGTAAGAGACCCTTGCAGCAACGCGATCACATCGCGTTGCTCCGGGGGTCTCAGGGAAGCCCGCAGGGAGCCCCCTCCCTGCGCGATGCTTCCCTGTACCGCCGGCACACCGCGATCAAGTTTGATCGCGGTGTGCCGGGTGTTAATGTGCCGGGGGCGGTCCGTGACCACTCCTGGCACATAGTGCCGGATGTCAGCTGCGCTAGTCAGCTGACACCCGGCCGCGATCGGCCGCGCTCCCCCCGTGAGCGCCGCCGATCGCGCTGGACGTACTATCCCGTCGGTGGTCATACGGGCCCACCCCACCTCGACAGGATAGTATGTCCAATGTCAGAAAGGGGTTAACTTTACCTCTTTTAGAGATAATTTAATCTTCAATATGCTTAACTGTTTACAATAACAGTAATTTTGACCAGGGGTGCCCAAACTTATACATGCCACTAAATATTTTGTGATCACAGCAGTTTACTAATGAGGAATCTGATGACAATTTGCCTTTAATTTATCATGCATAGACCCCTTTCAGCAAACTTTGCTGGCACAAAATGCTAGCAAAATAGAATATAGAAAACTTTGTATCAGATAACAGCTGCCTAATAAAGTTTATGGTGAAGGATATGAGTTGCAGGAGGGAGGAAATGAGTGCAAGAGAAAGGGAGAGTCACAGACCACTCTGCTGCTTTCTAGTATGTGTTTTATCTTACCCAAAAACCAAATTCACTGCTACATTGCTCAGTAATACTGTATAATTTCCTTCATGCTATTGTTGTTCAGAGAGAGGGGTAGGAATCCCTCATGTACATGTGTGGTGTATATGTGAGACATTTAAGAAGTTAGTTTCAACCACTAACTGATAATTAGAGATACAACCTGCAAAGAGGAAACTGGTGAACAGTACAGAAAACAAGTCGTATAATGTACACATACACAGCAGCTGATGATGAGCAAATGCAAAATTCAAAGTCACTCAAATCTTTTCAGGAAGTTCGTTTCACGTTCGATGTAAATGGAATGTGCCTTATCATGCCCTGGGTGTCTCCTTACTCCAGAGTTAGGTAAAAAAAAATAACATAATAGTTGCCCAGTTCTCATTGTTGCACAGCTTCCCACGTGGTCATCATTCTTCCTGTCATGTCACAGCAGGTCTTCGGTCTTCTTCAGGTCCTGTCTAGTATTTGGTGCCCCCCACACTGATTTGGCCTTTGCATTGTAATGACGTCACACCGCAATGCCGGGCATCAGCTTAAATTACCTTCACACTGAACAACTTAACAACGATATTGCTAGCGATCCGTGATGTTGCAGCGTCCTGGATAGCGATATCATTGTGTTTGACACGCAGCAGCGATCAGGATCCTGCTGTGACATCGTTGGTTGGAGCTAGGAGGCCAGCACCTTATTTCGTCGCTGGATCTCCCGCTGACATCGCTGAGTCGGCGTGTGTGACGCCGATTCAGCGATGTCTTCACTGGTAACCAGGGTAAACATCGGGTTACTAAGCGCAGGGCCGCGCTTAGTAGCCCGATATTTACCCTGGTTACCAGTGTAAATGTAAAAAAAAACAAACACTACATACTTACATTCCGATGTCTGTCGCGTCCCCCGGCATTCTGCTTCCCTGCACTGTGTCAGCGCCGGCTGGCCGTAAAGCAAAGCACAGCGGTGACGTCACCGCTCTGCTTTAGGGCCGGCGCTTACAGTGTTTTTTTTTTTTTACATTTACACTGGTAACCAGGATAAACATCGGGTTACTAAGCGCGGCCCTGCGCTTAGTAACCCGATGTTTACCCTGGTTACCCGGGGACTTCGGCATCGTTGGTCGCTGGAGAGCTGTCTGTGTGACAGCTCTCCAGCGACCACACAACGACGAAACAGCGACGCTGCAGCGATCGGCATCGTTGTCTATATCGCTGCAGCGTCGCTTAATGTGACAGTACCTTTAGTCCTAGTCAGTGCTGGAGGTGCTGTAGATGAGACTGGATCAGTGGAGAAGACAACACACCTGCTGTGAAGGCCAGACTAATTAGGGATCTGGTGTGTAAAGAAGATGGCCGGGGAAAGGAGAGTATATATGAATACATATACTATATATACAGTGACATAACTAGAGTCTGATGGGTTCCGATTCAAGATTTGGACCAGCCCCCCCATCCTGATATACAGGGTTGGTCATGTATATGGACACACCTAAATAAAGTGGGAATGGTTGGTGATCTCAACTTCCTGTTTGTGGCACATTAGTATATATATTTGCAGCGCCCCAGAGTCCTGGTCGTTGCAGTACTGTTGCTCCGCCACTAAGGGGGGCTATGGTACGTCTGATGGCACTGAAGGAGTTCACCTGACCAGGTATCACAGACACCAATACACTTCATAGTCTGGCCTCCAGGGGGAGCAAAGGGCACTATGCATTAAGCCACTCCTCACAACCTCCTGGTAAAACTGGGGGTTGGATAGAAAGTGAGGGAGAAGCTGACTGGGTTGGAGCCAGGCAACATCCTGTGGCAGAGGGTGTTGCAGGGGAAGATTCAGGGGGGTCTCTGTCAGGGGTGGGATCCTGACAGAGGCCTAGCGAACAGGAAAGAACGTTACGGGACCGCGCCTGCACGTCATTGCGGCGGTACCCCAAGAAAGGACAAGAAGCGAGGTTTATTGCGAAGAGTGAGAAACGAGATCATAGCAACAAGGAGAAAACACCAGTAGGAGTCGTGCTGTAAGATCGAGGCAACATCCTACTGAGGCGCGTAGCCGGTGGCCGGAAACGCCGAGGAAGTATTGGCTCCAAGCCTTACTTCAAACCAACGGCAGGACAGTCAGTTATAGGCGGGCTGTCTCAGCTAAATCACCTAAGCAGACATAGGGGGCAATTGTGGGAGAGGGGCGTCACTAGGGTCCCGGAAGAACTCCAGGCCTACCCGTCATACGGGTGCGTCCTAGCCATATCATCTGGGGGACGGAGAAGAACATCAGAATCAGTTGTGAGGGAACATCAGAAACAGACACAACAGTTGTGAGGACTATCCTGTGGTGCTCAGCAGGGAAGGACTACAACACACAGGCGCTAGAAGGAAGGCACAGATTTCCACCTGCAAAGGGAGCTCTGGAGGTGCCATCGGACCGGCCGGTCTCAGACAGTCGGGGTGGTGGTGGCATGGGGGGTGGGGTTAGAACAGTTAGTAATTTAAGATAGAATAGAGGTACAGAGAGGAACATCAAGTGCATGTATACTAATGCCAGAAGCCTCGCCAATAAAATGGATGAATTAGAACTAATGTTGTTGGAACATAATTATGATATGGTGGGGATATCTGAAACATGGCTGGATGAGAGCCATGACTGGGCTGTTAACTTGCAGGGCTATAGCCTTTTCAGAAATGACCATACAGATAAGCGAGGGGGTGGGGTGTGTCTGTATGTAAAATCGACCTTAAAACCCATCCTGCGTGATAATATAGGTGAATCTAATGAAAATGTAGAGTCCCTGTGGGTGGAGATAAGGGGAGGGGGAAAAAATAATAAATTACTGATAGGGGTTTGTTATAAATCTCCAAAAATAATGGAAGCAATGGAGAATATCCTTGTAAAGCAAATAGATGAAGCTGCGACTCAAGGAGAAGTCATTATTATGGGGGACTTCAACTACCCTGAAATAGATTGGGGAACAGAAACCTGCAGTTCCAGTAAAGGTAATCGGTTTTTGACAACTATGAGAGACAATTACCTTTCACAACTGGTTCAGGACCCAACAAGAAGGGGGGCACTGCTAGACCTAATATTAACCAACAGGCCAGACCGCATATCAAATATAAGGGTTGGGGGTCACTTGGGGAATAGTGATCACAAAATAATAAGTTTTCATGTCTCCTTTAATAAGATGTGTAGTAGAGGGGTGACAAGGACACTAAACTTCAGGAGGGCAAATTTCCAACGGATGAGAGAGGATCTTGGTGCAATTAACTGGGACGATATCCTGAGACATAAAAGTACACAAAGAAAATGGGAGACGTTTATTAGCATCCTGGATAGGACCTGTGCACAGTATATACCGTATGGGAATAAACATACTAGAAATAGGAGGAAACCAATATGGCTAAATAAAGCTGTAAGGAGTGCAATAAGTGACAAAAAGAAAGCATTTAGAGAATTAAAGGAAGTAGGTAGTGAGGAGGCATTAAATAAATACAAAAAATTAAATAAATTCTGTAAAAAGCAAATCAAGGCAGCAAAGATTGAGACAGAGAGACTCATTGCTAGAGAGAGCAAAAATAACCCCAAAATATTCTTTAACTACATAAATAGTAAGAAACTAAAAAATGATAGTGTTGGCCCCCTTAAAAATAGTCTGGGTGAAATGGTGGATGAGGATGAGGAAAAAGCCAATATGCTAAATGACTTTTTTTCATCAGTATTTACAAAAGAAAATCCCATGGCAGCCAATATGACTAGTGATAAAAATTCCCAATTAAATGTTACCTGCATAACCCAGCAGGAAGTACGGCGGCGTCTAAAAATCACAAAAATTGACAAATCTCCGTGCCCGGATGGGATACACCCCCGAGTACTGCAGGAATTAAGTACAGTCATTGATAGACCATTATTTTTAATCTTTAAAGAGTCCATAATAACAGGGTCTGTACCACAGGACTGGCGTATAGCAAATGTGGTGCCAATATTCAAAAAGGGGACAAAAACTGAACTCGGAAATTATAGGCCAGTAAGTCTAACCTCTACTGTGGGTATAATCCTGGAGGGCATTCTAAGGGATGCTATACTGGAGTATCTGAAGAGGAATAACCTCATGACCCAGTATCAGCACGGGTTTACTAGGGACCGATCATGCCAGACTAATTTGATCAGCTTCTATGAAGAGGTAAGTTCCGGACTGGACCAAGGGAACCCAGTAGATGTAGTGTATATGGACTTTTCAAAAGCTTTTGATACGGTGTCACACAAAAGGTTGATACATAAAATGAGAATAATGGGGATAGGGGAAAATATGTGCAAGTGGGTTGAGAGCTGGCTCAGGGATAGGAAACAAATTGTGGTTATTAATGGAGCACACTCGGACTGGGTCGCAGTTAGTAGTGGGGTACCACAGGGGTCAGTATTGGGCCCTCTTCTTTTTAACATATTTATTAATGACCTTGTAGGGTGCATTCAGAGTAGAATTTCAATATTTGCAGATGACACTAAACTCTGCAGGGTAATCAATACAGAGGAGGACAATTTTATATTACAGGATGATTTATGTAAACTAGAAGTTTGGGCTGATAAATGGCAAATGAGCTTTAATGGGGATAAATGTAAGGTCATGCACTTGGGTAGAAGTAATAAGTTGTATAACTATGTGCTTAATTCTAAAACTCTGGGCAAAACCGTCAATGAAAAAGACCTGGGTGTATGGGTGGATGACAAACTCATATTCAGTGGCAGTGTCAGGCAGCTGCTACAAAGGCAAATAAAATAATGGGATGCATTAAAAGAGGCATAGATGCTCATGAGGAGAACATAATTTTACCTCTATACAAGTCACTACTGCGACCACACTTAGAATACTGTGCACAGTTCTGGTCTCCGGTGTATAAGAAAGACATAGCTGAACTGGAGCGGGTGCAGAGAAGAGCGACCAAGGTTATTAGAGGACTGGGGGGTCTGCAATACCAAGATAGGTTATTACACTTGGGGCTATTTAGTTTGGAAAAACGAAGGCTAAGGGGTGATCTTACGTTAATGTATAAATATATGAGGGGACAGTACAAAGACCTTTCTGATGATCTTTTTAATCATAGACCGGTGACAGGGACAAGGGGGCATCCTCTACATCTGGAGGAAAAAAGGTTTAAGCATAATAACAGATGCGGATTCTTTACTGTAAGAGCAGTGAGACTATGGAACTCTCTGCCGTATGATGTTATAATGAGTGATTCATTACTTAAATTTAAGAGGGGACTGGATACCTTTCTGGAAAAGTATAATGTTACAGGGTATATATATTAGATTCCTTGATAAGGCGTTGATCCAGGGAACTAGTCTGATTGCCGTATGTGGGGTCGGGAAGGAATTTTTTTCCCCATGGTGGAGCTTACTCTTACCACATGATGTTTTTTTGCCTTCCCCTGGATCAACATGTTAGGGCATGTTAGGCTATGGGTTGAACTAGATGGACTTAAAGTCTTCCTTCAACCTTAATAACTATGTAACTATGTAACCGTACTCTGGATTGAGGATCCTGAAGCCTTCAGTAAAGAGGTAAAGAGACTGCAACCCTGTGTCCTCGTTATTCATCGCGACCTGCACCACACATCATCATTCTCAACTTTCATTGGACGCCCCTTAGCAGGGTCATGGACCGGGTCTAGCCACCGTGTCAATCCCAGAACTGAGACAGAGAGGTCCGGTACCGGGTACCCCTCGGCCCTGCAATGGTGGGGGCGCTCCATATTCATCCTCCATCCTGGCATACATGTCCCTCATCCTAGCCCCATCATGGTATACTGCATATATCCCCCATCCTGGTTTATGTCCCATATCCTGGGCCCCATCCTGTTATGTATATCCCCATGTTGACATTACTGCTGATTGGTTGGCAGCGTGTATTGCCAAGCACAGACCCTTCAGGTCTGTGCGCCACAATATACTTCAGATGAATATGCGTCAGAGGATGCACATCCCGCTGATATATTTGCTGATGTCAGAAGGCCCTTCACCTGCTGGGCTCGGTCGCGGTGATGACCGTTGCGTCCATGGTAATTACGTTCCTGTATATTTTAACCTATTCCTGCCCCTTTTGAATTGAGCAAAAGGCATCTGATTATGCACTATTTTGAAGGATTCGAGCAAAGTTAATATTGAAAAGTGCAGATTCACGCGAGTCTGAATTTGTTACCAAACTTGAGGAGAATTTGATTTTCTCTAATAGATTTACTCTTCTCTAATGACTACCTATTCTGAACAATCACTTGAAACTAAAGGTAAGATTTAAAGAGTAAAGGTACCGTCACATTAAGCGACGCTGCAGCGATATAGACAACGATGCCGATCGCTGCAGCGTCGCTGTTTGGTCGCTGGAGAGCTGTCACACAGGGGACCAACTATGCCGAGGTCCCCGGGTAACCAGGGTAAACATCGGGTTACTAAGTGCAGGGCCGCGCTTAGTAACCCGATGTTTACCCTGGTTACCAGTGTAAATGTAAAAAAAAACAAACACTACATACTTACATTCCGGTGTCTGTCGCGTCCCCCGGCGTCCACTTCCCTGCACTGTGCAAGCGCCGGCCCTAAAGCAGAGCAGTGACGTCACCGCTGTGCTCTGCTTTACGGCCGGCCGGCGCTGACACAGTGCAGGGAAGCGGACGCCGGGGGACGCGACAGACACCGGAATGTAAGTATGTAGTGTTTGTTTTTTCTTACATTTACTATGGTAACCAGGGTAAATATCGGGTTACTAAGCGCGGCCCTGCGCTTAGTAACCCGATGTTTACCCTGGTTACCAGTGAAGACATTGCTGGATCGGTGTCACACACACCGATCCAGCGATGTCAGCGGGTGATCCAGCGACGAAATAAGGTGCTGGCCTTCTAGCTCCGACCAACGATGTCACAGCAGGATCCTGATCGCTGCTGCGTGTCAAACACAACGATATCACTATCCAGGACGCTGCAACGTCACGGATCGCTATCGTTATCGTTGTAAAGTTGTTCAGTGTGAAGGTACCTTAACTTTATTAGTACGTTCAAGGTGGCTTTATCCACCATTAGGCAGTGGTGTTATATCATTATTGGTGCAAACATTTGGTCTTGTAGATCCATATTTTTCTCAAAAGCTGCATGATAGTTTAAAAAACACCAATCTCTCAAGTGCAACTGATAATTCTGCCATGTTGATCCAGATAAAGGAGTTCATACGGTTGTCCTGTTTAGGCCACTGCAGTCCTATTATTCTAATATAGTTTTAATAGAAGTCTCCACTAGTTGAGATCCTCTTCCATTAGCCAAGGACAAGCGGCACTTCAAAGAGCAGATCTCATTCTTGTGGGCTAGCGTTTGACCATTGATATTGGTGACTGTTGTGTGATGCCTAGTTTCCCTAACAGTGTCACAGCCCCTTACATTTGACTCATTAATGGATTGGTACTGTGTTGAGGAATGGTCCAAGCTGGACAAGCGCTATAATTTATCATAGCTATATTCATGGGGCTAATTTATGGAGACACAGCTTGCTTATTGCTTTATGTGAATATATAGACGACATCCATTAAATATTCTTAACATTCTTTTTCCATGCCCACATTCCTGGAGTATTTCCAGAATCCACAATGAATGGATCAGAGGTAGAATGCAAACCTATAGCCCCATTCTCAGGATCTCGTTGGGGCCCCAGTGGTCACTCCACTAACGATCTGCTGCTTATCCTCAGAACTTTGGTATGACTGTCAATTGTGGGAAATTCCCTTCAATATAAAAATTGAGTTTTTGTGTGAAGCAAATTACAATTTTAATGAAATATTTTCATGATTTTCAGAAGACAGAATACACATATAAATCTAATGTGACACACATGGAAATGTAAAGTAGTAAATTCATTAATGCATTATTATAAACTATTTGAAGAGTAAAAGTGCAGGAAGGCCACAAATGTGATTCTCTGTGATTGCACTTTTAAACCCTGGTTATTTTGATACAAGAATCTACATGAAAATGCATAAGACTGATTGACTGAACTCATTAGATATTCCCCACTGTGAAAACTTGATCACTAGGAAAAAGTCTGTAGCACCACAGAATTAGCACAGATGTCTGAGAGGCCTAGGGACATGGGCGTATTAATTAAAATATTTTTGGCTTGCTTTTTATTAAAATATTCAGAATTGTCTAAGCCTTAAGAGTCATGCAAGTCAAACAGAAAAATGCATGAATATAATTGGAGCACCTTAAAACTCGACAATGTAGTAAATTATATGTTGTTCCAAGAATCTTATTTTTTCAGAAAATCCAGAATACAGTAGAAGAAAATGGCAAGCTATTACTTTTTCTTCTATGCCATGTGTAACAAATGTTCCATGTCGTTTTAAAATTTTACAGTGTATTATTAAAAAGAGCCTCTTAATAGTGACTTTTATTCACTTCCCTCTAAAGAAAGGGTTTCAAATATGAGGGCCAAGGAATGCATGTGGCCCCTAAGACTGTTGTCTGCCACCCGTGGGGCAGCGGAGCCCCTGAGACATCTTTGAAACAGCAGAAATCAGGCTGAAAAAAGAATGCGCCAGCGCCCCCTAGTGAGATCACACTAGAGCACAGTGTGCCAGAGTGAAGATGTCTCCTTCCTGTGCTACTGAAACATTGGTAGTAAGTGAATATGTAGTGAAAGGGGGGTTTTTTAAACATATTTCCTGATATTCGCCTCACATCTACAGAGCAGCGAGAGGAGACTTATCGTAATTCGCCGGAAATGTATGGTGCAATGATGGCAGAGCCAACAACATCAACGGGTATAAGATGTTTATCATAGTCCTTGCTGCAATGGCTACAATCGGTATTACCACTGATTGTGACCGTTTAACCCATTGGATACTAATAGTGACAATGGTTGTCGAGATGGTTCTTTTAGGGGAGGCTCCTGCTTAAAGGTAGTTTCCATAGCAACTCGAGGCCAAGTAATGGCCTTCGGGTCAACCAGATATGCTGGCCTGTAAGGCTCAGTAATAAAGAAGGTAAGGTCTTACAGGGAAAGGGTCAGTATAAAACTCATATATCTAATATCCTGCAGTACAGAATTTTTGCAGGATATTAGATCAGGAAAGTAAAATTTAAAGTCCTATATAGGAACTTAATAAGAAAATGTAAAAAAAATGTTTTAAAAAATTCTAAATAAAGTCTGAAAAAAATAACAGAAAATTATTTTGCCAACAAAAATGCTATTTTATGCAAAAAACGAAAGCAAATAAAAATGTACAGGTTTGGTATCACTGCTTCAAGAGCCACACAAAGATATAGAACTGTAGCTTATCCATTATAATGCCAAAAAAGAATAAAAATTGATCAAAAAGTAATCTCACCTTGCAAGTAATGCAGACAGTCAACTTCAAATTTTTTCTGAGCATTTACGCAGCCAAGTTTGAGACCCCTTCCCTAATGCAAATCCCCTCTTACTCCTCTTCAACATTATTAACTTCCTACTTGCCTCTTGTCCTTCCCCCTTACTTTTATTATAAAACTTGGAGCTTACTTTAAAAAAAAAAAGTTATTGTAAGTATTGTGCCTGCAGATTTGACATTAGATGGACAGATTCAGCTTCCTGGAATTACTGTATATACTCGAGTATAAGCTTAGATTTTCAGCCATTTTTTTATGCTGAAAGTGCCCTTCTCGGCTTATACTTGAGTCATTGTCCCAGGGGGTCGGCAGGGGAAGGGGAGTGGCCGCTGTCACATCATACCTCCTCCCAATCTCTGCACATCCCTATTTCTCAGATGGTCTCCGGCGCCCACAGCTCTTCCTGTGTTCAGCTGTCACGTGGTACTGCTCATTAAAGTAATGAATATGGACATGCCTCCACTCCCATAGCCATGGAGCGCAGATTTATTACTTTAATGAGCGGTACCATGTGACCGTTGAACACAGGAACAAGCTGTCGGCGTGCACCGGAGACCATCGGAGAAGCAGGGACGTGCAAACCACGCCAGGAGGGGGTGAGTATGACGTGGTAGGGTGAGCCATGTGATGTTCACCTGTCCTCGTTCTACCGCTGGGCTCTGTTTTCCATGTCCTCTGGCTGTGACGTTCAGGTCAGAGGGCGCGATGATGTGGTTAGTGCGCGCCCTCTGCCTGAACAGTCATTGCACAGAGGCCCGAAAGACACAGCGACACGCGGCGGTGGAACGGGGACAGGTGAGTAACGCAAGTGCCTGGGGCCTGAGCCAGCGGCGACTCTGGCACCGGTGTCCCTGCCTGCTCAGGACAAGAGGTGAGTATGTCTTTTCAATAGCAGCAGCAGCATATGGGGCATATTATTCTATGGAGCAACTTATGGGGCCATCAATCTTTATGGAGCAGCTTATGGGGCATATTATTCTATGGAGCATCTTATGGGGCCATCATTAACCTTTTATGCAGCATTATATGGGGCATATTTTAATATGGAGCATCTTACGGGTCCATCATTAACCTTTGTGCAGCATTATATGGGGCATATTTTTTGTATGGAGCATCTTATGGGGCCCATCATGAACTGTATGGAGCATTATATGGGGCTCCTGATTCAATATGGATATTCAAAAACACTTAACCTACTGACGTCTCAATTAATTTTACATTTATTGGTATCAATTTTTTTTTTTCAATTTATCAGTAGCTGCTGTATTTTCTACTTATACTCGAGTCATTAAGTTTTCGCAGTTTTTTGTGGCAAAATTAGGGGTCTCGGCTTACACTTGGGTCGGCTTATACTCAAGTCGAGTATATACCGTACATTGTTATTTTTTTTGTTCATACTATGTATACTATCTCTTTATTCCAAACAATAAAAAGCTACATTTTTAAAGATATTTTCTAAGGGTATGTCTCCACGTGCCAGATTACATCCGGATTAGCTGCGGATTGAATGCTGCATACAGCCGCAGCGTTCAACACGCAGCACCAGATGTTACAGCATAGTGAAGGGGATTTTATGAAATCATGTCTCCACTATGGACACGCATCCAGCAGCCCTGCGTATACGGATATGCGGCGCATCTTTTTAGAACGCAGCATGTCTGTTTACCTTGCGGTGACGCTCCATTGCTGCAAGGTAAATCACAGGGCCCTATGTGTGGGGTGCGGAGATTCCGGATGTGTGCAATGAACACATCCGGAATCACCGCGCATACAGAAGGGGGCAGCGCTTTGGGCGGAGCGGGGTTTCCACTCCATCCAAAGCGCCATCATTACGGAACATGGACATGCACCCTTACTATTCTGGGTGAGTGCATTTTTGTAGGGAAACACATCAAAAATGCATGTAATCCTTATTCCAATAACATAATGCCAAAGCCAGATACGAGGAGTTCTCACAAACAAAGCAGCTTTATTTAAAGCATGACACCAAAAAGAGACAAAAAATGCAGTGTCAAAAACACAATAAAAACAAATGTTAAAAACCTCACAAAAAATACACTGAAAAAACGCAAGTAACCTAACTTAAATAACAGGTGCAGAAATGGAGCAGAAATTCTACAGTGTCAAAAACTCCCCAAAAGCTGGGAACGTAGCCTAATTTTGTCACTGCAGCATTATTCAGCCATTGCACTTTGGCATTGATGGTCACTTTGGGCAGCAGCTTTAAAAAGAGCCCCACGTGAATCAGACAGTGCCCCAATTTGCACAGAGGTTTTCAAAGAGTAGAAACATATCTGCTGAACAGTATGCCAGGGTGGAAATTTAATGTTGTATTCACCATTGTCGTGAACATGACACTTGCAAATTTTAGGATTGCAGGTAATCTGTCAGTAGAATAAACCCTCCTAAGCCGTCTATATGGGCATATAAGTGCAGCGCCCCAGAGGGGCTATGGTACGTCTGATGGCACTGAAGGAGTTCATCTGACCAGGTATCACATACACCAATACATTTCACAGTCGGGCCTCCAGGGGGAGCTAAGGGTGCTATTTATTAGGCCACTCCTCACCGTGTGGGTAAACTGGGGGTCAGGCAGGAAGTTAGTGGAGAAAGCTGACTGGGTTGGACCAGACAACACCTTGTGTCAGAGGGTGTTGCAGGGGAAGATTCGGTAGGGTCCCTGTCAGGTTTGGGACCCTGACAGAGGCCTGGCTACAAGAAGGAACGTCACGGGACCGTGCCTGCTCAGCATAGCGGCGGTGCCCTAAGAAAGGATCAGAAGCGAGATATATTGTGCTGAGTGAGAAACGAGATCAAAGCAAGAAGTAGAATACCAGTAGGAGTCGTGCTGTAAGACCGAGGCAACATCCTACTGAGGCGCACAACCGGCGGCCGGAACGCCGAGGAAGTATTACTATATTCAGCTTCAGGCAATACTTCAAACCAACGGCAGGACAGTCAGTCACAGGCGGGCTGTCTCACCTAAATCACCTATGAAGACATGGGGGGCACACTAGGAGAGGGGCGACTCTAGGGTCCCGGAAGAGCTCCGAGCCTACTCGTCATACGGGTGCCGTCCCAACCATAACACCGGGAGGGACGGAGGATTAGCAGAACATCATCTAATCGAGTTGTTATGAGGGAACACGAGAAACAGACACAACAGTTGTGGGGACTATCCCGTAAGCACAGCAGGGGAGGACCACAACACATAGCGCTAGTAGGAAGGCACAGATTTCCACCTGCAAAGGGAACTCTGGAGGTGCCATCGGACCGGCTGGACTTGCGCAGCCTGGTGAACCGTATTCCGGACTGAGGACCCAGAGACCTTCAGTAAAGAGGTAAAGAGACTGCAACCTGGTGTCCTCGTTATTTACTGCACCGCACCACCACCACTATCCACATCCACTTCTATTACTGTACGCCCCTCAGCAGGGTAACGGACCGGGTCTAGCCACCGTGACAACCCCAGAGCAGAGACTCGGAGGCCCGGTACCGGGTACCCCTCGGCCCTGCGGCAGTGGGGGCGCTACAACTTGGCGTCACGAACAGGATCTACTTAAGCCTGAAGAATCAGGTCATGTGTGCCTTGGAACTGTGATTTACTGTGCTTGGACTGTACTTTATTGCAAAGACTGTGGATTGTCACTTGCCGCCAAAAGTTCGCGCCAAAACCGCCGCCATTACAGCGCTAAGGCGAGCGCAGGAGAAGAAGAAGGGCGTGGAAGTGGGCGTGAACAAGCTGAAGAGCGCGAAGGACAATGGCCGCCCAGTCTAAATATCTCGGCCCCTTGAGGACGTGTCCATCAGCAGCCGAGATCCGCCTCCTGATCCTCAATGGTGGGCAGAGACAGAGAAAACGAAACCGCCCACGAAGGAGAGAGCGGGAAAAGGACCAGGAAGAAGAAGTCAGCGAGATGGAGGACGCCATGGCCAGCCGCCCGGAGCCGGAGCGTGGGGTCGGAGCCGAGGACTCCCCCAGCTACCCGGAGAGGCACCGCAGCCAGACCTCCACAGTTGATGCTGACCTCCTGCAGACCGGAGCGGATGAGCTGATCCACTAACTCCTGCAGACGCAGCTGAGCACTGAGGCCAGGTGGAAGAAGACCATCATCGGGAGCCTCACCAGACATCTGTCGGCAGCCTCGCCTGGTCCGGAGCAAGAAAGAAGTTCCAGCGCTCCGAAGCCAGAAAGCAAGGCCCTGCCGGAAAGCAAGATGCTGCAAACGGAGATGACAGCGCCGCAGCGCAAGGCCCTGCAACCAGCGTTCCAGATCCCAGCGGAGGCAGAGCAGACCGGCACCGGAGGAACCGCATCTGAAGCAAGTATGAAGGACGACCCTGCCCTGACAACCGACACCACTCCAGTGACTGCTAGTGCCACAACTGCTGACCCCATTCCAGTGACTGATCTTGCAGCAGCCGCTACCTCTGCTGCAGCAAATGCCCATACTCAAGCTGCGCAGACCTCCATCGCTGCGCATGATTTAAGTGTACATGAAAGACGGATTAACGGCGTTTGTCCAGCACTGGGTGTAACCCTGGACCTCACTTTTCCCAGGCCAAGAAGGGTTAAGTGCCAGGTACAGCCCTGGAAGCCGTCCAACTAAACCTCGGAAACCTGAACATGTAAATAAGTTAACTGTTTGTTTCTCTGCTGTTTTGCTGCTAAAACCCGTCTAGCGTTATTCTTAAAGGGATCCCTTTGTTGACCCGGAATCCCTATTGCTTTTTGGTTGTTTTTCTACCTTTTGCTCCGTTACTAAGAAACTGCTGAATCATGAACAATGCATGATACAAACTCCTTGTATATAGTTGCACCTTCTTAAAGGTGCTCCCTACTGGTTTTATATAAAAGACGGACTCTTTGCAAAGATATGGTTATTGGAACTTGAACTGGAGTCTTTGCTGCATATGGACTTGCAGCTTGAAAAGTTGCACTACCTCATAGAGACTTGGTCCCCTCTTAAAGGGGATGTTCATCGATAGCACTTAAGGAATGATGATGCTTTGAAAGAAGAAGTAATAATGTTGATATGTGAAAGTTAAATGTAACCAATTAGTTAATTGTAAGAAATGTTCAATAATGTTAATGGAAGGATGAGGACAGGAAGTGAACCAGTAGGGGCTAGTGGTGAGTCCTCTTAGGGGCCATATAGGGATGGCTCAGTAATCTCAAACTGCAAGAAAAACATGTTCTATACTGTGTATAGTAGTGGAAGGACAGTAGGCTCGGGCGGAAAGGAGCGGTCCTGTAATAGAAAGGAGAGGCAGTAGGTCTGGAGCCGTTAGAGCAGGCGGTCCTGCAGACGTAAAGTAGGAGAATGTAGCACAGTTGCTCAAGCCTTATAATGTGTTATAAGAAGGTCTTTAGTGGATTTAGAGTGTACATCCTTAAAGGCAATGTTGAATTAATGTTTACAAATTTTGCACTTAGTAGAATACCCGGTTGGGTAAGAAAAGTTATTTAAAAGTATTTAACCATGTTTGTAACGTTCAAGTGTCCTCACCTCCCATAAAGGGAAGCTCTGTTCAAATCTGCTTATTGTTATTGCACTCACAAAAATTGTATGTCTTTTTGCTGACATGTATTGTTGTTTTCTTCCCAGTCCTGGAGTACTGGATTTAACCGGGGGGGAGTGCAGCGCCCCAGAGTCCTGGTCGTTGCAGTACTGTGGCTCCGCCGCTAAGGGGGGCTATGGTACGTCTGATGGCACTGAAGGAGTTCATCTGACCAGGTATCACATACACCAATACATTTCACAGTCGGGCCTCCAGGGGGAGCTAAGGGTGCTATTTATTAGGCCACTCCTCACCGTGTGGGTAAACTGGGGGTCAGGCAGGAAGTTAGTGGAGAAAGCTGACTGGGTTGGACCAGACAACACCTTGTGGCAGAGGGTGTTGCAGGGGAAGATTCGGTAGGGTCCCTGTCAGGTTTGGGACCCTGACAGAGGCCTGGCTACAAGAAGGAACGTCACGGGACCGTGCCTGCTCAGCATAGCGGCGGTGCCCTAAGAAAGGATCAGAAGCGAGATATATTGTGCTGAGTGAGAAACAAGATCAAAGCAACAAGGAGAATACCAGTAGGAGTCGTGCTGTAAGACCGAGGCAACATCCTACTGAGGCGCACAACCGGCGGCCGGAACGCCGAGGAAGTATTACTATATTCAGCTTCAGGCAATACTTCAAACCAACGGCAGGACAGTCAGTCACAGGCGGGCTGTCTCACCTAAATCACCTATGAAGACATGGGGGGCACACTAGGAGAGGGGCGACTCTAGGGTCCCGGAAGAGCTCCGAGCCTACTCGTCATACGGGTGCCATCCCAACCATAACACCGGGAGGGACGGAGGATTAGCAGAACATCATCTAATCGAGTTGTTATGAGGGAACACGAGAAACAGACACAACAGTTGCGGGGACTATCCCGTAAGCACAGCAAGGGAGGACCACAACACATAGCGGTAGTAGGAAGGCACAGATTTCCACCTGCAAAGGGAACTCTGGAGGTGCCATCGGACCGGCCGGACTTGCGCAGCCTGGTGAACCGTATTCCAGACTGAGGACCCAGAGACCTTCAGTAAAGAGGTAAAGAGACTGCAACCTGGTGTCCTCGTTATTTACTGCACCGCACCACCACCACTATCCACATCCACTTACGCCCCTCAGCAGGGTCACGGACCGGGTCTAGCCACCGTGACAACCCCAGAGCAGAGACTCGGAGGCCCGGTACCGGGTACCCCTCGGCCCTGCGGCAGTGGGGGCGCTACATAAGGACTTAGGGAAGCCCTGCATTAGAGAGATCGGCTTTCCCTAAGAGCTTCATAACGTCATTTCTGATTATTTGGGGCTCAGCCCAGCAAGGACCCTTCTACTTCAGTTTCAGGACATACCAGTACCATCTTACATCTGAATATATATACATATATAAATACCCTTATAGAGGTCCATTTAGTTAGGAGAAAATGCCTCTTCTGTAAGAGACAATTCGAAAACTGCTCCGAGTAGTTGATTACTAAAGTACTGGCAAAAAACTGTCATTTTATTGATTTATGCATAGAAAAGGTTAATCGCGTTGTAATTTCCTTCAATGGAACTACTAATTCTGTTTAAGTGTACCTGCGCATACTCTTAGGTATTACTGAGAGTATCTCACAGAACATCAATAAACGTGTCCTACTTATATCTGCTCACCGTATATGACACTATAACAAATGCTATAAATAACACCGATAAAACTTAACATTTACTGATTTAGATAATAATAAAATTTACAACATACACGACCTAAAAACATATATGACTGCTATCAAAGATACAAGGTGCACACGTTCCCTATGGGACCAACTATCTGTTTCCTACCTTGCAGCGGAGGTTGGCACCCTATAAGACCTGCGCATTGGCGCCCCCGCTCACCGTCGACTAACCCCAACTGACCCTGTTGGGCCCTATCGTGAGGAAAATACACAATCAGCAGACCTTACAGACAGACAAGACAAAACATAAATAGAAAAGTCACTTAGGGGAATATTGTACTCAATAAAGAGATACTATTGCACTTATGGTTCGGTGCAAAGGACGTGCAACGAGTACTGACTCGTATATCGTATTGCACAATCTGAGCCTAGGCTGCACCTATATATTCACCCTACCTGCCTGCGGGGGTTGGCACCCTATAATCCTGCGCAAATGGCGCCCCCGCTCTAGTCGTCTTTCCCTATTAAACCCTCAAATAGGTATTGGATTGTCATATAATGGCAGGCGGGATAAAGTGTAATAACACAGTGCAGGCAAAATAAAAGTGCAAAAAATAGTGCATATAAAGTGCATCAATTGCCGTTAACCCCGTGACTTAAAGTATGACCAAGTATGTAAGAGCATTAAATTATGCCTAGCTTATAGCCTTGAGTATGCTTTGCTCGACGCGTTTCCCCTTTGTAGGTTCATCAGGAGACATACCCATATCATAACTGAACAAAATAATAACTTATCTGACTATGTTCTAAGGAGCGATAAAACCTCTCGCACAGTGGGGAGCAGTGTCCATCCAGCACCTGCCGGTCTCTGTCAGCCTTGCGGTAAGTGTGGTTACCCGCTTCTTATAGACTTTTGCGGTCTCTGCATGCCGCCATAATGTAACTTCCGGGTTGCGCTCACAATCCTCTCAGCTTGCTTATGCGCCGGCGCTCGAAACTATATGTCTGCGCATGTCTGCAGTGAGACGCTAATGCGTTCCATCATGCGCCTGCGCAGAACCGCTTCTTATAGACTTTTGCGGTCTCTGCATGCCGCCATAATGTAACTTCCGGATTACGCACGTGATCCTCTCAGCTGGCTTATGCGCAGGCGCTCGAAACTATATGTCTGCGCGTGTCTGCGGTGAGACGCTGATGCGTTCCATCATGCGCCTGCGCAGTCGGTATAATGAGAAGATCCTGCGCCGGCTCAATAGTAAATAGGTGATAAATGCGTCTCACTACTCATGCTTTATGATAATATAATGCGCTACCATCTCCAATCAAAAAATGCGCGCCTGTGCCCTGGTTATAAACACATATGCAAAAAGAGGATATTATAATTAATACAATAATCATATTTCTTTGTACACCGCCTACAACCCTCTGAAGTATATCTAAACAGGAACTCGGAAAACCACAACCCACTTATAAGAGGTCGCCCTCTACCAAAGATCGTGTTTGAAAAAATATAAGTACACTAAGATACTATAGAAATTATAAATAAACTCAGATACTATACAGTATACAGTTAATGACCTACATCCTATTCAGGATCAATGGGTCAATTGGCAAAATTAAACTAAACGGGACTGATAGGGATTCATATAAAGCAGCCAAAATGCAATTGGTCATTCAGACCATCAGGTTTTATACTTTTCATCCGAAAAATCCACTTGGCCTCTTTTTGGAGGATTAATCTATCCCAATCCCCCCCTCTTTTAGATTGAGCAACAACCTCAATCACGGAGAATCTACAACATTCCAAATCATTACCATGCACTCTCCTCACATGGTCAGCAATCGGGGTATCCCTCCCATTCAGAATATCCCCTATATGTTCTCCCATCCTTTTTCGAAATTCCCGCCTCGTTTTCCCCACATAATCCAGGGGGCAACTGCATTGAAAGAGGTAAACTACACCTTCCGTTCTACAATTGGCAAAGTGTCTCATATCATAGGTTCTCTTTGTGCTGGAACTTACAAAAGTACTTCCCCTAGAAATGTACTTACAAAACTTACACTTGCCGCATCTAAAGGTGCCATTTTGTCTTCTTTCCAACCAGGTAGGAGTTTTTTTGGGGGGACTAAATGTGCTGTGCACCAACTGATCCCTAATAGACCTGCCCCTCCTAAAAGTTATAGATGGAACATCAGGGATGACGTCACTCAGTTCGGGATCCATTTTTAAAACATCCCAATACTTGCTAATTACCTCCCTCACTCGATGTGCCTGGTTGTCAAAAGTGCCTATAATTCTGAGATCGTTGTTATCCTCCTCCTTATCTCTTTTTACAAGCAATTTAGACCTTTCCCTCGATCTCGAATCCTTATAGGCTTGATTTAATACATCCAAGGGATAACCCCTATCTACAAATTTGTCTCTTAGATCCCTCGCCTGTTGGAAAAAACTGGATTCCGTAGAACAGTTCCTCCTAGTGCGGAGGTACTGTCCCTTCGGTATGCCCCTCTTTAAACTGTTTGGGTGATGACTCTCCCAACGTAATAAATTATTTGTGGCTGTAGGTTTGTGAAAAGTTTCAGTCACTATACGGCCATTACCACTCCTAGAGATTTTCAGATCCAAGAAGTTAATGTATTCATGTCTAAACTCATGAGTGAGCTTTAGTCCGATACTATTGTTGTTCAGCTCCTCCACAAACCTTGAGAATGATGACTCATCCCCTGACCACAATATTAGAACGTCATCTATATATCTACCCCAAAATAATATCAGGGGTTTCCACCAAAAGTCGTCATCCTCACCAAATACAGACTGATCCTCCCACCAGCCCAGGAACAAGTTAGCGTACGTGGGGGCACAAGGGCTCCCCATCGCTGTGCCCCTGAGCTGGTGGAAGAAAACGCCCCCAAATTTGAAATAATTGTGTGTTAACACAAACTCTAAACATCTCAGCACACAATGATTATGTTGAGCCAGGTGTATACCTCTAGATCTCAAAAAATAGCTGACTCCCTGTAACCCCTTCTCATGTGGTATATTACTGTATAAAGCTTCGACATCTATGGAGGCAAAGTTAACATCATCACCGAGGGTTACATCCTCCAGTTTGAGAAGGAGGTCAGATGAATCTCTTATATAGGAGGGTAACGAAGTAACAAACGTTCTCAGAACTCTATCGACATACACACTTGTATTTTGAGTTATAGAGTCAATACCAGCAACGATTGGGCGGCCTTTAAGGGGATTAAGACCCTTGTGCACCTTTGGTAATGAATAGAACACTGGTACCACAGGATAGGTGGGCAACATAAAATCATACTCATTTCTGGATACCAGTCCAGCATCCTTAGCATCTACCAAAAGAATCCTTAGAGCATCCAAAAATTCTTGTGTGGGATCTTTTTTCAATGGTCTGTATGTAAGTCTGTCCTTTAAAATATCCTCACACATATTCTGGTATTGGCAAATGTCAAGCATCACTAGATTACCTCCTTTGTCTGAGGGTTTAAAAATATAATTTTTGTTTTGTGCCAAACCATCCAGCACATTTCTTTCTTCTAATGACAAATTCGAACGATGCCCACCGCCTGTGGCACCAATCTTCCCCAAATCCTCCACCACCAGTTTCAGAAATACATCTATATTATCATGGCTATCTTGAGGGGGCATCCTTCTGCTTTTGGGTCTTAGATCCGTAAATGGTCCCATGCCCAGAGGTCTCTCGTTTTCCCTCATCAGTTCAGTCAGGATTCTAACATTTGATAGATCTTCTTCGTTTATTCCCAAAGATACACATTCTGCATAATCATGTGTTTTAAAGAATTTTTTCCATCTTATTTTTCTTATAAACAGGTTGAGATCTTTGACCCATCCAAATTCGTCAAATTTGTTGGTAGGGACAAATGAAAGGCCCTTAGACAGCACATTTTTCTCGATATCATTCAGGAGATAGGAGGAAAGATTAATAATTTTGTTTTTATCCATTACTTTTTGTTTTTGTCCTTCGGAGGATCTATCCCCAAAGGTAACCTTTTCTCTAAAAAAGACAAGGCAGAAGAGGAGGACGAGGGTGCCCCCGATGGTGATGCTTCCCTTCTGTATCCATTTCTTGTTATCATATAGTCCCTGCGTTCCTGTCTTACCCATTTTTGTTTATTATTTTTCCTTCGTGTACCTCCAAAAATACCTCTTCCCTCCAGATAACTAGGGGCCCCCCTATCAGTATCCGATGAGTCTATATCAGATGATGATATTTCCTTTATAGACTGTGACCCCCTACCTTCCTGCAAGAATGTGTAAACCCTCTTTTCTTTAAAATCCTGAATATCCCGAGTGAACTGTTTATGTTTTCTAGCCTTGATTTCACTTTGAAACTGTTCTATCGTTGTCTGTAGACTCGCCTCCCTCCTAGCAAAATCAATGTGTGTTTTAAATTTGAGCACTTCTTCAACTAAATCTGCTAATTTTTTGGAGGTTTTTTCAAATGTTTTTCTTTCTTCCTCCAATAGAATGGACATAAATCTCAAAGAGCTCTCCGTGAGTTCCACCTCCCACTTATTAAGGAGCTCTACAGACCTTGCTCGTCTTGCTGGAGTAACAGAAAGTCTGAGGCCTTTGGGTACTATCCTATTTTTTATATAGTTCTCCAATGATTGTGTTTCCCACCAAGAACGAATATTATCTTTATAAGATGCAGTTAGACTATTAAATAAACTCCTCAGATCAGTATTTTTTGATGTTGTGCTCCCTTCCTCTATCTCAGAGAAGGCATCAAGAGCATCAGCTGCCCATGTCTCCCTATCAATTGTCCCGGATAGAAAACCCGCCATCAAAAAACTTTTTGAAAAATATCTCACAGAACATCAATAAACGTGTCCTACTTATATCTGCTCACCGTATATGACACTATAACAAATGCTATAAATAACACCGATAAAACTTAACATTTACTGATTTAGATAATAATAAAATTTACAACATACACGACCTAAAAACATATATGACTGCTATCAAAGATACAAGGTGCACACGTTCCCTATGGGACCAACTATCTGTTTCCTACCTTGCAGCGGAGGTTGGCACCCTATAAGACCTGCACATTGGCGAGAGGTTTTATCGCTCCTTAGAACATAGTCAGATAAGTTATTATTTTGTTCAGTTATGATATGGGTATGTCTCCTGATGAACCTACAAAGGGGAAACGCGTCGAGCAAAGCATACTCAAGGCTATAAGCTAGGCATAATTTAATGCTCTTACATACTTGGTCATACTTTAAGTCACGGGGTTAACGGCAATTGATGCACTTTATATGCACTATTTTTTGCACTTTTATTTTGCCTGCACTGTGTTATTACACTTTATCCCGCCTGCCATTATATGACAATCCAATACCTATTTGAGGGTTTAATAGGGAAAGACGACTAGAGCGGGGGCGCCATTTGCGCAGGATTATAGGGTGCCAACCCCCGCAGGCAGGTAGGGTGAATATATAGGTGCAGCCTAGGCTCAGATTGTGCAATACGATATACGAGTCAGTACTCGTTGCACGTCCTTTGCACCGAACCATAAGTGCAATAGTATCTCTTTATTGAGTACAATATTCCCCTAAGTGACTTTTCTATTTATGTTTTGTCTTGTCTGTCTGTAAGGTCTGCTGATTGTGTATTTTCCTCACGATAGGGCCCAACAGGGTCAGTTGGGGTTAGTCGACGGTGAGCGGGGGCGCCAATGTGCAGGTCTTATAGGGTGCCAACCTCCGCTGCAAGGTAGGAAACAGATAGTTGGTCCCATAGGGAACGTGTGCACCTTGTATCTTTGATAGCAGTCATATATGTTTTTAGGTCGTGTATGTTGTAAATTTTATTATTATCTAAATCAGTAAATGTTAAGTATTACTGAGAGTAACTGCTGCCTTTGTATTTGTTAGTTATACATTGTTTACCTACCATTCTTCCCTTTGTTTTATAATCTGGTTAGTAAATATTCATATTACATCATTTAATCTTTATGCGTGTCTGCTGATTGTTACAGTACCCCTTGTCCTGTAGCCGTCCCTCATCCATGTTTCAGATGTGTCAGTTATAATCACACACAGCTCTGCGGTGATATCAGGAGAACAGAGGACAGCCATTACACATCACACTGGTTACGCCCTTTCATGTAAAATAATCTCTGGAGATTCTAATGCAGACTTGTGTTCACCCCATGGTCATGATGTAACAGCACAATAGTTACTGCAGATTTGGGCATGACTAGAATATAAGACATGGTGTAACAAGAGAATAGGGACTGCAGTGTTTGCTGTGATTCCAGAATAAAACATAATGTAACAACAGAAAATTGAATGCAGCTCTGTGACTGGGACATAAGACTTGATGTACGAGGGGCATTCATTAATAATTTCCCCTGACCCACTTCCTGTGGACTGAGAGCAATGAAACTTGGCACAGTTATTAGTCCTTCTCTATTCTCTACATAGGTGCCACATAGGGACACACACTTCTCCCATCTCTTTACGCAACTGTAAACACCTTTCTTGCAGAGTTCGACAGGTTTCTCCAAAAGCCACACTGTGGTTCCGGAAATCAGAATCTCATCATCTGGAAAATGTTTGCCCTTCAAAAATAACTTCATTGTTGGAAAGAGGTGGAAGTCCGATGGTGCGAGGTCGGATGAATATATGGGATGCGGTAGAATTTCAAAGCCACAGGAGCATGCTTCCATTTGAGCAACATGAGAGATGTGGACTGGTGCATTATCTTGCAGAAGGCGGACAACTCTGGTGAGCATGCCACGTCTCTTGGCTTTGATGGCCTCCAGCAATTTACGCAGCAGTGAAGCATAGGATGCCCCAGTGATCATGGTACCCTTTGCTAGGAAATCCATCAATACTACTCCGTGCTGGTCCCAAAATACTGTGAGCATGACCAGGGTTGTGCACATGCCTTCTCTGGAGGCAGTGGGTCATGATGATTGGAGTTGAGCGAATTTGTTCGGATTTGGTCGCCAAATCTGAATTTGCCATATTCTTGCCATATTCGAACCCTATTCATGCCGAATGTATGTTTGATGATCAGTTCCAAACATATTCAGTAATTTCTATTCCCATTGACTCTAATGATGTTTGACTGTGTTTGACGAATATTGCAAAATAATATTCGATGCCGATCGTATTCGGAACCGAATCCGAGCAAATTCGCCCAACTCTAATGATAATTCTATTGCATCGAGTGGACTTTAGTCTCAGGATCATACTGATGGACCCAGCTTTTATCCTGTGTGATCAGTCTGTTGAAAAAGTCCTCCTGGTTTCCATGGCACATCGTCAATAGAGCCTGAGAGCATTTGACTCTGGAAAGGTGAGAGCAGTCCAAGAACCCAGCAAGCGGATAACTTATCCATGTGAAGATGGTCTTGGATGATTTTTTTTTCCACGGACCCCACACTAATCTTGACATTTTGGGCAAGGTGGCGAATGGTTATACTGCGATTTTCCAAAATCGTGACCATCCACTTGTTGGATGGTGTGTTCATCAATAGAAGAGTGGGGTCACCCTGGAATTTGAGCTGTTAGCACCAAAGACCGACCACATTTTAATTGATGATGCCAGTTCTTGACTACATCATGTGATGGGGAATCATCACCATAAACCTCTTTCATCTCATTGAATGTCTCCTTTGATGTGTGGTCTTTCAAGAAAAGGAACTTGATGACTGCTCTGTATTCCACTGGGTCTATATCAAACATCACACCATTTCAACTCCTATAAAATCAAGACCGTTATTAGTTCTGAGTTGAAAATTGGCTCTTAACCTATAGAGACTTATATCATTACACTTGTGCAGTTTCAGCGTCCTGTGATAAATAGAAGTGGGTCAGGGGAAATCTTTAATGAACGTCCCTCCAACAGCAGAATAGTGACAGCAGCTCTACTCATGCCTCTTGTGGCCCTATAAGGGTCCCGGCTTGTTAGTTTGACCCTGGCTGTTAGTGCTTTTACCAACTTTGGTAAAGAAAATTATGGACAGTAGCAAAAAGCACACATTTTTGCCATCTGTTCATGAAGTTACAAAGGGTTGTAAACCCAGGTGTAGACACGATTCTCCGGCTCTAAAACTAATCACCTTTTCCTGCTTCTTGAAAAAGGGGCAAATATTAGCATTGTCTCAACGTACAAATAGTTGCTTTCATGCAATATTACTGCCATATTTCTAGTCATCAACTCGCTAAAGAAAATTACCCTATCTTGAATTTCTTTTTATATAAATCAGTTGACAAGTTGACATTTCACTTTTTCTGATTTAAAACTCACATTTTCATGCTTTCGACAACTTTGACAGAAGCATGATTTCAAGGAACAGCTGCTAACTTCCTGGCTCTGTATCATTTCATGTCATGTGGAAACGTACTTTAAGTAACATATGCTGAGACAAGTTTATTTGCAACATGTACAGAGTGTGATCACATATTCTGGTACACTAATGTAAGAAAATAAATGGTGACATATGTGACCTGGAACCCCTGTGGTATCAGAAGTCATATGGCAGCATTAACAGTGTGTAACTCTGCCACGTCAGTGAAAGAAACCTGCTTTTTCTGATTACATAACAAAACGGCATAAATCAGAAGCAAGATTGGCATAATTCATACAATATCTATCACTTATATATGGCAGAAATGAGAAATGGTTCACCACTGATCTACTTCCTCCACATGGTCTGACCACTGGGACCCCCAAAGACATACCTCCCAACTTTCGAGGAAGGGAAAGAGGGACAAAGTCAGCGGCGTGTGCAGCGCGCCATGGCAAATTTTAGGCCACACCTCTGACTACACCCATTTCACAACTAGTCACGCCCCAACCACACCCATTTAGCACTTCTGATCACAATGTTTCGTAAACAATAATTATAAACAAAAAAATATGGCCACACATGACGCTCCATACTGTATAATGGCCACACATGACGCACCATACTGTATAATGGCCACACATGACGCTCCATACTGTATAATGGCCACACATGACGCTCCATACTGTATAATGGCCCCAAATGATGCTGCGTACAGTGTACTGGCCCCACGTGATGCTCCATACAGTATAATGGGCCAACATGATGCTGCATACTGTATAACGGCCACACATGATGCTCCATACTGTATAATGGCTCCACATGATGCTCCATATGGTATATTGGCCACACAGTGCTCCATACTGTATAATGGCCACACAGTGCTCCATACTGTATAATGGCCACACATGATGCTCCTTACTGTATAATGGCCACATGATGCTCCATACTGTATAGGCTACACATGATGCTCCATACTGTATAATGGCCACATTATGCTCCATACTGTATAATGGCCACACATGATGCTCCATACTGTATAATGGCTCCACATGATGCCCCATACTGTATAATGGCTACACATGATGCTCCATACTGTATAATGGCTCCGCATGATGCTCCATACTGTATCTTGCCCACACAGTGCTCCATACTGTATAATGGCCACACAGTGCTCCATACTGTATAATGGCCACACATGATGCTCCATCTATATATATAATTGTCTAAGGGTTTTTCCGTCTGTCTGTCTTTCTGTCTGTCTGTCTGTCTGACTGTCTGTCCTGGAAATCCCGCGTCTCTGATTGGTCGAGGCCACCAGGCCTCGACCAATCAGCGACGGGCACAGTATCGACGTAGATGTCATAATGGTTGCCATGGCGACGATGATGTCATAAAGGTTGCCTCGACCAATCAGCGACGGGCACAGTCTGCCGCGAATTCTGGAATCATCATTGTCCATATACTACGGGGACATGCATATTCTAGAATACCCGATGCGTTAGAATCGGGCCACAATCTAGCGACGGGCACAGCATGGCGACGATGATGTCATAAAGGTTTCCTAGACCAATCAGTGACGGGCACAGTCTGCCGCGAATTCTGGAATCATCATTGTCCATATACTACGCTACGGGGACATGCATATTCTAGAATACCCGATGCGTTAGAATCGGGCCACAATCTAGTACTGTATAATGGCACACATGATGCTCCATACTGTATAAGGCCACACATGATGCTCCATACTGTATAATGGCCACATGATGCTCCATACTGTATAATGGCCACACATGACGCTCCATACTGTATAATGGCCACATTATGCTCCATACTGTATAATGGCCACACATGATGCTTCATACTGTATAATGGCCACACATGATGCTCCATACTGTATAATGGCCACACATGATGCTGCGTACTGTATAATGGCCACACATGATGCTCCTTACTGTATAATGGCCACACAGTGCCCCATACTGTATAATGGCCACACAATGCTCCATACTGTCAAATGGCCACATTATGCTCCATACTGTATAATGGCCACACATGATGCTCCATACAGTATAATGGCCCCAAATGATGCTGCGTACAGTGTACTGGCCCCACGTGATGCTCCACACAGTATAATGGGCCCACATGATGCTCCATACTGTATAATGGCTCCACATGATGCTCCATACTGTATATTGGCCACACAGTGCTCCATACTGTATAATGGCCACACAGTGCTCCATACTGTATAATGGCCAAACATGATGCTCTATACTGTATAATGGCCGCATGATGCTCCATACTGTATAATGGCCACATTATGCTCCATACTGTATAATGGCCACACATGATGCTCCATACTGTATATTGGCCACACAGTGCCCCATACTGTATAATGGCCACACATAATGCTCCATACTGTATAATGGCTCCACATGATGCTCCATACTGTATATTGGCCACACAGTGTTCCATACTGTATAATGGCCACACATGATGCTCCATACTGTATAATGGCCACACATGATGCTCCATACTGTATAATGGCCACACATGATGCCCCATACTGTATAATGGCCACATGATGCTCCATACTGTATAATGGCCACATATGATCTCAATACTGTATAATGGCCACACAGTGCTCCATACTGTATAATGGCCACAAAGTACTTCATACTGTATAATCGCCCCACATGATGCACAATACTGTATAATGGCCACATAGTGCTCCATACTGTATAATGGCCACACAGTGATTCATACTGTATAATGGCCACACATGATGCGCAATACTGTATCATGGCCACACAGTGTTCCATACTGTATAATGGCTACACATGATGCTCAATACTGTATAATGGTCACACATGATGCTTCATACTGTATAATGGCCACACATGATGCTCAATACTGTATAATGGCCACACATGATGCTCAATACTGTATAATGGCCACACATGATGCTCAATACTGTATAATCGCCACACATGAAGCTGAGTACAGTATAATGGTCACACATGATGCTGCCTACAGTATAATGCCCACACAGTGCTCCATACTGTATAATGGCCACACATGATGCTCCATACTGTATAAGCGACCTGCTGCAGCTTGCAGTGTGCACATAGATGGACCTGCTGCAGCTTGCAGTGTGTATATAGATGGACCTGCTGCAGCTTGCAGTGTGTATATAGACGGACCTGCTGCAGGTTTTTTGAGCTGTGTCCCTGTTCTGGGGGTCTGTGATGCTCTGGGGGTCTGTGATGCTCTGGGGGGTCTGTGATGCTCTAGGGGTCTGTGATGCTCTGGGGGGTCTGTGATGCTCTGGGGGTCTGTGAGGCTCTGGGGGGTCTGTGAGGCTCTGGGGGGTCTGTGATGCTCTGGGGGTCTGTGATGCTCTGTGGGGTCTGTGATGCTCTGGGGGTCTGGGAGGCTCTGGGGGGTCTGTGATGCTCTGGGGGTCTGTGATACTTTGGGGGGTCTGTGATGCTCTGGGGGACTGTGATGCTCTGGGGGGTCTGTGATGCTCTGGGGGTCTGTGATGCTCTGGGGGTCTGTGATGCCCTGGGGGGTCTGTGATGCTCTGGGGGTCTGTGATGCTCTGGGGGGTATGTGGTCCTCTGGGGGTCTGTGATGCTCTGGGGGTCTGTGATGCCCTGGGGGGTCTGTGATGCTCTGGGGGTCTGTGATGCTCTGGGGGTCTGTGATGCTCTGGGGGTCTGTGATGCTCTGGGGGTCTGTGATGCTCTGAGGGTCTGTGATGCTCTGGGGGTCTGTGATGCCCTGGGGGTCTGTGATGCTCTGGGGGTCTGTGATGCTCTGGGGGTCTGTGATGCCCTGGGGGGTCTGTGATGCTCGGGGGGGTCTGTGATGCTCTGGGGGTCTGTGATGCTCTGTGGGGTCTGTGATGCTCTGGGGGTCTGGGAGGCTCTGGGGGGTCTGTGATGCTCTGGGGGTCTGTGATGCTCTGGGGGTCTGTGATACTTTGGGGGGTCTGTGATGCTCTGGGGGACTGTGATGCTCTGGGGGGTCTGTGATGCTCTGGGGGTCTGTGATGCTCTGGGGGTCTGTGATGCCCTGGGGGGTCTGTGATGCTCTGGGGGTCTGTGATGCTCTGGGGGGTATGTGGTCCTCTGGGGGTCTGTGATGCTCTGGGGGTCTGTGATGCCCTGGGGGGGTCTGTGATGCTCTGGGGGGTCTGTGATGCTCTGGGGGTCTGTGATGCTATGAGGGTCTGTGATGCTCTGGGGGTCTGTGATGCTCTGGGGGTCTGTGATGCTCTGAGGGTCTGTGATGCTCTGGGGGTCTGTGATGCCCTGGGGGTCTGTGATGCTCTGGGGGTCTGTGATGCCCTGGGGGTCTGTGATGCCCTGGGGGGTCTGTGATGCTCGGGGGGGTCTGTGATGCTCTGGGGGTCTGTGATGCTATGAGGGTCTGTGATGCTCTGGGGGTCTGTGATGCTCTGAGGGTCTGTGATGCTCTGGGGGTCTGTGATGCCCTAGGGGGGTCTGTGATGCTCTGGGGGGGTCTGTGATGCTCTGGGGGGTATGTGGTCCTCTGGGGGTCTGTGATGCTCTGGGGGTCTGTGATACTTTGGGGGGTCTGTGATGCTCTGGGGGACTATGATGCTCTGTGGGGTCTGTGATGCTCTGGGGGTCTGTGATGCTCTGGGGGTCTGTGATGCTCTGAGGGTCTGTGATGCTCTGGGGGTCTCTGATGCCCTGGGGGGTCTGTGATGCTCTGGAGTTCTGTAATGCTCTGGGGGGTATGTGGTCCTCTGGGGGTCTGTGATGCTCTGGGGGTCTGTGATGCCCTGGGGGGTCTGTGATGCTCTGGGAGGTCTGTGATGCTCTGGGGGTCTGTGATGCTATGAGGGTCTGTGATGCTCTGGGGGTCTGTGATGCTCTGGGGGTCTGTGATGCACTGGGGGGTCTGTGATGCTCTGGGGGGGTCTGTGATGCTCTGGGGGTCTGTGATGCTCTGGGGGTCTGTGATGCCCTGGGGGGTCTGTGATGCTCTGGGGGTATGTGGTCCTCTGGGGGTCTGTGATGCTCTGGGGGTCTGTGATGCCCAGGTTGTAGCCCCAGGCTGCTGGCTGATGTCGATGAGCATGGCAGATAAGAAGTGCCGCTTATTGCTAGATATATTGGTAATTGGAGACAGTAGGTCTGCTGCAGCACCAGGGTAATTACGGTAATATAGGAGCAGAGGCAGCAGAGTGCGTGAGCCCAGGCACACTGGCACACGGACACTGCCATCTAAGCAGTAAAGTTCCTGGTGTGCTCTCGGCCAGGGAGTGGTGAGCTGTCAGCTGTGATGGAGCCAGGGCCGGACTGGCCATCGGGCAGTTCTGGCAAATGCCAGAAGGGCCGATGGCAGTAGTGGGCCGCTCGAGTGTGCCGCTGTCGGCACACTCCCCACGCTGTCGCGGCACACTCCCGGCCCCGCATTCAACTATACCGGCGTCATAGACACCGGTACAGTTGAATGCAATGATGGAGGAGAGAGCGTCCACTGACGCTTCCTCTCCCATCATTCCCCGCTCTGCCTGCCGCTGACACTGCGGGTGCGCGATGACGCCATATCATCGCGCACCTGCTGTGTGACCGGGCGGGCAGACTGCATCTGCTGAGACCGGAGCAGCGCGGGGCACGAGGAGAGAGGTGAGTAGTGTGGTTTTTTTTTATCAATGATTGATGACTGGATTGTGGAGCTGGGGGGGGGCTGCCTGCATGCATTACATTCTGTGGGGGCTGCCTGCCTGCATTACATTCTGTGGGGGCTGCCTGCCTGCATTACAATTCTATGGGGGCTGCCTGCCTGCATTACATTCTATGGGGGCTGCCTGCATGCATTACATTCTATGGGGGCTGCCTGCATGCATTACATTCTGTGGGGGCTGCCTGCCTGCATTACATTCTATGGGGGCTGCCTGCCTGCATTACATTCTGTGGGGGCTGCCTGCCTGCATTACATTCTATGGGGCCTGCCTGCATGCATTACATTCTGTGGGGGCTGCCTGCCTGCATTACATTCTGTGGGGGCTGCCTGCCTGCATTACATTCTGTGGGGGCTGCCTGCCTGCATTACATTCTATGGGGGCTGCCTGCATGCATTACATTCTGTGGGGGCTGCCTGTCTGCATTACATTCTGTTGGGGCTGCCTGCCTGCATTACATTCTATGGGGCCTGCCTGCATGCATTACATTCTGTGGGGGCTGCCTGCCTGCATTACATTCTCTGGGGGCTGCCTGCATGCATTATATCCTATGGGGGCTGCCTGCCTGCATTACATTCTATGGGGGCTGTGCTGCATTATATTGTATGGTGGCTGCCTGCATTACATTCTATGGGGGCTGGCTGCATTCCTTTCCATGGGCCTGTGCTGCATTATATTCTATGGGGCTGGCTGCATGCATTACATTCTGTGGGGGCTGCCTGCCTGCATTACATTCTATGGGGCCTGCCTGCATGCATTACATTCTGTGGGGGCTGCCTGCCTGCATTACATTCTATGGGGGCTGCCTGCATGCATTATATCCTATGGGGGCTGCCTGCCTGCATTACATTCTATGGGGGCTGTGCTGCATTATATTGTATGGTGGCTGCCTGCATTACATTCTATGGGGGCTGGCTGCATTCCTTTACATGGGCCTGTGCTGCATTATATTCTATGGGGCTGGCTGCATTCCATTCCATGGGCCTGTGCTGCATTATATTCTATGGGGCTGGCTGCATTCCATTCCATGGGCCTGTGCTGCATTATATTCTATGGGGCTGGCTGCATTCCATTCTATGGGCCTGTGCTGCATTATATTCTATGGGGCTGTGCTGCATTACATTCTATGGGGCTGTGCTGCATTACATTCTATGGGGCTGGCTGCATTACATTCTATGGGGGCTGCCTGCATTACATTCTATGGGGGCTGCCTGCATTACATTCTATGGGGGCTGTGCTGCATTATATTGTATGGTGGCTGCCTGCATTACATTCTATGGGGGCTGGCTGCATTCCATTCCATGGGCCTGTGCTGCATTATATTCTATGGGGCTGGCTGCATTCCATTCCATGGGCCTGTGCTGCATTATATTCTATGGGGCTGGCTGCATTCCATTCTATGGGCCTGTGCTGCATTATATTCCATGGGGCTGGCTGCATTACATTCTATGGGGGCTGTGCTGCATTATATTGTATGGTGGCTGCCTGCATTACATTCTATGGGGGCTGGCTGCATTCCATTCCATGGGCCTGTGCTGCATTATATTCTATGGGGCTGGCTGCATTACATTGTATGGTGGCTGTGCTGCATTATATTGTATGGGGATGTGCTGCATTATATTCTATGGGGCTGTGCTGCATTATATTCTATGGGGCTGTGCTGTATTACATTCTATGGGGCTGTGCTGCATTATATTCTATGGGGCAGTGCTGTATTACATTCTATGGGGCTGTGCTGCATTAAATTCTATGGGGCTGGCTGCATTACATTCTATGGGGGCTGTGCTGTATTAAATTCTATGGGGCTGTTCTGTATTACATTCTATGGGGCTGGCTGCATTACATTCTATGGGGGCTGTGCTGCATTACATTCTATGGGGGCTGTGCTGCATTACATTCTATGGGGGCTGTGCTGTATTACATTCTATGGGGGCTGTGCTGTATTACATTCTATGGGGGCTGTGCTGTATTACAGTCTATGGGGGCTGAGCTGTAATGCTGGATACAGCTGTAATTATATGTTACATAGTCGTGTTACACTCCCCTCACTTCTTGTAGCCTACAAGTGTACAAAGATATTATACAGTCACCATGTGACAAGTGGGCCTGTGTGACTTCAAATGCCAGGGCTGAATTTTAGTCCCAGTCCGGCCCTGGATGGAGCGCAGACAGTACACTTAACTTTCCAGCAGCAGCAGCGTGTGCTGAGTGCAGGAGCCTCCCCTCTTGCCTCCCTTGTAACTTACCCTCCTCATCCTCCCTCCGTTCTCTACCATCGAGGAAATAAATCAGGGAGGAAGCGGAGAGAGGGAGACTGGAGTGGAGATCTCTTCCCAAAGTGTCTCTGATGGCAGGTGATCAGACCTGGCTGCGAGAGTAGCTGTGCTCAGCCTCTGCATGGTCACTGCCTGGAGTTTATTCTTCGCTGCTTCCATCCCATCCCTGCCTAATACAAGGGGGCGTGTCGGCTGCTTCTGCTGCGTGCAGGAGAAGCAGAGTCCCATGCGGGACTGCGGGGCACTGCCTCAGAATCGGGACACTCCCACAGTATGAGGGACGGTTGGGAGCTATGCCCAAAGATGCCGAGAATGGGAGAGGAGGTTGAGCTGCAGACCTGTCTGCCCCACTCATTCTCTATGGGAGTGCTGGAGATAGCTGAGCACTGTATTTAAAAAAGCTTGCAGAAAATCATTAAAAAAATAAGAATTTGGGTGCGGGTAACTTACTACATACAGTAGATGATCTAATCACCAATGTCCAAACTATATGAATGTCACTTCAAAAATACATGATCACCCTATTCGGTCTAACCTATACACAATAGCCGAAACAAAGAGATCCAGAGCTAGATAAGATCAACAAAGCTTTATTAAAGACAAATATATTAGTGCATTAGTGCACAAACACCCTAACATAAGGAGATAGGCTGAATAGTAATATGTACATTATGAAAATAACAATACTAGTAAAAACCACCGCAAAGTAATACATATATCCTCATGTACTGTCTGGTACAATTCCAGCTGCCTAAGCATACATAAAATGCATCAAATATATATATAACCAGAGACAGTACTGATAACTACCTGCAGCAAGTTCAGCGTCCCACCTCACCTCAACGCGCGTTTCGCAACCAGCTTCTTCACGCCCCCCATGAACAGGTGAACAATTAGAACTATTACAAGATTTCAAAAAGCTAAAAATTACAAAAACCTTGAAAACGATAAGAATTTGCCAATTAAGTTCCTGAGGGCAACTGACAGAATCACCACTGGCAGGGGATGGATTCTCTTGATCCGCTTCTGGTGTGGCATCTGCTGCTTGAGCCCACTGGTCTTCAGGCTAGTCTTGAGTCACATCTCTTTCTGGCACTACTAGTTGGGGAAAGGTCAAAACGGGCATGACTATGGCCTGGTTCACTCTTATCCAATTTGGAGGGAACTCACCAAGTACTATGCTGATCTTTTCCTCCACTTCTTCTATGGGCTGAGGAATGTTTTGATCTTCTATCCTCTCCTTCAGTTGGTCAGGACATGGTTTTAGATGATCCCTTTACACTGCCGCTGAGGTTTCCCCTCCATCTTTACTGATGAGGTTCACCTTGGTGTTATCAAAGTCTGAAGGTAAAATGGTGTAAGGCTCAACCTCCCACTGATCATCTAGTTTGTGCATCCTCCTCTTTCTTTTGAGAACCCGTTCTCCAGGTGACGAGGAAACTGCAGGATTATAGTTTCTTTCCTGCCTCTGTCTTGCTTGGGACAAACTTTGTTCCAGGCACAAGTCAATTACCACCTGGTTCATTTTCTCGCACATGCCATTTGTCTGCAGATGGTATGGCGTTGTTCTGATTTTCTTGCATCCATACAGGTTAAAGAACTCCTGGAACATTTCTGCCTCAAAGGCTGGGCCTTGGTCGGTGAGCACTTTTTCAGGGTAACCGTGTGGTCGTCAAAAATGTTTTTGCAACGCTTTGGCTGCCGTCTTCGCTGTTTGGTCTCTGACGGGCATGATTACCAGGAACCTTGAGTAATGGTCCACTATGGTGAGGGCATAGACATAGCCTGACTGGCTTGGGGCTAGCTTCGTGTGGTCCAAGGCTATCAGTTCAAGCGGCAGCTTCGTGATGATCGGCTGTAATGGGGCTTACTGGCTGTTACGGTCTTTCCTGCACAGGTTGCATGGGCCACTGTTGTGAATTCTCGAGCTCCCTCCTGTGGTCATGAATGGTACTTCGGTGAGTTCTGTCCGTGGACTCCCTCTGGTGGCTGTGAGTGGAGCTGCTGGTTCTGAGATTCCTTCTCCAGCTGCCCTCGTTTAGGGCTAGGCTGGATTCTCTATTTAACTCCACTCAGATCGTTACTCCATGCCAGCTGTCAATGTTCTAGTACTGGTTCAGATCTCTCCTGGATCTTTCTGAGGACCTGTCTACTCCAGCACAAGCTAAGTTCCTGCTTGTTCATTTGTTACATATGGTTTTTCTTGCTAAATTCTTGTCCAGCTTGCTTCCATGAAACTACCTCGCTAGCTGGAAGCTCTGGGGGTGCAGAGTGGCACCACCGCATCATGAGTCGGTGCGGGGGTATTTTTTGCACACTCTGCGTGGTTTTTGCAGCTTTTTGTGTTGACCGCAAAGATCCCTTTTCTATCCTCAATCTGTTTAGTTAGACTTGCCTCTCTTTGCTAAAACCTATTTCATCTTGTGTTTGTGATTTCCTCTTATCTCACAGTCAATACTTGTGGGGGGCTGCTTTTACCTTTGGGGAAATTTCTCTGAGGCAAGTGAGGCTTTGTTTCCTTTCTTTAGGGGCAGTTAGCTCTTAGGCTGTGAAGAGGCGTCTAGGCAGAGTCAGGCACGCTCCACGGCTATTTCTAGTTGTGTTTATAGGAGTAGGGTTTGCGGTCAGCAGAGTTCCCATTTCCCCAGAGCTCGTCCCGATTCCGTGTTTAATTATCAGGTCATTTCTGGTGCACCTAACCACCAGGTTCATAACAGGCCACATTCTCAGCACCATTTCTCAATAGCTTTCCTCATGCCAATCCATTAGAATCCTTCACGAAGTAGGACCTCCAACTTCTAAGACCATTGGCGCATCCCGCTTCGGGACTACCACTTGCCAGATCAGTTCATGAGTTGATGTTCCTTCGACACAGCTTACACTCATAGATGAACAGATTGGCCTTCTTTTTCCACAACTGTTGGGTCTCTTGTGGAGCATCTGGTCCAGGGTGCGAATCAGCTTGCATCAACAACTCCTTTACTAGACGGACTGCCGGGTCACTATCCTGCATCTCAGCCCAACCATGGTGGGGCAACGGGTTAAGAGTGGCCTCTTGGATGACATAGCGCTTGTTCCTCACACAATGACAGCACTGGGCCACCTCGGGGCGGTGGAATGTTGGTAACTCGATTTCTTGTAGCTCTTCTGGGTCTTCTCTGTCAAAAAACAATCTCAAAATCACCGTTAAAGCATTCCAGAGTTATTACCTCATAAAGGGACAGTGGTCAGAATTGTAAAAATTAGCCTGGTAATTAACGTACAAACCACCCTCGGGGGTAAAGGGGTTAAATGCACAATGTGAATTGATTTTGCTGAAATCACTTTGCTTGGACAGTTAAACATTTAGTTACATTATGACTATGGGCCCCTTCATAGTAATATACCTTGTGTCCCTACTTACCAGTATCTCCCATGCGACAGTCCTCTTATATTTGTGGCAAAAATGAAAATTCTTTAAAACTCACCTTACCCTGCTCAGCGAGGTCTCCTTTCTTCTTGCTTCCTGCAGTCTGCACTCTGCACAGGCAGCACAGTAGAGTCAATACATAGCGATGCTTATATTGAGTGCAGACTGCAGGACTTCTATGTTTTTGCTCTCTTTGCAAATCTACAGGGCCACATATATAAACGGCTGCCACTGGCAGTGCCCTACTCGGCACTTTCCTTACCGCTAACAGCTTGGGGCACAGCCCTCACCTACCCTACTAGAAACGCCTAAGGCTGAGACCTACATCAATCAGCAGACCAGAGAGTTGTTTACCAGTGTTAAAATGGAGTAGCGGTGGAGCTTTATCATTACTGCTCCAATCATTCCCTAAGCGAATGCTGGAGATATCTAAATGCTAGTACTCCACTGTTGCTTTAATCACATGGAGGATCTCAGCCGTCGGACTCCCACCATCTAGTAGTTATCACCTATAGCTTAATCTTACAAGAAAATCCATGTTAATTAAACCTGTCAGAAACGTTACCCCCACCCCCTAAATCATTAATATGACTGTATAGCCCTTTAAGAGAGAAGTACAAGTGTAGCCAAAGTGCTGTTTTAACAGTGAGAAATTGCACTTTGAAGTGCACTGAGACATCCTGATGCACTTACAGCTTCTTAGCCTCCGCTCTGTTAGCGAGCTAGCAGCCTGGCTGAATGACAGGCCATTGGCCAGTGAACCAGAGCTAATGGCCTGTCAATCAGCCAGACAAGGGTGTTGCTGGTTCAAAAATACAGAAGAGGCTAAAGAGCTGTAAGTGCACCGTCACTGTCCAATGAATTTCCAGACCTCAACTTCATAATTCTGGTTCTTTCTGTTGAAGCACTTTGGGATCATAAAGATATTAACTGGCTTATCTTGTAAATGGATATATAGTCATATTAATAGTTGTGGGGGTGGGGTAAAGTATATGACAGGCTCCTTTTAAAATAATTTTATTTTGCTTAGCTCTGTTCTGTATTCCAGACACTTATTGGCCATTGCACATAATAAATTCTGACTCTAAATGATTAAATATGTTGACATAATATAATAATACGTTTGCATTAATTCTTATTTACATAAAGACATACGAGCTCTCCCAATGCAGATACAATAGACTATTACCAGTGGATCTGATTTATCTTCTATAGCAAAGGCGGCATAGGTTAATTGATGATAAGTACAAAGCTATGCGCTGTATTATGTCAGCAATAAATGAGATAAATGAATATATCACTGCTTAATCCCATCTGACCTCAGAAAGCAGTAAACAGGACTATCGATCAATGTCTTGACTCTAAAATCAGGTAGTTAATCTTGGCAGGAGGATTGGCATGTGCACAGAATCTCCCTGCTGTTGCTGCTGCTGAAACCCTGAAAAATGGTTGCTACTTTTCCAGAACTACTTGTCACAGGAGTAATTGTGTATTTATTGGATGTACTCTTACAGACTGTAGTCAAGAAGACCAAATGTTCCAGGCTGTACAAGCCATTGCTCTAACCAAGCTTTGAAAACTCAGAAAGCAAACACGGCAGCTCACTTTGCATGCAGACGATTGAAAGGGGTTAAAGCAAGGTAAATAACACTTAAAGGGGTTATCCCCTATCAGAAAAGTTGTCCCTATATGCACAGCTTGCTGTAAAAAAAAATTAAACTAAGCGTTACTTACTTTCCTTGGCATCTACTACAGTGTCTCCGCCACTGTTCCGGTCTCCGTTATTTGGCACAGGAGTGATGTGGTATTGACATTGCTGCAGCCAATCACTGACAGCCAATCACTGAGCTCAGTAGCTGCAGTGGTTATGTCTGATCAACATTGCTGCAGACAATCATTGAGCTCAGTAGCGGTAGTGGTTATGTCTGATCAACATTGCTGCAGACAATCATTGAGCTCAGTAGTGGTAGTGGTGATGTCACATCAACATAGCTGCAGACAATCACTAAGTTCAGTAGCTGTAGGTAGCTGTAGTGGTGATGTCTCATCAACATTGCTGCAGCCAATCACTAAGCTCAGTAGCTGTAGTGGTGATGTCACATCAACATTACTGCAGCCAATCACTGAGCTCAGTAGCTGCAGTGATTATGTCTGATCAACACTGAGCAGCTCATACCATTTACACAGGAAAGCCACTGAGCTCATTGCTGGACAACACCTTTAATTTTATCATATGACGAATTTATATACTTCTAGAAAATCTTCTACTTTAATTATTTATTATTTTAAAGATTCTATGATGAATAAATGGAATATTCCTAGTCATAATGTCACTTAGCTCATTACATGCAATCTCAGTTGTGGTGACATCCTTCCTACCTATCAGTAGCTGCAACCTATAACTACGAGTCCATTTAACAGTATTTCAATATTAAAATGGCAATATTTATACCCCATCCGTACTGGTATAATTTATACTCTATATGATGGTTTAAATATCTCAATTATTATGTATATTCAGGATGTTGTGGCATTTTTTGTTGCTTTTGTGTGAAAACAAAACATACTGAAGGAAAAAAATGTAAGCAAAGTTTAGTGCAGCGGGGCTGGTGCAGTCGACAGATAGGCAGTGACTACAGAAAGTTCAACATATGCAGTGTCGTTATTGCAAACTCACATACAGAAGTGATATCCTCCAGATCACAGCCGGATTTCCATATATACAGTCCGTGTTCCAAACCCATTGCCGTGGACAATGACACAGCCGTGTTCTTTTGGTTGCGTCAGCTGCCTTGAGTTCCCTGGCTCTATGTTAGCTCCACACAGACCTGGGTTGCACAGAGCCTGCTGCTCTGCAGCTTGCAAACTCCAAAACTGTCTCACCCAAGGCAAAACTGACAGATTTAAATGGAATTGTGGCCATAGAGCCACTTTAAAATACGGAGAGGAGAGAGAGATTCGCCCCACTACCAAATCTGCAAATCCCTCTAAAAATAAAAGCCCTTAATGGGTTTTCCTAAACATCTGACTGAGTCACTACTTGGATCTAATCCATACTTTCTTTTATTTTGCATTGTGACTCACAGGCATTCTGCTGTGAACACAAGGCACTCCTGTGGCTTTAATAGGACTCTGTCTGCATCTTGGGGGACACATATCAACCCTCGCATATGATCCCCATTGCAATAGACAAAGACCGTGTTCACACATTGCATTTGAACTGCAATTTTCAAAAAAATGCAGTGACTGTATCACGTTTATGAAAAATTGGAAATGCATCAAATGAAGGCTACCTATGGGTATGTTCACATGTACCTTTTTGATACATTTTTTTTCTGCATGAAAATTACGGGCTATAGCCATAAAACAGCAGCTGAAGTTACGTGCATTTTTTATGCATTTTTAGTAATGAACCATTTTGATCTCATTGGAAATTTTTTTTATTAAAAATACTCATCTGATAGAAAGGATATGCTGTTTAAAAAAAACAGTACCACAGATAAAAAAAAAAAAAGCAAGGAAAAAATGCATCATGTGAATGATATTTTCCAAACATAATTCATTTTGCTGTTACTTTAAAATGCTGTGCTTTAATTCTGCATGAAAAAAGCAATGAAAAAACGCACATAAAAACTAAGTGTGAGCAAGCCTTAAGGTCTTTTCACACTGTATCTTTGATTTCTGTTCATCATATGTCCCTGTACGGTAAAGGAATCCACAGTCCCCTCTTCACCAGACAGAGGCTAATTTGGTCTCCATTTTGGGTATACATAGGGGTTTTGGTCTTTTTGACTGTCCCATACAGTGGCATTCTATGAATACAGGTATCGCACAGTACTATTGTGTTGCACTGTATTCTTATGTGTGAGAGATGTTACAATACAACATTTGTCACAGCTTTCTATTGAATGTATATATCAAGAGGTTTCCTGGCATATGTATTTAACTGAAGGAAAAATCCAGAATGATATAAGCCTAATTAATCCCTTTACACCGAGGGTGGTTTGCACGTTAATGACTGGGCCAATTTTTACAACTCTGACCACTGTCCATTTATGAGGTAATAACTCCGGAACGCTTCAACGGATCTTGGCAATTCTGAGACAGTTTTATCATGACATATTGTACTTCACGTTAGTTGTAAAATTTCTTTAATATAATTTGCGTTTATTTGTGTAAAAAAATGGAAATTTGGCGAAAAATTGGAAAATTTTGCAATTTTCAAAATTTGAATTTTTATGTCCTTAAAACAGAAATATTTCACACAAAATAGTTATTAAATAACATTTCCCACATGTCTACTTTACATCAGCACAATTTTGGAACCAAAATTTTTTTTTCGTTAGGAAGTTATAAGGGTTAAAAGTTAACCAGCGATTTCTCATTTTTACAACAAAATTTGCGAAACCTTTTTTTTAGTGACCACCTCACATTTCAAGTCACTTTGAGGGGTCTATATGGCAGAAAATACCCCAAAGCGACACCATTCTAAAAACTGCACCCCTCAAGCTGATCAAAAGCACATTCAAGAAGTTTATTAACCCTTCAGGTGCTTCAGAAAAGCAAAAGCAATGTGGAAGGACAAAATGAACAGTTCACTTTTCAGTCACAAAAATGATATTTTAGCAACAATTTTTTTATTTTCACAAGGGTAAAAGGAGAAAAAGAACAGATAAAGTTGTTGTGCAATTTCTTCTGAGTACGCCGATTCCCCATATGTGAGGAAAAACCACTGTTTGGGCACACGGCAGAGCTCTGAAGGGGAGGAGCGCCATTTGACTTTTTCAAACTAAAATTGGCTGGAATTGAGATCGGGTGCCATGTCGCGTTTGGCGAGACCCTGATGTGCCTAAACGGTGGAAAACCCCCACAATCAACCCCATTTTGGAAAATAGACCCCCTAAGGAACTTATCTAAATGTGAGGTGAGCACTTTGAACCCCCAAGTGTTTCACTAAAATTTATAACGCCCAGGCGTGAAAATAAAAAATCATATTTTTTCCACAAACATGATCGTTTAGTCCCCAATTTTTTATTTTCCCAAGAGTAACAGGAAAAATTGGACCCCAAAAGTTGTTGTCCAATTTGTCCTGAGTATGCTGATACCCCATATGGGGGGAGGGAACCACTGTTTGGGTGCACGGCAGGGCTTGGAATGGAAGGAGCGCCGTTTTGAAATGCAGACTTTGATGGAATTTTTTTTTCCCAAGGCTAACAGGAGAAATTGGACCCCAGAAGTTGTTGTTCAATTTGTCTTGAGTATGCTAGTACCCCATATGTGGGAAACAACAGTTTGGGCACACGTTTTGAAATGCAGACTGATGGAATGGTCTGCCGGCATCATGTTCCATTTGCAGAGCCCCTGATGTGCCTAAACAGTAAAAAAAAAACACAAGTGACATCATTTTGGAAACTAGACCCCCAAGGAACTTATCTAGATGTGCCCCTTTTTGGAACCAATCTACTCTTTTCTGGAAATCTAAGTAAATTAGTAGTGCATGGAGGTGTGGTACATTTTGAAGCAATCTTTCATACACAGGCCAGGTTTGTTGGGGCAGGTGTCACATTGATAAATGGTGTCCTTGCGTATTCCCCTTTTGTAACACACTCAGCACCTTTTTTGTGGCTTACCTTTTTTTTCAGTTGGCGGGACCACCCCCGGGAAATGCTGACCTGCAACTTCAGTTCCGGAAGTACTGGGGCCCGCTCCTTCCTGAGTGCCAAATATCAGGGCCTTAACCACTACCTCCTGGAACTGAAGGTACAACTTATCAGTGAGCGTGCACATCGTGACAGCAGGAAAGTGTTGAGCATTGTCATTTGTACAATGTGCATGGACAGCTTTTTGTACCACACCTTGGCCTTTCTCAAAGCATTGTACAGTTGGAGGAGCTGATCAACGCCCCCCATGTTTTTGTTGTACCCCAGTACACAGTCCGGTTTGCTGACCTGTGTAGAGGTACCTCGTACAGTGCTGAGGGCGCTGCCATCACCGTGTATGGTGGTCAAGAGAAGGACATCCCTCTTTTCCTTGTACTTGACCACCAGCAGGTGGTCGCTACAAAGGGCTCTGTTGTCACCCCTTCTGAGCATCTGCACAAGTTGCGTTTTCGGGAGGCCTCACTGATTTTTGTGGACAGTACCGCACGATGCGGTACATTGCGCAGAGAGGGATTTGAAAAGTGGGATGCTGGAATAAAAGTTATCGGTGTAGAGGTGATAATGATAACCTTTATCCAGCAGTGGGTGCACCAAATCCCACACAATTTTCCCACTCACTCTCAGAACAGGGGGACACTCAGGGGGTTCAATCCTGGTGTCCTTTCCTTCGTATACTCTAAAGCTGTAGGTGTACCCTGAGGTATTCTCACACAGCTTATAGAGTTTGATTCCGTACCTGGCCCTGTTGCTGGGCAGGTACTGACGGAATCTGAGCCTTCCCTTAAAATGAACCAAATACTCATCCACGCAGATGCCCCTTTGAGGCACGCACACTTCAGAAAACTTTTTGTTGAAGTGTTCGATGACTGGCCGAACTTTGAACAGCAGGTCAAAGTTGCGGTCATCTCGTGAGGGACACTGCATTATCGGTATAATGCAGAAATTTGTGGATGGCCTCAAAACGCGTCCGTGCCATTCGGAACAATGGAGTGTTGTATAAAATATCAAGTTCTGGTTCTTCAGGATCCCCATGTGAAGGACCAGGCCCCAAAGCTGCATCATTTCAACTGCGTCTACAGGAGACCAGTTAGAAAATGATGAACTGGGGTTTTGCACCAAAAATTACCGAATATGTAGACTAGTTTGGCCCACCGTGATGTTAATAAAATCCTCAGAGAAAAAGACTTTTAAAAAGTCTATTTCTGGGATGCCGGTGGTGTCAAACTTGATTCTTGATTGTGCCACAAAATCATGAATCACACTAATTGGAGAACCATGAGTCAAAAAGTTGCCAAAAACAATTAGAGCAAAAAGTACAAAATTTATTAAAGATACATCAATATCAGGATAAAATATTACCAATTACAATAAAGTAACAAAGTGACTAAATCCGTGGATACAATGGTGAACTGAGAACACCAGTACGAGACATAGAAATTCTAAGGTGTGTAGACATGTGATACATATGCTGTCACAAAGTGTGCACTGAAGACTATCTGCCAAAAACAGGCAGCCCAGCAGAAAAATATGGTGGTATAATAAAATGCAAAAGTGCTACAAAAGTAGCCGGGAGCCAAAGCACACACAATACAAGTAAAGCAATTAATTACCCATGTGGGATGATATGGAGGTCCCGTCCGGAGCCCAGTCACATACCCCAACGCGCGTTTCGCGTTTGAACGTTGCCGCTTCCTCCGGGGGCGTGGCTTAATTGAGGTCTCAGTCCCATATAAATAGCGGTCACATCCGATCATGTGACCAAGTGAAACAAGTGAAAAATGCATATGCGTGAACCGCAAAGCCAGCACTGTGCGTCCCAAGCCTCACTCCCGTGACGTCGACGCCGGTCATGTGAGCGGGCGGGCGCCACGCCCACAACACATGACACGGGACCGCGGCACAGGAGGAGGCCGAGAAGTATCACAGGCCAGCATATGCGGTAACTATAAAGTGACAGTGCTAAAGAAAGTGCAACAGTGATGAATGATGAAATACTAATATTTAAATAATATTGTGATTATATTATATAGCGCTAAATAATGCGCATGCGCAAATGATAAATATAAGTGATAGAATCCCCGAAGCCCAGTCTCCAAGATCCCATAATAGATGTCGGTACTACAACCCACCCATGACCGAGATCTAAAGTTCAAAAAGGGAACTGGACAGGGGAATGAATATTAAGAAAGTGTGTACAATGCAAAGAGAATTTTGCAGTAAATGGTAATGACAACAATTACAAAGATAAAATATCCCAGCGGTGTACATAAGCGAGCCCGTAATTGAGGACATCCAAAAAAGGACACATTCTCCAATAGATAATATAGAACAATTAGCCATAAAACAATATGTGACAAATCTTCAATTGATTATTTCCACAAAGACCATTGTTCACGGTTTTATGTATACACAAATTTCTCACGGTTATAATGTCCACTCTAAATTCTTTATGATGCTTAATGTTGAAGTTTGTAGGTCTTCGGTTCCACTCCAACTTCATATTAATGTCCACAAAAAGCAGACATCACATGGACACCGTCGGGAAAAAATACACACTAAAATATGAGACAAAGACACAAAATTAAAAACTGATATGGCATGGTGGGGATAACAGGAAAAAACAGAGGAAAAGGAAAAATAAGCTTGCATATCTCAAAGATAAGAGGAAAAGCCATGTGCCTCATTGAGGCCTATGGGCGTCATTGTGCCCAATATGGAGATCCAGCGACACTCTCTTTGTGCCAGAATGCGCTTGATATTTCCGCCTCTAATGCCACATTTAACAAGGTCAATACCACGTACCATAAAGGATTTCGGGTTACACCCATGAAGCTGTCGAAAATGACGTGGTATTGTTTTCAAATGTGTCACGTCTGTCTCACTTGCAGCCGCCAATATATCCCGCACATGTTCCCGAGTACGGGTGCCCAAACGACGAGAGATTAGACCAATGTAGATCTTTGGGCAACTGCATGTAGCGTAATATACCACATGAGTGGTATTGCAGGTTATATGGTAATTGATAGAAAAGATTTTTTTACCATCCGCAGATTCAAAGGTAGCAGTGCGACAGACATTAGAACAAGAGACACAATCTCCACATTGATAACAGCCATGAGGTGGTCCACCAGATTCAAAATTTTATGTATGTATCTTGGGGACATAGTGACTTGACACCAGCAGATCTCTAAGATTTTTACTACGTCTTGCGGTCATTAAAGGACATTTAGTCAGACATTTAGACAGCAGTGGGTCACTATGGAGAATGCTCCAATGTTTTTGGAGACAGTCCCTCATAGTAGACCACTCACCATTGTAGGTAGAAATAAATCTTACCACATTTTGCTGTTCAGTGGTTTTAAAGTTCTTTTTACCAGCGCATAACAATTCATCACGCGGTACATACTTAGCTCTTAAATATCACTTATTGATGCTTCTATTGCTATACCCCCTAGTCTGGAACCTGACTTTCAAGTCAGCTGCCTGAGCTTCAAATTTGGTGGTGGAGGAACAGATCCGCTTCATCCTAAGATGCTGACCAACTGGGATGGCTTTAATTGTACTGTAAGGATGGCTTGATTCAGCATGTAAAAGTGAGTTAACCGACGTGGACTTCCTAAAGACATCTGTCTGCAGAAAACGGTCACCATCGACCTCAATCTTGATGTCCAGGAAGTCCACCTCAGTCTTACTCACCTGATACGTCAGTTTGATATTATACGTATTCTCATTGAGCTGATGCATGAACTCATGTAAGGCCACGTCAGGTCCTTGCCATATGATGAACAAATCATCAATATAGCGCAGCCAGCACTGCACATGGTCCGCGGCCCGCGGCCCTCCCCCGCCAAAGACCTCCCTTTCCCAATACCCCAGGAAGAGATTGGCGAAAGAGGGCGCACAGGCCGCGCCCATGGCAGTGCCGCGCTGCTGCAGGTAAAAAACATCCTTAAAAACAAAAAAGTTTTTAGTCAAGATAAATGTCAAGAGTTCCATGATCAGCTCACAAATAGCCCCATCCCAGTTGCTGGCATCTAGGAAGAAGCGGACCGCCTCCAATCCGTCCCTATGACCAATGCAGGTATATAAGGATTGTATATCTGCGGTAACAAGACACATGTCCTCCTCCAATTGTATCCCATTGATCCGACGGAGGACGTCCGACGTGTCCCTGGCATAAGAAGGGAGCGACTCAACCAACGGTTTTAAATAGTAATCCACAAATTTACATATGGGGTCGCTCAACCCCCCCATACCAGAGACTATCAGACGGCCTGGTGGGTCAATGGGATTTTTATGGATCTTAGGGATGAAGTAGAGTGTTGGGACCCTAGGAAACTTGGTCAGTAGGCCATCCAACACGTTTGGGAATAATGCCTCTGTCATGGGCATCAACCAAAATCCCCTCCAACTCATGTGAGAAAGCATCAGTGGGATTATGATCCAGTTTTTTGTACGTTTCCTTATCCCTAAGGTGTTTAAATGCCTCCCTCTCATAGAGAGCACTAGGCCAGAGAACCACGTTTCCCCCTTGTCTGCCGGTTTAATGAATATATCATCATATTTTTTTAGTTGTTCCAAGGCCAGTCTTTGTTTAGATGTTAAATTATCATGTTTACGCCTTGTTGAAATTTTTTGAAAATCCTGCAGGACCATCTTAGTAAAAATCTCCACTGCCGGACAAGCAGACAAGGGGGGAAACCTGGTAGATCTGGGCCGACAATCATGTGGGAAGGTACCTACCACTCCCGATGTCTGTTCATCCAAGAGATCCTCCAGTGCCATAAGTGCCTCCCTCTCCACATCATCACTT